>NC_064626.1:235522521-235830354 GCF_023864275.1 Schistocerca cancellata
AGAGAGGAAAGGAAGGCGGGGCGGAGAGAGGAAAGGAGGGCGGGGTGGAGAGAGGAGGAAGGAGGGCGGATGGAGAGAGGAAAGGAGGGCGGATGGAGAGAGGAAAGGAGGGGGGGTGGAGAGAGGAAAGGAGGGCGGATGGAGAGAGGAAACGAGGGCGGATGGAGAGAGGAAAGGAGGGCGGGGGTGGAGAGAGGAAAGGAGAGGTGGAGGATGGGAAAGGGAAAAAGATAGAGGAAAATTTGAAAAGTAAGCTTGACTGGCATTCACGGTAGACCCTCAGCTTACATGTTCTTCCTCGACTGTGATATCCAGTCATGCCTTGCAACATACCACTCAGTTAACCTCCTGTACGCCATTAACCTAATGTAATACAGGTAAAAATTAATATATGCTCACCATGGATGTTTATTTATCTCATTTTTATCATTGGCTCAATACTTAAATGCTTTTTCTGCAGTCACAAATATTGAAACGGATATAGAGAAGGCTTTTATGTAAGGCTGCAGGCTTTTGTGGCTGTTTCACTGTTGGTAAGACCTTCTAGGTGTTTGGGCTGGAATAGGTTCCTCTTCAGTTTCTTCTTACACAACTGATATTCGTCTCCTCTGTTCCACTTTGTTCAGCTAGTGAGAACACCAGAAGATCTTGAAGAAAATCCTATCAGAGGGGTCAATTATCCAGCAGAAACTGAAGAAGGATGCCACACAGCCTAGTGACATAGGATATTTTACCCTAAAGGCTTTTATTTTTGTGTATTTGTGGTTATATGCCCAATGTTTGCAAATGCATTAAGTAAAATCAGATTCTGTCATTCAGAATGATCTATTTCTATAATTTTCTTCTGTGTAACGCACGACCTTTACCTTGAACACTCTTATTATTACATATGGGATCAAAAATCTCTTTGGAACTTTCTCAATGTGACAAAAAGCAGGCATCAGCAACTACTAACACCACCACAGAATTCCTTTCCATGACACTTTGTTTTGTTTTCACACACATAGGCAATAAATTTATGATACAAACTCATTTACCCCCCCCCCCCCCCTCAATCCCTAAGCACCCAGTCCCTCCAAGCCCTACACAAAACTTTTACTAACAGCGAATATCTCTCGTTTTCAGCTTTGCTGAAGCCAACGTATGTTTTCCCATTACCTTTATGTTTAACAAAGATTTAACTCTTGTCAGTTGTTACTAATACATTTAATGTATTGGGAATTATTTGGACAGCAACTCTACCTATCATTTAGATAGGAATATAATAGAGGGAAACATTCCACGTGGGAAAAATATATTTAAAAAGAAAGATGATGAGACTTACCCAACAAAAGCGCTGGCAGGTCGATAGACACACAAATAAACACAAACATACACACAAAACTCTAGCTTTCGCAACCAACGGTTGCCTCGTCAGGAAAGAGGGAAGGAGAAGGAAAGACAAAAGGATATGGGTTTTAAGGGAGAGGGTAAGGAGTCATTCCAATCCCGGGAGCGGAAAGACTTACCTTAGGGGGAAAAAAGGACAGGTATACACTCGCACACACACACATATCCATCCATACATACAAGACACAAGCAGCAAACTCTTTGCCTTTACAAATGTCTGCTTGTGTCTTGTATGTATGGATGGATATGTGTGTGTGTGCGAGTGTATACCTGTCCTTTTTTCCCCCTAAGGTAAGTCTTTCCGCTCCCGGGATTGGAATGACTCCTTACCCTCTCCCTTAAAACCCATATCCTTTTGTCTTTCCTTCTCCTTCCCTCTTTCCTGACGAGGCAACCGTTGGTTGCGAAAGCTAGAGTTGTGTGTATGTTTGTGTTTATTTGTGTGTCTATCGACCTGCCAGCGCTTTTGTTGGGTAAGTCTCATCATCTTTCTTTTTAAATATATCATTTAGATAGGGTAGTCATCGGATAAAAGTTGAGGATTACCAAGTAATGCAGGTATAGTTTTTATGCAAAATGAAAAGATTAATTGAAAAAAAAAACAAAGTAACATGACAAGGAGTATACAGAAATGGGTTTTTCCAAACACAGAAAGTAAAAAAATTGCTGAAGAATATGGGCTCAGAATGAAGCAGCACGCAATTGTGTGCATGTAAGATCGGACAAAGTGCCAAGTATGAATTACGACAATAACTTTTTTACAGACAAGCACATCAGAAATGCTGATGATAACTCTTCAAAGATTAGACAGGTGAGTGGAAACTTAGTAAGCATTTATATTACTAAACAGCTATAATGGTCACCCAGTCACAGCTACAAGTTTCCCATCTAATGGCTTCCAGGGCAACAAAAATTTGATTTTCAGTATTTCATATTTTTATTGACCAAATTTAAAACAGTACATTTACAATGCTGTTATAATCTACTCATTAAGGTTTTACATGTTAGCCCGAAATACAAATTAACTGATTAGTAAAGTATCACATATATGAAGCTGTTTTAAATACGTTAGTTAATTCTTGAAAGGAAAAGAATTTGGGGGTGGGTGGTTACTGGTTGTATCTGTTCAGCTAGTAAAGTACTTCAGTTGTTTAATACAACACTGAACTATTAAGTGGAAGAACAGGTTCAAATATCCATCTAGCCATCATGATCTGGCTTTTCCCTACCGTTTCTAAATAACTTCAGGAGAATGGCAAGACAACTCCTAGGAGAAAAAAAAGGGGTGGAGGTGTTGTATAGATTTTCTACCTTGTTCTAGGCCATTTTCAATTTGGCGTCATCTCTAATACTCATGTTGTACTGGAATATCCAAAAGTTTTAGTTATCAAATTTGTATGTCTGATTTGGGGGGGGGGGGGGGGGGGGGGGAGGAGGAGGTTACATCCTACTGTCCACTAAAACTACTTATGAAACACAAAATAAAAAGAATAATAAACTGGACAAAGACCTCCACAAGAGATGTTATTTACAAGCTGCTGAGTTAACTATTTCAGTGGCTTACTTTAAGGAATCTTATCACTGATAGTGCACTTGCAGTTCTTATTTGTCTCATCTTCCATTAAACACTCTAATACTTTTCTTGTAGAGGAGCTGATCCCATTCAATGAAGTATCGGATGGCTATTTATATTAAGATATGTGTTGCAATAAAATATGACAGGATACTTAAGAAGAAGTGCTGTATGTTTCATGTCATAGATGGTTTCAAACAAAAACTGGTATTTCCAGTGTTTATGACGTACTCTAAGCCCAACTGTGAAACCAAGTTATCATGTACAAACAGTGCTGAATGAGATACTAAAGGGTGCAAACTGTAATCAAAGGCTGCGTAATGTACAGAAGAATCAAGTGTGAAAATGGTATATGTGCCCTGACACACTGCGCCAATTACCTCTTGAGTGACTTCTTCAATCATGTGACTCATCTGGCAGAAGAGATGTCATATGAAGGATGTAGTTGTTCCTTGAATCTTGATCTTGCAGATTTTGCCACTGAGTACACCATTGTTTATGAGAGCAATTAGTGAAATGATTACATATATGAAATGAATATGGGTGATTATACTATCTATACACAAAGTAGTTTTAGAAATGATTTCAGCATTAAAATTATGATAAACAGCATTAAAAACAGCTGTTTGGAGAAAACGAGCTGCTTCTAAACTATTATTACAACAACAGTGTGGGCTGACAGGAAAGATAATCAGTATATAATGATACAAGTGTAATGTAGTTATTCAGAAGTCAGTAGAACCCCAAATCAAAAGATAAATACATGGTTGCACAGCGATAAAATTGGCAAAAACTTCCTTTTTAAGTTGTTTGTGCACCTTGTATGTGTCATTTGAGGTTCTAAGTAACTTTACTTCTCATATCTACACATCCACTTGCAATTTATTTTTAAATCTGCTCTTACCTTAGATCACATATCTTCTAGTGGACAATAACCTCTCTTGTTGCTAACCAACCACATGTGATTGTTTTCTCTCAGACTTTGTTACAGAGAATGTTTATGTTTTTCACTGCTGACAATAAACACCCTGGAATTTGGTGACTGCGAAAGGCATACATTCTTGCAGTAAGAATAATTTGATTACTGTATGAACCTTACGGATTCATAAAGATGGAGAATGTTGCCTTTCTTTCTGTCAACTCTGTTCCAGTTGTTCCAACTTCAATTATTTGTATGCAGGCACTTTTAGTCTGCTTTACACAACTGAGTCACGTTTTAGATTGTGTTTGCTTTTAACTCTTCTAACGGATGTCTGAGATTTAGGGGGGAAAATGAGATTATGATAATGCTGAATAAAAGCTCTGTTTCTGTAGATGTTTTCAGTATTAACAATCTAAAACTGGTAACTTCTGTGTTTCTTAGAAAATACAAAATACTAACATTATCACACAGCACACACTGTTAAGACATGAAGATTCTAAACAGCAGAAAAGATCAGTACCACTGGGGCACAATTTAATCTGTCAAACAATTCCAATAAATGTTATTTTATATCAATGTCCTTTTCACTACTACCTGAAACCATAAGTGAAGAAAAGAGATTCACAGTTGAAACACTAATTATTGTTTTTATAGTAAAGTACCAGTTTGTAGTTGAGACTGGCAACAATCAATAATGTGAAGTACAATGAATAACTGAAATGACGTTACATGGAAATTTTTGTAAACTTAAACCAAGTAAGGGTGTCCTTGTAACACTAATATCATCAATCATCACTCATGGAAAATACCTTTATTGCTACAAAAAACACAATACATATATATTTTACACTATAGCGTCTTTTGTAATGCCACCTAAAACAATTACTTCATTGTGTTAATATACTTCCCATTTTTCATTTATAGCTTATTTCCCCTCGTTAGCTGTCAGTGGTACCTTGACTGAAGTACTTGAGTAAAAACATGTTCTTGTATTTTCTTCCTTTTTGTGAGTTACAACTCATTTTCAGTCGTTAGAAAATAAAGCAAATTAAAACAAAAAATATTACACTCTGTTTGGTGTTTAGTTCAATTGGAAAAACAGGCAGCTACAAAACTGATCTTTCAACTACTTCAGCAGCAATGAATGGTTCTTCCATGTCTTTTAGTAGCAATGTTGATAACATTCTTTAAGAAAAAAGGAGTTTAATGATTTAGAAAATCACCATCATTGCTTGCTCAAAGGCGACATTCACCCATGTAACACCAAATGCTCACTACTTATGACTGCCGTCGGAAAAAAAGGAAAAAAAGAAGGGAAAAAAAAAGGTTAGCAACAATTTGAAATGAATGATACTAATGGCTCTTTTTAAAAAATCAGGCAGCAACAAATTACAGCTGTCAAAACTTGTTTCTTTCTCCAAGCATAAGAAAAAGGCTTTCACATTATAGTTTTAAGTGTTTCAAAAATATGTTAGTTTATTTTCTGTTTCTGTATTTCTGCAAATGCCGGATTTGAACAGAACTTTAGTACTGCAGATTATTTGAAAGTGTTAGACACCTGCTCTGGAGGAAGAGAGTGGAGAGCAAGAAAAAATTTCAAAGGAATTCCCTTTCAAAAATTACTAGTATATGTGAAGTTGACAATTACAGCACCTGCAGCAAGTGGAAAGCCTTTTAGGAGACGAAGAAAGAGAAATGAGCTTGGCAATACAACTTCTCAAAAAAATTTATTTCACTATTAGTGATGAAATATGTTATTTCAACCATAAGGTAAATCCGCAACAACAGGCACAAATAGGGACAAAAAATTGGTTTCAAGTAGAAAGCATAATCGGATCAATTTCAGGACAAGACTCTTCACACAATTACTTAACCCCCCCCCCCCCCTTTCAACAATCGTTACAAATTAGATTAATCATTTTGACAGTCTGTGAAAGTCACCATGCTTATAACTAAAACTTCATGAATGCCGTTTCTGTAACACAATTGGTACAAACCTTTTATAAATGAATCATTCAACGCCATGTGACAGATGTACAGTGCATTTAACTCATTCAAGATAGTGTTAGAAAAGCAAAACCCTGTGTGGCACCAGAAACGGATAAAAAGCATACCCATACATGTAATGATGTAGCATCCGATGTGTAGCAATTGTCACCCGTGCATATACGGGCCAAGTAGTGATAGGATATGTATAGTACATTGATTCTCGTTACTACTAGTCAAATGCTACATAATGTCATGAGAAACTATGCACACAGAGAGATAATATGTGAGAAGTAATGTGGGAGGAGGGGAAAGAGTAAGGAGAGGTGGAGGGCGGGAGGAGAGGTGGAGGGCGGGAGTAGAGGTGGAGGACGGGAGGAGAGGTGGAGGGCAGGAGGAAAGGTGGAGGGCGGGAGGAAAGGTGGAGGGCGGGAGGAAAGGTGGAGGGCGGGAGGAAAGGTGGAGGGCGGGAGGAGGGGTGGAGGGGCGGGAGGAGAGGTGGAGGATGGGAGGAGAGGTGGAGGACGGGAGGAGAGGTAGAGGACGGGAGGAGAGGTAGAGGACGGGAGGAGAGGTGGAGGACAGGAGGAGAGGTAGAGGACGGGAGGAGAGGTGGAGGAGAGGTAGAGGACGGGAGGAGAGGTAGAGGACGGGAGGAGAGGTGGAGGAGAGGTAGAGGACGGGAGGAGAGGTAGAAGACGGGAGGAGAGGTAGAGGGGTGGAGGAGAGGTAGAGGAGGGGTAGAGGGGAAAATGAATATTATTAAAGGTTATACACAAATAGGTGAGAAGGTCATACTGAGTCAGCCATAAAATGTTAATGGTCACTGTCTCCTAACTGTTTAAATCTCTTCTTTCGTGTTATTACCAGCACTGCTCCATGTTTCATAGTGCACACTATTTGTTACTGTCTCTGTTCTTGATGTTATTTTATACTTCACAACCTTGATTAGTGTGGATTCTCACACAAAATCAAAGATTTTAGTGCCTGCTAAGATGATCATTTGTTCTAGCACAAGACACAATACTGCATCACAGTTGCTCATGTAATGTAATTCATTTAAACCACTTTTCATCATAGTATTTTTCATTCTAATACAAATTATCCTAATGACAAAAAATATTCTTTCCACTATGTTACAATTTGTTACACAGTATTTGGACTACAAACTATGACTAGTCGAGTTTTCACAGATTATGTCTCAGCAAAGCTTATTAATTCATTAATAAAGTATGAAGCCACTTGTAGTTAAACAATGCATTATCTATTAACTCTTATTAATCTCAGATCTATATGGGAGTGCAGGCTTTCTTGGCAAAACCGTGAAGACTTCATCAATTTTAGATTTCTTCAAAACTTTGCCACAACATGTAACAACACCAACAAAACTGGTGTTAAATTTTTTATACTTTTACCTATATTCTTCAAAACTGCTATCTGAACTGACAAAAATGCTACATTCTATTAGTACGTGTCTGCTGCTAGGTAACAGCAATAAAATGCAACCTTGACAAAGGCTAAGTCTGATACAATGCAGATTAATAAAACCGAAAGTCATACCTGCAAATCTGGTCCTATTGGTATGTCACCTCCATTCCACATAATTTGTTCCTCTCTGAACAGAGAGTTTGTTAACTCCATTGACAGTCGTTTTTTGTAATCTTGTGGTTTGTCTTCAGACATTCGGAATAGAACAGCTGCGGCATAGGTTGCTAACAGAAACAACAAATATTACTAACTTAATAAAAAAAGAATATAAGATACAAGCTTTCATAACTACTGTACATACTCTTGAGAACTCCAAAGCTAAAGTTTATCATATGGAGTTAGATATCCACGTGGCACATTCTTCTGACACATGGAACTGAAAATACTACTTAGTGAGAGCAAATTTAACACCAGTTAATCAACAACACAGAAAGCGAATAAAATGTACAATACAACATATTGTTTTAGCCCATTTGTAGTGGACATACTACAATACAGTTACTCAGCCTCATAATTTGCACTGAAAGGACATCAATTATCCAAAAAAAGTGAAGTAGAACTCCAAATACTGAAGTCTTATCACCACAAGTTGCAGCACAACTTTTTTGGCACCTTTCTTAAGCTTATTCTTTTGTCCAGTGGTATACTGAGCCATGAAGTATTTGTGTGTGAGTGCGCGCGCGTGTGTGTGAGTGCGCGCGCGCGTCGAGATGCCGCTTTCGAAATATTTCTGAACTACTTGTACGAATAAATTCAGTGTGTGTTGTGCCATATAAAACTATTATGAATGAAAATACAGTTTGAAAATTTTGGAGAAAGAACAATTGCAACAAGAAACAATGTTTTAATGTATATATGTGGTGCCTGTTCTTTCAGAAATGTCTGTCGAAATGTGCGAGTAATGAGGATATTGGGCAAGGGGCACTACATTGCCAGTGTGGCGATAACTTGAGAATTTGGGTCTGACGGGAGGTGTGCTAGAGTAGTTCGTGCAGTTGCAATGATAACTGTGTCTGGCTGGCTTAGCTGTCAGAGCATCTGCCTAGTAAGCAGGAGACCCGGCTTCGAATCCAGGTTCAGCACAAAATTTTCAATTTTCCCCACTGATTTCAATCAATGCCTTCTTACATCCAATTCTGTAATTCCTTTGTGTCTTAATATAGCTTATGATCTGCAGTTATGTGTTGTCAATTACAGCCATTATCGTCTGAACCAAAATCTGTCTTTTAGATAAACCTTAATGCACTACATCATGAAATTATATGAATTAATTAATTGGACTGGCTCAATAAATGGAGGTGGAGCGATATAGCATTGTCACTAATACTGAATAGGCACACTACAAATATGGACAAGTTCATCCTGTTTCCAAAAAAGACCAGTCCACTCCATACAGCAGTATGAAATATTCCTTTTCCACTGAACGAACAACAGAAAGTGAAGTTTCCAAAATGCTACAAAAGTAACAGAGGGAATGATACATCAATCAGAATCTTCTACTGTGAGGCCTGCACACCAAGAGGTACACACAGTCAAGAAAATGAGTAAAACCACCTCAATTCGTTACAAGCAACTAATGAACAGGATGGTATTGTGCTGCACATGCACTTGTAGCAATTCTGGCTGCTCATTGAACTTCTTTGACATTCATTTCTTAGCGATGTATTTCCTGGTTCTCGCTAGGGGACAGTCTTGCAGCTCTTCGAAGGATTTTAATGGCAAGCATAGCTCTCTGCAGGGTCTTGCCTTGCTGGGTGTTCTGAATGCTAACAGGGGTTGCTTGCTGGAGACCGAGATCTACTTGATGTGTAGTGATTGGTGATCATTTATTGTGAAGAGTTTGCCTGCACCACTTCAAAACTCAGGGCTTCCCTCTACCTTTGTGATTGTCACTTGTGTTTTCTGAGCTGGCACAATTCCCATTTCTGCTGCTATTGTTGGTGGATGTGGTCTTACCAGCATTCCTTATTTCACCTATTTTTGCTGTACAAATACAGGGTGAGCCCCTAGTTTTGCATGTGATTAAGTTCTGGATGTAACTCACGAAAACCCCTGCTCTTTGCTGAGGCTTTGTCTCTGAAATCTGTTTTAGATTCATGCCTATAGCTTTGTGTAGCTTTCGCTAGTGGCCGTTATTTTGCCTGTGTTTTTGACGTGGATCAGCATCCCTGGTAACTAGAATATGCCCAAATTATTCATAAGACAATTGTAACAGGGCTCACATTTTGGCCAGTTCTAGTTCCAATATTACCTGATTATGTACAGACATTGAATTGTTACAATGTCTTATTTGAATGCTCAACTGTTCAGACTTTTAATGAAAAATCTCTTGTATTTAAAACACTCCTGCATTTATTCTCTAAGATTTTATGTACGTTTTATTCTGACCATCCTGGTATTCAAACTGATTCATAAGATTTGTATTTTCAATTGTCTGGTTATCTTAAAGCTTGTATTGGTTAAACGGGCACAGTACCTTTGTTTCCAGTTTATTACGATAAGGCCAAAGACCAGTGTGTGATCTGCAATTTATTTCTGTTATGTAATTTTAATGTGTATTCTGTATTTGTTTTACAGTCTGATCTGAACCATGCAACTGTTTGATGTGTGAGCTCAGCTCAAGCCAATAACCTTATGTTGGTTAACGTATTCATTTCCAACTCCTTGTAATTCTGTTTAAGAACTGTCAAACAATGTATCTTTTTTTTGCTAGTTTGTTAAGCATCATTTCAAACATTCATTTTCTTACAAATTACACAAATTAAATTTTGTCTGAGTAAATATTTTCTGGATTTTTCAAGTTATTCTTACGTGTGATTCTACAATATTATTCTAATTTTTTGTTAATAGTCTTTCGACTGCCTATGGGGCTAGATCATAAGTGTTGTCACATTTTAACAATACACTCCTCTAAGAGTTGAAAATAAAAAAAAAAAGACATAAGATGTTGACTTCAGTGCCAGAGACTGTGTGTGTGTGTGTTTTCCCCTCTACAAAGGCCTTGCTGGACTCTTGTCGTGAGGCATTTTGCTGTGCCTATCTGCTACTCAGGCTCTCCGCTATATGGTGAGTAGCAAATATCTTTTTCATAATATTGATATATTCACCCAGCACCTTATCATATCCAGATCCAGGCTTCTTACTGTTTGAGGTATTGTGTGCCCTACACAAGAGGATGAGAGGGGGGAAAACGATATTTTCAAAGGAAACCTCCTTGCACTTGCCTTGAGCAAGTTAGGGGAACCACAGAAAACCTAATTCTCTGCGGCCAGACACGGATTTGAACCAACATCCTCCCAAATGTGAGTCCACTGCCTTACCACCACATTACCTCATTCAGTGAACAACAGTTGCTCATTATGAGAGATCATTACACATTCAGCAACAAACAAATAACTCACCAACTCCTTCATTCCTTGAATGCAATAATTCTGTAAGGGGAGCTGTGGCACCTTCTTGTTCAATCATTTCTGCTCCTTCTTTGTCTGCTGCTAGTTCGCAGAGGACTCCTGCAGCAACTCTCTGTATGTTCTCTATCTCGTTAAACAGAAGCTGTATGAAGATAATCAGAAGTTTATATAACACAAGAAAGTTATGTAAAATAATTATAAAAAATGACTAAAATAAGGTTTCAAATTAACTGGAATATTATTTGAATTAATATGCAAATAGAATATTTCACTGAACCAAAACTGGCTTTGAAGCACGTTTAGCAAGCTGTTCATTGCTCAATGCATCCAATCTACATATTAATGAAGGCAGGAGGCAAATGAACTTCCGGAGTAAAATCAGCAGTTTATCATGATATATCAGAGTATACAGTGCATGAGAGCCGAAGCTAAAAGCAAATTTTATTCCATACAAAATATACTGTAACACTTACTGATATAAAAATACATCACTGGAAGCAAATCACACTATCAGGGCCAAGTGTGCTCTTACTGATACACATTGCATGCTTACAAAGCCCCCAACTCAATACCAGTTTCACCTTGCTTTTGCTTTCTTTACAGTGCAACTTTAAACAACATTCATAAAAAAGTAATCAAACTGTATGACAAATTACTTTGTGTAGAACAGATGACATAACAAGTTATAGAAAATAATCATTTGTCAGGGAAAGGTTTAATAACATTGGTGTTAATCAAATATTAACCTCTGACACAACTGAACATTACATAATTCTTAGTTCTGTTTACACCAACATACTCAATGAAAATTTATAAACTGGTTTGTGCGGAAATGTGGTCTATGTACTCTAGCTTTAGGGACCATCTATGCAGGCATCTGCTCCCTGATCTTGGTACAGCAAGGATTGTGAAGAAACCTACACTGCAGTGTCAGTAGCAGATGTTCTGCAGCAGAGCAAAAGATATGCGCTTTAAGATTGTTGAAACGGAGAGGTCTGTGCATATTGGATTTGAACTGACAGAGCTCACACGGATCAACGGGCAACACACAGTCCAGTATCATGCAGGACTGATAACTCCAGATTGCGTAACGTTACATTGTTCAAAGAATTTGACTGGAACAGATGGAAGCAGTACGCTTATATTTTGAAGCGTATTGTTAAAGATAAGCTGGTGACTTTAAACATAAAGAATAAACTCACCCTAACAAACAAGCATTGCTGCCTTGCGATAGTGTATGAAATGAAATGTATATAGGCGATGAGGCATTATTAAGTTCTTTGAATACTGTTCACGTGAACCGTCACCATTAGCCACTTGTTTGTGAAGATGGAGAGCATGGATATGTTGCTGGAGAGTGGCATAATGACATGTGTGGATGTTGTAACTTAGTCGGAGGATGAGACTATGATGTCATCTGCTTAGGAGACAAACATGGAAATGCAGGCAAAGTGGACCACACAACGATAACATGTTTAATGTAGAATTTAAGCATGGTAATCAGCCTTTTGGTACATATGCTGTAAATTTAACTAGGATTTCAAAGTAAATTTAACTAGGATTTCAAAGTATGAGATAGAGGAAATGGTAATCTTTAACAATATGTTTGATAAAGTAAGCATTTATAAGTTTAGGGTGTATATGCTTAGGGCACATTTGCGAACTGAATATACATCTAAGGACGTTCAAGCTCCTAAAATAATACTGAAGTATAAATGGTGCTTCCAATTTAACTACAAGCTTAATATCTTTGGGTGTACCCTAACAGATGTGTGTGACTATAAGTATGGTAGATAATCATAAACAGTTAGTTTCTGCTTTAAGTGAAAGATTATAGATTACTACCCCACTTAGGTCTCTGGTAAGATTGTTTCTCCTGGTTATCATGCGGTCCCTAGGTTGTAAATATTGTACATCCACTGATAGTTGGTTCTAGACAGTGGTGTGAAATTGTGCGAACTTCATGTTGAATCTCAGAGGGGAAACATGATGGACACAAGCTGTTATTTGGCCCCTGGGTTGCCTTTGCACTCATGGAAAGAAAAAGAGGAAGCAAACGGATGAAAAAGTGGTATAAGAAGAGAGGAGCACTGACCATAAAATTTACTGAGAGACTTGGGGATAAGCAGCCCAAATGACTATATCAACTTTCCAAAGATGGAACTCACTAATTTAATGTACTTTTGTAAATGGTTACATTGATACTTAAAAAAGACGCTCATTCTAAAGTCAACTCAGCATCTATCAATCACTACACATTATTTTTAAAACTAAACTTTACACTTAAACCTCACCTCAGTCAAGCCCAACTGTGATGGGAAACTGCATAGCTATTACAGAAAGCTTGAAATATTACATAAGGCAAGGAAAGGATTGTATATGTTTTTAAAGCTCAAATTTTGGTTATACTTGAATTAGAAGGGATTACGTGGTCTTGCAAAATATCTAATTTTTCATTCGGGAAAAATATAGTACGTTTTTTTAGCAGATAGCTGAAACACAAGATACAGCCAGTACTTGGATACCACTATTTTCATTTTAGGAAAGTGAGTAGAACCTGATGTGTAACTACAATGGTGACAGCATTAACAGTCTGAGAACAAATTTGTGTCAGAAATCATTCAACAGGATTGGATTGACTTGTTCAAGAAGCTGACAGCAGTTTTCAAAGAAATTTGTAACAACATAAGTGAGAAATATTCATCATCAATCAGATTAACAGATATACAAGAAGATTGCTCCCTATCATCTGACCTGTTCACTTTAAATGGAGAATACCTTACAAGGCCAATCTTAAGTCTCACAAAGAATAGATCTAGCAACTGGATGGCAGTGCCTCTGAGACTATTTAGTGAGTAAATGATATAGTGCAAGTGTGGCGCGGGAGGGGGCAGTGGCATGCATGCGGTGGGGATTATAAAATGTGATAAAATGGCTGGTAGAGTAATTATGGTGTCAAAGTCAAATCAGATATGCCACAAGTAAAGGCAATGAACAAGGGGTACTTAGAAATAAACATCTATTTTTATAGCATGTGTGAAGCAGAAAGAGGAATATAACAGTCACTACATTGACTCACATAGTACATCAAAATTCTTTGTGTTGCGACAGTGGGAAAGGCATGTCGCTTTGCATACAAATTAGGAGATGTTCAATATAAATCACATTTCGAAACCCCACCAAGTGTGAAATTGTGTCCATAGGTCATTTTCAGTGGCAAAACTCTCAGAGCTGTTGTGGCCCCCACTGCAAAATTTGTGCTGTTCTCTGATCATATGCGATAAGTGAAGATGGGCATCGATAGTGTGATTTGTTTAAGAGTGGAAGGTCAAATATTCATTATGATGTGAAAGTATCCATCTAGCCACCTGCCTGTAGCCTAAAAAAAGGGTCGAAACTGACAGTTCAAATTATCTCAACAGTCTGACAGTTTTTCTCAGATTTATCAGTGTGTTTTGCATGAAACTGTGAGCAAGCAATTAGGATCCTACAATTTCTAAGGAAGGAAGATTAGAGATTAACGTCCCACTGACAACAAGGTCATCATGGTGCCCAGCACAGTTACCACACTCCCAAGTGCATCGACTCTGCTGGAGGGCAATTGTCCAGCATATGTAAAAACGTAAAAAAAGAGTCGAGGAATTTTGATGAAGTGTGCCTTGTGCAATGAGACCCAGCCGCTGCCCAACCCAAATAAAATTGATGGCGATCCATCTGCTGCGGTCTGCTACTGCGGTCACAGCACTGGCTGCTAGCACTGCTAGTTCCAGCGGTTCTTCTGTGACCGCTGGAGAGCAACTGTGCTTGGCCCACATGAGTTCGCTATACTGTTCACATTTCACCCTGACCCCTGGGCATCATCCATTTGGGCTCACACTATCCCACCACAATAGCCACCCTTCTCACCATAGAATGAAGAGACCACCCTCTCGGAGCCTCAGCTGCAGTTGTTTGCTGACCCTCAGCCATATGCAATCTCCGGCACAGTAGACAAGATGCACAAATTATGTCAAATGTTTGCAGGAATAAACCTGAGCAGCACCATCAGCACATTTAAGGACACCACTGCAATGGTGGAAGCTGCATCTAAAGGCAAATTCAAAATAATATTCCTGGCAGAGGGATTCATGACATTAATCTCCTCTGATAGATCCGCTAGTCCCTGGGAACTCAAAATTCTAAACTGGAATGCCAGTGGCATAAAAGACAAGAATACCTCCCTTCAAGATTTCCTAGACTGTCTCGCCACTGATATTGTGTCTCTGGAAACTCTCACAAAACCTGAAGAATGCTTCACAACTGAAAATTACACTATCCATTGAGCTGATCATGTCATCCATCCCAGTGGCAGAGTCACTGTTCTACCCGAAGGCAGAAGGTACTTCTGTACCTGTGATGAAGCAAGCTGGGATATTTTTACTTCCCCTCTTTTTTTTCCATCTGCCTCCTTAAAATTCATTTTTTCATGTCTGACTAATTACCATTAATATATGTGAGTATAATCTGCATTTTCATAAAAGGGAACGGTTGACACTCAGTTGTAAAGAATATAACACCAGATCTAGTTTTGTGTATGTCATCAATTTCCTATTTTATTTTGACTATGCCTAGTTAGTATCTTTCATTATAGGGTGAAATCAGTAATTGCTTCGTAACTTAAATTCTATTGTTGACTCGTAAACAAATATAAATTCTTTGCTAATTATAAACATTGGTTTATAATGGTAATAGGCTGTGTACTAGAACAACGATAGTCCATTCTATATTTATCGTATTACGCGGCAAGAGGTAAACTACTGTAGCAGTATATTTATGTTTGCTTGCAAACTATTAATGAGACTTACCGAAAGTTAAACAACAGTGCACTGGCTGTATAACTGTGTATTATTGGGAGGTTGTGAACAGTGAAAGTAAAGAACTGTGAAATGCAAATGTGTCAGTGTTGAACTTCCACCCACAATTTTTCAGCCAATGTAGCAATGCAGTACATCGACATTGAAGACAATCAACGAAGAAATAAAGCAGTGAACGTTACATACCATAGACCTACTGCGACACAAAGTATTGAGGCAGCTGGTGTATAAGTCAAGTTATGGCAATATATTTAGCACATCATTTTGACTTACCACCCCACGCCCCTTTCACTATTTAAGAGCAGATCCTCCGGGGTATATTAGATATCAGTTTTCTTGTAATTACAGGAGGGGATTTAAACTTGAAACATAGAACATCTGGCACACAACCTGGCAATGGAGAGCCATTCCATTTGTGCATACAACAACCACGAAGTGGCAGAAGTTACGGCAAAACCACTATTAGAATAACAATTTTGAATTCACATTACACTGATGTTAAGAATGACACACAGCAAGGACCGGTAATCAGATGAGTGGCTCAGGAAGTGCCCATAAGCAAAATTCCCTCCATTAGCGAGCCAACAATATGTGCCCTAATCAGCATCGTGGGAACCACTAATCCCCTGGTCCTGACCATATCTGCTGTCCCACTCCTGAAAGACCCATCCCTCCTGCTACAACATACCGAACAAACTTTTAAAATGCTTGCTTAAAACTATCTTATTTCCCCTTGGAGTGCAAAACTGCAAAGGTCATCACTCTTCAAAAAATTGACAAAAACATACCACTCACTGAACTTTTAAAAGGTCTTAGTAAAATCCTAGAACTAATAATGCTCACTGCCCTCCTCCAAATCCTCAAGAGAGCACAACATCCTTATGGCTGAGCTGTTTGGTTTCTGCGTTAAGCATTCCACCATCCAACAATCTCTGCACTTGGTAGAACATATTTGTCTAGCCATGGCGAACAGAGAATCAACGGGAGCAGTATTAATGGACACAGAAACGTCATTTTACCATACCTGGCACAATGGACTCATTAACAAACTCAACCAACCTAGATGCCCAGAGCACATACTCTGGATTATCAATTCACTTCTTGCGAACATCAGTTTTTTGTAAGAGATGGTACTGCATCCAGCTAAACATGACTGACTGAGGCAGCAGTAACACAAGGTTCAGTCTTATGCCCTGTCCTGAACACTATTTGCACAAATGACATCTGTAAACAGGTCAATGGTGAGACAGTTCTCTATGCCATTTCAGTTATATACAAGAGTTGTCACAACCTCCTTTTCATAAGCAACAAAATGTGGCAACAACTGGACAAAATTACACAGGTAGTGCAACATTTTGATAATGATAATTAACTGAGTAAATGCCAAACCATGTATTTCATGACCAAGATCGAACTCCAAGCTACCAATTCTCCATTTGCAGCAGGGATTTGCCTTGACATGATTCGGTAACATATTTAGGCCTGTAAACTGGCCAATGTCTTACCTGGAGCAAACATATCACGAAAGCTGCTAGCAAAACTTGCACATTCTTATTTAGACTGTACCCTATCCTGAAGGCGGAAGGATTAACAGTGGAATGTCAACTTCTTCTCTGGCGCCAGCTCATATTTCCAGTCGTCCTGTATGGCTCAGAAATGTCATCTAAGGCAGTAGATATTACCCCCAAATATTTTCAAATCTTCCAACATAATCTTCCAACAGATTACCTCCGTTGCCGGCAGGTATGTCCCAAACACACATATTTGACATCTTTTAAGACAGCCTATCATTTTCACATCATCTAAAACAAATAAAAAGAATGCTACAAGGAAACACAATCATCGTTCCACATTCTCAACCAAAATCTAGATAATGAACTCTCCCTTGTATCACATAAACATCCTCGACTTACCCTGACACACATGAAGTGACCAGATACACACGAAAACCACAGGCCAGTGGCACCCCAAAATTACACCACATACAGAGAGCTTCATCGTAGTCATTTTGTTCAAAACTCCTTTTTGAGAACCATCAAAAGCAATGGATGGCAGCTTCTCTGCACTTTCTTTTTATGCCTGATGCAGAAGCAGAAAGGCTACTAAAGAGAATCATGACTGGTGACAAGACATTTACTGCCTATACAACTGGCAGTCAATGATATGCGGTCATCCTACCTTGCCCCCTCCCCCCCCCAAAATCACCAAGCCTAGAAAGTTTGTCAAAGTGCCAGAAAGGTTATGGCTACTATTTTTTGAGATGCTAAATAAATTTTGTTTTTAGATTTTATGGAATGTGGAAGCTAGTTAATTCTGAAGCCTAATGTGAGAGCAAACGGTGATACAAAATGTACATATAATAGTAAAGTGTAGGCCCAATAATAGCAACAAATGAAAAATGTTTATTTGTTTATTTTTACTCTGCGAGGAAATGTCCAGAATATAAAAAAGGAATTGGTTAACAGAAAACTGTTCATAACAGGCTAACAGAGTTTGTTACTGATAACAAGCTCAGTTACTCAAAAAACAACAACTTCTCACTGTAGCATTAACAGAATGGAAACTTTATACTGACAAATGCTGCATGAGAATAAATCAATAACGAATAATCTTTGGAATAACTAGGTCACTGATTTCAAGTCAGGATAGTAATGGGATACATGATAAAACTGACAGATGTGTTTGGCTTAGGAAATCTACCATATCATCAGTGAAGAAACAATACCGCGTAAGTAGCAAAATAAGAATTTTACATGAGAGACAAAAAACTGTCTAAAATGCCTAATACATTTCACAGTGGCGCTAAATTTGCATCGCAGCACTACAAGGAAATATTGGATTAAAAAAAAACACGCTTTGGAAAGCTTAATTACGGCACATACGCGGAATTGTCTCGGTATTTATGCCACGATCTGCTACTTATGTGGTATTTGTTTGTCAGTCTCCCGGCACGACTTGACACATTTACATTGGTATTTGGTGTTGAGAAAGCTAGTAAGAACACGTTTTGGAGCATTAATCATTTTTATTGAAAGACTTCATAGAAACATTTTAAATAAATATACTGCTTAACATAGTTGCGATAATGTCTGCACATTTCTTCAAGAAAAATCCTAAACATCACTCAAAGCAGCAACCGAGAATTACATTGCAGTGACACTCGTCACACAGTTACCTCCGTGATAATTTTCATTCCTAAGGAATGTTGTCATAATAACTATGACAATCTTTTGGAAGAACAGATTTAAGTTGTTGTAAATGATCCCATTTGGATTTCTTGATTTTCCGTCTTTCCTTGTATAGTTTCGGGAAGCAAACATCTCCAAGAATTATCCTCAGATGCCTCGGTAATTCCTGCCACACCTCGTTGAAAGAGCACTTGTAGTAAATAATATCATTTGGGCGGTACTGTAGCACCCTCAGATTGGTAACTGTAGGCTCATTTTTTACAGCTCTCCCAGGCCTAATTGGGTCATAGACCCACAAACTTTTCTCTGTGTAGTTGATGAAAAAGGAGTAATCTAGGTAGTGGACTTTGTATGGTTGTGACTTTCTTCTCACTTCTTTAGATATCATAGCGTATTGGCTAGGAAGTGTAACTTCACATCCTTTAAGCTTGCACTCAATGGAAGTGTGAACTGAGTCACATTCCATCTGAGCATGGCCTTTCTCCAAAAACTTTTGTGTAATCAATACTCCAGTATCAATTGCTAATCTTAAAAGATATGTGCAGCCAGCAGAATACAGAATGACTTGAACGGGATTTTCTTTAAACATTCTGGATAGTGTGTCCACGATGCATGAGGCAAAACATGATGCAACCAAATCACCTTGCGTTTCATTGAACCAGTAACATACTGCATCACGACTTTCTAAATTGTACATTGTAAAGTTATGAACAGCCATCTTTGTTTTATAATAAACTGCACTTGCACTTAGAAATGGAGCTACTTTCACGGCCTGTAAGTCCATGGTGTACACTGAGCAAAGCTTTTGCTGGGCTTCTTTCTTGTCAGCATCTTTTTGCATCCTTGCCTGCTCTTTCCATTCTGTGCGTTGCTTCCACATGACTTCACTCAAGTTACCAAGCCTGTAACTACAACACAAGTTGCAGTGGTATTTCTTGGGGGAAAATAAGCTAATATTACCATCTTCTAAAATCAAGTTAAAGGTAGCCCGACTTAATGGTGAAACCTTCTCCGCATGACATTTTTCCACAAGAGTCCATACAGCTGTTGTTTGGATTGTAGAATAGGCTCAAGGTACAACTTCGAGGAGGATTTCCTGCAGTAGTGTGACGGAAGTTTCGGAAGAGAGTCCAGGAATTCTTTCATGAAGGTTCTCTCATCATTCTTCTTCGTCTGTCTGATTTGAGGTCGTGACGATTCTGTATCACGACTCATCCCATGTGTGGAATTACCCAGCCAATATATCGGACTGTCCATTCTTTAACCCCAAGAGTATTGAGAAACATCTTTTTGCATACTTTATGTTTCCCCAGCTCATTTTTCAAATGATAAATGAGCGTCCCTTTTTCTCCTGGATTCGCCAGTGTTCTTCCCCGGACGTTTGGTTGGAATTACGTCCACAAGGTTGATAACGTAAACCTTTCTCTGATCTCATGTCATCGTTTCCCAAAATGTGTTAAATACTGCCTGCCTATCATCACCAGAAAATTGATGACACCTCCTTTGAACGGATTTCTGGTACATCTTCGAAGTACATGTTGGACCTAATTTTCGTGCCTCACTTGGATAATCATGAGTGATTTTACCAATTCCACTTCTTTTGTATCTAATATACGCCTGTCCACGCAGTCTCAGAATTTTATTGGCATTTCAGCATTCAACATCCTGAAGATATGGTTTAGACTTCCTTGTCCTGTCACTGCTTACATCACCATAAAATTCTTGGCCTTCCGTGTCAGCATCATTATTGCTCCCGTGATCTTCCGAAAATTTATCCAGAGTGTTTGGCAAACAATAAGCACCATCGCATAGCAATGAGTGTGAAGTACGGTCGTCTGTAGTGAAAACAGTGACTGTGGTTTAATTTTGAGCATTGTTGGATACAGCCACTGAAGTTTCTAGATGGAAAAATATTAATATATAAATTTAAGCAGACAAAGATGAAGCTCAAATTCATTTATTTATGAGAATGACGGCACCAGTAATACTATTAACAATAACCCAAGAAAATTTACCTGCGTCATTAGATGTTGCAGGAACCGAGAATCCCATATACGAAATTAATTCTTCTTCGGTAAATGTAACTTCAGCGTTACGACTTTTCTCGCCTGTTGTTTGTTGTGCATTTAAGGGAGATCCTACAAGAAAGTGGACAGTCTAGAAATCTTTGGCGGAAATGAATAAAGCATAGAACAAGTGAAGTGGGGGCGTTCTGATTAATATCACAATAAGACACTTGCGGTGCTACTAACATTCAAAGGTGAATCATAAAACAATTTTCTTACCACTATCAGTCACTCTCAGGAACGTTTCTCCGCTTTCATAAGCTGATTTCAGCTGAAAAACAATTTCTTCTTCAGTAAAAAGATCATCTATATCGCTGTCCATTATCACGAATGAAGCTACAAGCATGGAACCACTTCCGAGCACTGTTAAATACGTAATAAGGCAGTAACAATGTGCTGTGGCTGCACGCACTTTTGTATTTACGCGGTGTTGTTTACAGTATCCATAGATTGTAGATAGGCGGTATTTAATTCTCTACAGTTCTGTGGTATTGCCATCTATTTATTTGCTGTGACACATACACGGTATTGTTTTAAATAATTTTTTCATGGTAAATAATTAAAAATTTGTCATTATGGTGTTAAGAGGAGATGTGCGTACGGTCAACAACATCATCTGACTGAAAAACGAAAAATCGGCAATTTGTCAGTTACGCGGTATTGTTTCTTCATCGATGATATGTAGCTTTCATACGAAACAAGACATCAAATTTCTGCTGTGAAGGCACTGATGAAGTGGTCAGCATATTTACTTCAAGAGACAATCAGAAGAAATACATGTACTATATATAACTAGGCAATATGAAAGACTGCATTTGACCAAAACAAAATATGTATGCTTTCTATTACTTCTATCACTTATGCTTCACCAGTTACAAATGTCAACGACACTGAAGGAAAAAAAAGATAGCCTGGACAGTCTACACATATACTTTTCAAGCAATTGCTGATTTTTGTTTTACACTTGGGAATGAATGACAGAAAATCACTGTCTGCACAATTGTGATGTACAAATCTAAGTGCAGGGATATTATGCAAAAAAGATGAACCTCTGAATTTGGAATGAATACTATGGTAGTTGTATCTGGTAGGTGGCGTGTATGTATTAGGTAGCAAAATGAATTGACAAAAGCTATGCTGCATCAACCATTATTTGGTTTGTATCAATCAGCTTTATACTTACCATCTGACTGCTCTTAGCAGCTTAGTGCAGCCCTGCCAGATACTGACATAATGTTTTGTGCTCTAACAAGTTGATGCAGTCATCATGAAACATTATACTGCTTTATGTGTATTACCAATGCAGAACTTATCCTGGAATGTTAAAAACATCTGCATTTCATGACAAGCACGATCTCCGGTACTTAATTCAATATTTATCCCCAGATAAAGGCAAAATTTTTTGGCCATGTTGCACCTTGATTACATGGCAACACACAAATTGTGTATAGTTTAAATTGCTCTTTTCTCCTTGGATTGAAAAATGATGTATCTGTATTACTACATATAGAAACAAACAAGTACCTGAACAAAGATTGGTATAACCATCTGTCCACGGATAATAGCTCTGTTGTTCGATTCGCGTGCCAAAATATGCAAAGCTCCAACAGTTCCTTCAACAATTTCTTCCATGCGAACACCATCAGCATAAGCTCCTGGCTGCTGGCTGCCACTACTGGCTATAGACTGACGCTGCAACAAAAATTTCAGCTATTGAATATGAAACCAAGAATTACACAAAACTATGCCCTGGCCAAAATTAATTTAGGATTGACAGCTAAGAAAGGAAGTAGTTGGGTGAGGCTCACACAGGAAGCACAGTACGCATTCAGCCAAATTCACAAGACCTGTACCTCAATCAATCACCAGCAGTTCAGTTCACAAACCTTCAGTCCCACCACTTCAAAACTTCCCTCATCTACAATATTCAGCACAGAAAATCTCATGAGACATATGGCTGTAGTAATGACCAACAGTCACCAAACCTTCACTCATACAACTACAAAACATACCTCTTCCACTATGCTTCAGTTTCAGGCAGCTTGCTATCCTCTGTGATTATTCGTTGCATGCTGTGATTTTGTTTGCCTTCATTTCTTGTGCCTGTGGGACTCAGTTTAGGTGTTGTGTGATACTGAACAATATTAGAAGCAAGTTAGTCACATGTTACAAGCGGAGAAGTCAGACTTCATATAGGGGATAGCAACAGGTGGTCAGTCGAGAGAAACCGAATAAAATATTCTCAGCCCTCCAGCTGCATCAAGTATTTAAAATGCCATGAGCTGTCAAACAAGCACTCTTTGACCAATGTTACATGGAGTGACTGATTATTGATGGGCTGCTATTTTATGTCCTCCTTTCCTCTAGCTGCTGACTGTGACCTCTCTGGTGTTCATAGCATCGCCATGTATGGGCATACATTGACTTCATCATGAAACCTCCTTTGTGGCTCACACTGATGGTTTCTGGGACTGTTTAATTAAAGAAGCCATTGAAGTACAAATCACTGATAACATCCTTAATGATGGCAACCAGCAGCTTTGTGCAATGTGGGATCCAATGACTGCAAGGTTGCAGGGGGAGCAGCAAACATGAAGTCAATGTATGGCCTCATCAAGCGATGCCATGAGCACCAGTGACAACATATGTGGCAGCTAGAATATACAACATTGTTCCAGCAACAGTAATTCTACTAGACAATAGTGTGTTGACACTCGTGGTATTTTAATCAACTGGTGTGGCTGGAAGCCTGAGAACATTTTATTCAATGTTATTGTTGTGAGACTCTGCATTTCTTACAGTTGAGAGAATATTCTGTGCATTACATGCCTACATAGAGAAAGAAAAACTTAATAGTGGATCACTTTTTTCAATTAATGAAGTGATCGAATGAACTGTAGTAGCTTTCAGTACAACAAGGAAACTGCTGCGGAGACTGGCAAGTACGTGTTTGAAAAACAAAAATAAGAGAGGAAGCTGAAAACTGTAGGAAAATTCCCAACATACATTAATTTGCTGACGCCGTATGTGTTTTCTTATTAATAATTATACAGATAGTGCAGAAAACATCTAATTATTGATTATCCTTCAGGAAATAAGTCGTTTTCAATGCTGGTACACAATGTTACCTTCAGTTCTACATGCACAACTAGGATTTTTGCTATGGACATTTATGTGGCAGTAAGCTGTTGGTGGGCATGTAAGATATAGGTAAGGCAAGTCCATAGAAAGAATTTCGATGAAATGGTGGGACCTGATGAAATGTGGATCCATTCTGGCCATGTTCTCAAGCAGGGCTGGACAGATAGCACAATTAAAGGAAAAATGACCATATTTCTAGCAAAGGAGGCAGACTACTACTACTACTGCAGACAGACACCTCACAAGGTTTTCTCCCTAACTGTCCACAGATTTTTAAATCAAAGAAAACAGAAAATTGACTTTTTACCAAGTTGTTGTTGTTTATGCTTCTTAATGTTCTACTGTTGAAAAGGCATCTACCAAGCCAAAGAATCATAATTATGAAGTAACTGGTAATATTAATAGGTGGAACTTAGGCTGCTACCTTATCACTGCCATTTCAATCTGACAGAAACAATATGGACACAAGTTAAAGATTATGTGGGCAGGTATAATAATAAATTTACTCTGTCTGCAGATGAAGCACTCACCAACAAAGCTGTTAGGAAAGTCACCTTGAGAGATTATAAGTAAGTTGGCTACTATTCACAGCCCACAATGGAAAAAGTATGCAGAATGAAACTATTTTGGAAAATTCAGCAAAGAAAATAATAATTTCATAAAAAAGACCAGTGACAGTGACACTTCAAGCATATGTTATCTTGAAAAGAGCCAAGTGTGTAAGTTTCCCGCAGGTATAATGAACAAGTGGAAATTTCTGATATTTTAATTACAAGATCATTAGCAGCAACCACCTACAAATGAAGTTAAAAAATCTCAGGAATTCAGGCTTTATTACACAACAGAGATATCACTTTGTAATATAATTACTGCATACTGAGTTACTGTATTTTGTACCACTATTCATCTTTCTTGCAATTCCAGTTAGCCTGTTTCAGACAAGTTTTCTTACCTCAATTAGCATGCATAAATCTTAATTTTTTGGTTATGTTTGAAATAAGTAGAGTGATCATAAAGTGTAATAACACACTGACTAAAACCTAGGGATCTGTTTCTATAAAGAAACCAAACTGGTGATCACTACTGACGTAAGAGTGGAGCATTATGCACCACATTTAACTCCAATTATCTCGTGTTATACACCTCCAACACATTTCCAACTTTTAGTAAGTGAATATATGATTTATTGTGAAGATTACAATTGCATAATGTTCATCTAATTTCAATAACTAAAAAGTTTGCCGCATATCCACAATTCAGCAACAATCAGGAAATATGGTATTGCTGTCTTCCTTCCACGTCATCTAAAACTTCGATATTTTTAAACAAAATTAAATGAAACTACAGTACATCTCTTCTGAAACACAATTACTCTAATTCCATTTTTGTACAATTAGTAATCTGCAAGTTCGAACAAGCTGAGTGAAGGGTAAAATTGTGTGTGGGTGTTCCACTAACTCTGTTCTGCATCTCCACATGCACTTGCTGAAGCATCAGTCCTAGAGTAAATTAGAACCGAGTACAGGAAAGGCTGTCCCCACCATAAGTAGAACATGAAAGCACAACAATGCACACAACATGTTACGTAGACAAAATGTAAGATGCAATACACAAAAAAACATGGAAAGAGAGACTAGAAACTTTCTGAAAACCAGGGAACTGGATACAGTGCTCCAGGAGGTAAGTCCACTGCAACAGAAATGCTGAAAAGTTAGAGAAGATCTGAAGTTTACATACAGAACCATTTTACGACAAAATGGACATTCTCCTGAAATCAAGAAGCAATGATCTATCTTCTGTAGAATCAAGGTTGCAGAATCTATCATATTTGTACTGCAAAGGATAGGAAGAACGAAAACGAACACACGAACACACACACACACACACACACACACACACACACACACACACACACACACACACTTGGGGCCCCAAAAGCACTAATTGATAAATAGTGTGATGGCATAATGGTTAAGGCACAGGGCTCATATTACAGTGATGACCAAATTCTAACCAGCTCTTTTGATTATAATTTCTGTGGAATAAAATGAAGTTTGGATCAAACAGAATCGAATCAAAGGCAGAAAGAATAAAGCCACATGAAAGGAAGGTGACATTGGGAAGAAAAAATAAATACATAAATATGAAATAGGATCTACAAAACTACAGAGTTAAACAAATTTTCATGACTAAGACTTAGATTTCATATGGAACATTATACTAAGTAAGTACAGTTCAGAGAATGTGTGAGAAATAAATGACTTTGAGTACTTACTCTCTGCGTATCCTGGAATGCTCTCATAAGAAGTCGCACAAGATGATGAATTGCACCATGTTCACGCAGTGGAGCATGATTGGCAGGGCACAGAGCCAAGTTTCGTATCAGTCCAATGACTGCCTTAACAAGAGGCCAACGAGATGGTGCCTGCAGTAACTTTACAATGACTTGCATTCCATAGTTAGCACGAACTGCATTCTGTGCCATTTCTGCTTCAATATGACGAGATGTCAAGTGGCGAAGTGCACATACCGCAGGTTCAGTTATTTCTTCACGATCACCAGCATTTCGAATGGTATTTACGAGGGCATCTACTCCGCCAACCTGACATACTGTAACTTTGTTCCGCTGGTTGTTGCAAGTGAGATTTGAGAGAATACCAGCAGCACATGTCACAACATTCACATCTGCTGATGCCAGCAACTGCACTAAACTCTGCAGAAGACCTTCCAAACCATCCTGCAAGTGAAAAAGCAATGCCTATTGTATTAGGTACACATGAAATTCTGCTGTGATATGAACAAACAAATTTTGCTGGCACTGCCAATGGCAACAAGAAAAATAAAATCCAATACACTAGAAAGAGTTTCTCAAGCTGTAACCCACCAGTTTATCTGATTACAATCATTGCCCGATTTTTTGATACTGCATAAGTAAAATGAGATTGTGTTCAAACCTATGAAGTAGGCCTTGACTTGATGTTAAGCTTTTCAGTGTTGTTTTCGGGATATAAATTCTCTTAGAGAACCAGTACTGTATTATCTCACGTTTGGTTCTTTATTATAGCATAACGCTATATGTGCTAGAAGATGAAAATGAGCATTTGAAATGCAGCGAATAGTTGAAACTACCCAATAGTGTGGAGTCTACCCTTCCTTGAGTGTTTGAGATAGGACGTCAAAAATTTACAAAAATCGGCTTTTCAAATATATGTTCATTTTGTAGTGCACATCTTTCTGAACAGTCTGATACATAAAAACGTATACGCTCGAGAAAATGCAAGACATGTTATTTGGTCTTAAGTGTGCCAAAGCGCAGTGCCACGCCTCTTCACACAGCATTTTTCTTCTGCACATCACTGTATTTCGCTCTGTGCAACTCAATGCATGCCATCAAACTATATTCAGGACAGTGGAAATTAAAATGTCCTGTGGTGCCTCTCCTGCTGCCACTCAGCCAGTTTGACATCCTGCCCCACTTCTTTTATTAAAAACGCAATTAATACTGGGTGCCGTTAATTGTAACCAGGAGAACAAGAACACTCGGAAAATTTGCACTCTTTAGTGCCTATTAACTAATAAATTACTGTTTTGTGTGACATAAAATTAAAACTATAATACATAAAACCAGTAAAGACAAGAGACAAGCAAGACAGTACACATTTCTTCAATCCTTAGGTCCTAGCCTTTTTTCCCTCTAATGTTGCTACAGCTTTACATGGCATGCTTTACTTTTTGCGAAAGAATCTATTACCTCATCGAAGTTCATCACAGTTTTGCTACATGAAAAATCTAAATGTCGTTGTCTAATACTGAAAAAGCTGTTACTACAAATAATATCCTAAGCCTAGCGTGGTTTCTCGATCTGATTACGTCTATTTTGTCACTGTCTGTTAGATAAAACAAAATAGGCCTTCTAATATTGCAGCAATTGGAACAAACACCAAATAAACGACACTGTTTTGGCACAAAATGTCATTTTTAAAACACTACAGAACATAATTCACGAAGTACCAATATCAAATGTTTATTAGGCTTACGACAAGCACAAAGCTTTATGTTGGAAAAACAATTTCACATTTCATTCATAGGCACAAGTTTCTCAAGTGAGAGATCAAAAAGTAATAGCATGCATTTTTTATATAAATTTGGAATCATCATATTCCTCCATGATTTGTGTGATGTCCCTGTTTCTACTCCTTTCTCGTTCTAACTAACAATCTTGTCATCATTAATTCTGTAACTGTTCCTGCCATTGTCAAAACCTAATCTCCGGTTAATTTCACTAACTCTGCCAGAAATACCAGTTTAGTTATCCCGTGATTATTCTCCGTTTAGGCGTTATTATGTGTTCGTACCAAGCATTTTTCGTGCTATTCCAAGACAGAAATTCAGCGGCTGATAGCTGGGGACTGTACAGCTGGCCCTTACTAGTGCAGCGATCTGGCCAAAAATTTTCTGCCAAAATTTCATTTTCTTGGATATACCGAGGAGATAATACGTAATCTTTCTTACCTATTATTCCTGTTAGTTGCATATTTCCACTCTGATAGTCTGAATCTATGGATTTTTTTCTTTGTTTAGTAATTATAACAACGTTGATCATTTGAAAACCTAATCAGCCACACAGACAAAGAGCGACTGGCATTCACCCGTACGGCTTTATTATGCTCAGTTTATAAAGCCCCATCCCCTTTTGTCAGCAGGAAAGTTTATTGCTAGATGCGCCAAGGATTCCCCTGGCAGAGACATCAAGTACACTAAACACGGATTCAAAAATCAGCTTAGATTTATTCAGAAATCAATTTAGAATGTGTTAAAAATGTTTAAAAACTAAGAAGGATGCATTTAAAATCATATGAATAATCAATAGACCAACATGCGCTAGATGCTAGGCACTTTGTGCAACAAGGTTTTTTTTCCCTCAAGAATATGAATATGAATTTGCCCCCCCCCCCCCCCCCCAAAGATCCGGGCCCGATGCACATGCGTGAATCTGGCAATTTGGTCGCCAATAAAATTTTCCTGGGTAGCATCTGGTTACTTGCTGCCAGTGCTTACTCAGCCAAAGGCCACATTTCTGTAGCCAGAGGTGGGAGAAGGTACTACTCCTTTGCGACTCAGCTGCGCATTCGCATGGGCCTGCTCGTAACTATCAAACAAATCTAACGTAAACAGTTGTGATGTCATGATGTCATGCTCATCGGAGGCAATTTGTTGTTATGAAGCATTGCATAGTGTTCCTAAAGCCTTTGACACATTTCGCTGTTGGCAGATTCTTGTATGAGAATGGTGTTTTGTTGTTGTATATGGCGTATTTCCTTCGCAATTTAAGTTTTATTTCCTTTTTTTTCTCTCATTCGTGCTTTACTGCTGCAGTATTATTCTGCTGTAGCGGGATACAGTAATATCCTTTGTTATAGGATCAGTTCTTACCAATCAAAATTACACAAACTTAACTGAAAACTAAAACAATGAAAAATTCCTGGAATTCTAAAAAATTCCCGGGTTTTTCCCAGTTTTCTCCTGGATGAAAAAATTCCCGGGTTTTTCCCGGATCACCCAGGTTGTATATGCTCTGGTAAAACATAAATATTTTTTGCTCTCCGATATTTCGTGTCTTTTGTAGGAGAACACTAATAGGAAAAAATACCAGGACCTTGTGCAACTTTTCAGTGTGCCACAAAAACAAAGTAAACAACACAATAAGGATTAAGAAGACACGAAATCACAAAATCCATTTATATAGCAGGAGTGAACTCGAGCAGAATATAATGTACCCTCCAATGTCAGCAGACGCCGCCACAGTCCCTTGTTTCTGCGCACACACAGCTTGCAGCATACTTGGAAATTTAGAACTCCACATATGGCACCATGTACAGATCACTGATGTCACAGACACACTTGTGTCATGGTTGATCGCTGATTTACATGCAAGTACAAAAGGTGCATACACTTCGAATAGTCAATTTTGACCAGTAATTTTCTCTTGAAAAACCGGATTTAGTGTGGTGTGGTGGCTGCGTTGGCTTTTGTGTGACATAACAAGTCGCCTGCCAATAAGAACTCACTAGCCGGAAATGACTGACATTTTCTTGAATCTGATTGAGTATATTCTTTGAGACACAGTGTTTGAATTTAAAAGGTTGAAAATTGATATTGTTGCCGAATACACAACATCGGATATACATGCAAATGGCTTAGCCCAAAACACTTTGCAACAACTGTCCTGTTTTTCCATTGCCGCTGCAACCTAACAGTAGCTGTATCATAATTGTGCTGTGAAGATCAAACATTGCAAGCTGTATAGGCAATGCTGATTGTGGATTACAATAGCATTTCCTCTCAACTTCCCTCTCCGCAACAGCCAAAAATATTCGCCTTAACTCCGCCACCACCTGTGATGCAAAGTGCCACTTATAACTTGTTCAATCACATCAAATGTCACTACAAAGAAAACGGACGAAGCCAAGCGAGTCTAGCAAGAACGTAGATTGAGGTTAACCTTACTAGGAAGATACATAAAATTGGGGAATTTTTTGCATTGACCTTGGGGCCTTTTTTTTTTTTTTTCAGGGGCTGGAAATTTCTGGCATAGAATCACAAAAAATGTAAAATCAGATAACATAAAATTGAAGTTCCACTGTATACGAAAACATTCCATGGACTGCCAGGTCTATGAAGCCTACAAATAAAAATATACTTACAACTTTAGTTCCGGCATCTGAAAGATTGCGCAGAGTCCACAGGCAGTTCTGAACAAGGCGTTGGCTTGGATGACCAAGGTGCATAGCTAATGCTTGCATGCCTCCAGCTTCAACAATTGCTGGCTTGTTACTGGAGCAGACTGACAATACTGTTGAAACAGAAATGAAATTAGCTTTATGATTATAAGATGAACACCAATTCTCAGCTACAAATTTATCAATTTAAACTCAATATATGTTTCATGTTTAATGCTGGTAACAACTCTTCCTTTCCAAGCTAATCAATACCTTTCAGAACACGCGATGTTGTCCATAGCAACTTCTCATAATCATAAGAGCGGAGTATGCGAACTAACTCCACAGGCCCCTGAGAGGCCAAGATAATGAGTTTACTTTCTTGGTTTCCATATGCCAATATTTGGAGACAGTCTGTTACTATGGCAAGAAATTTCACATTATTCCGCTGCAACAGTGCAACCATTTTTTGCAGACCTCCAGCCAATCTAACTGCCATTTTCGAACCTTCTTGGTGCAAAAGAAGATTATGCAGTGTAGTAATGGCATAGAATAGTACAGACTCAACAGGCGAGCTGAAAGAAAATTTAGACAACAATCAGACCTGTGAACTGAAAATCACAGGTTGGAACTTCAATATTACTTTCATATGAATAGGTAACCAATTTTCTTCAAGTCGTACCTGAGCAGTTTTACAAGAGCTGGAATGCCACCACTTTTGAAAATGGCAAGCAAACCCTGACGATGGTGAGATAAGTTGTGTAACGTACCAACAGCTGCTTTTGTCGACTCCAAATCATTGCTATTTGAAATTGCTCGTACCAAAGCAGCAACCATCTGTAAAGGCCATTCAAAAAGATGGTGTCAGTGAAACTGAATACCAGGAGATTGGATGATGAGAGACCTTCATATTTTTAACTTGAGCTATTAAATACTTGCACAACACAGAATGATAAAAATGACAGTTTATTACCTGTGGACTGTTCATGATAGCATGCCTTGATGCTTCCTTTCTTGACAGTTGGTGAACCATCATTGCAGCTTGAGAAACAACAACCTGATCTTCATCATTCAACAGTTTTATAAGTTCAGGTATTGCTCTAGTTGCCAAATCAGCATCATCCTGTAGGATGTGAAAATACACACATGAACAATGGAAATCATACAAAGCTACAGGGGTCAATACTACAGGGCAAATCCAGTACACTGAAAAATAATGTAAACATTTCACACCTGGTAATTAATTAGGTTGACTACTGCATGTTTGAGCATCTGGCTTGGTTCTGCTAGACGTTGAACTGCAGTTGGCTGAGCTGGATCAAATTGTGTGGATGGAATCTCTATGCCTTCTTCTAGAGTTTCGGGGAACATTGCAGCACGAACTCTCTGAGAACGTGTCTGACTCAATTGCTGATTCATCTCTGTAAACCCAACAATGAACATAAAATTAATACAACATACATTAGGGAAAAAAAAGAGAAATTAACATCTATGCAAAAAAGAAATCCATTTCAAATAACTTATAATGTATGAGTTTAATCTATAACCAATGGAATATGAATGCTTTGGAATGAAGTGAGGAGACTGGAGAGTTTCACTTCCACAAGAAAATGCTTTTGGTTTGAATATTAACATTTCAATGAACTAAGAACATACTGTTTGAAACATCTCAACAAAGCTTAAATCACAGTCTTTGTAGACCTACAGCAATGTTTATCGTGTTGTACATGGTCACACTGTACAAAATATAGATAATGATAATGCTCCACAATTAACTTTGATTGCTAGCATCATGTAACCTACCATCCTATTACAATAATGACATTGAGGTAACAAGTAAACTAACTACGAAATTCAACTAATCGCACTTACTCATGCAAGTATGGTGTACATTCAATGTTTGTTTTCTGAAATATTCTTTGCCTTCTAGAATTGACACAGTGAAATGTGACTGAATAATAATCACAATGACACCCTTATCAGATTATCATTAGACATTAATTCCAGAGTTGACAAAATATTGTAAAACAACTTTGATACAACTCTTAAATAAAAGACCATAGAAAATATTCATTATGATAAATATATTCTGTAATGCAGTTGTGCCTGTAGTATTCAATATTATAGTTTTACATGTAAACATATAAAGAAATTAAAGTAAGCTTACCATCAACTTGGTCCTGGGTAAAACCTTGGGCAAATCCTTGATCTAAGTCAAACATCAGTTGGTCTGACTCCATGTCTTCTTCTTTTCCAGTCAATGATGGAGCCTGGGTTGTGGCTCCAGAATGGATACCTGAATCACCCAGGTAAGAGTTTTGCTGCCACATGATGGTTTGTTCTTTTGCTGAACCTATGGGTAGATCACTTGGCTGTTGGTAATTGCCGTGTGATACTAAACAGAAAAAAAAAGATAAATAAAAATTAAAAAAAAAAAAAAAAAACATCATACACTACAACATGAAAATTCTAAATATAATACAAATCCACATGGCCAAAAACATAACAGAAGCCCTTAAACCAATAAAACAATCAACCACTAAAAGAAGAAATAATAATGTTGCAACATTACTAGTAATGAAAACACACACGGGAAAAAAATTAATTTGCAATTTTTGCCCCCCCCCCCCCCCCCCCCCAAAACACACACATATGGATGAGCACGCGTGCACTCCCATCTCCATCCTGAAGAATACTATGGCCAAAGCTTGTACGTAGGTCTTTTCGTCTTGCCTGTCTGCAACTCAATGTGTCATCTTTACAGTGAGTAGCAACCTATCCTTTTCATAATACTGTTAAAGTAACAAATTAAGTACACACAATCCAATGGCAGATTTCAGATCCATTTCTAGGTTATGTTGCTGCTAAAAGAAGTATTTCAATCAATTTCTAAGCAAAGACAGTTTAAAATATCTCAAAGATTGCTTCCGAGTTTTTGTAGATGATTCCATGAAAAATATAGCTAAGGAGCAATATGGCAAAAGATTACTTTAGTTAACCACATGGAGTGGGGTGCAAATCCCAGACAAATTATTCTGTTTTTAGGGTTTTCTGAGCTTTGAGACAAAAAGACAAATGGTGATAACACCAGCCAAAGAGAGGACAATTGCTTCCTATCACTGTCCTTGTTCAATTAAACTAACACCTTGTTCTTAATTATATGGATGCCAATGGAGGAAGCATTATACAGTAGTTAAGTGTCCCACTGACAACAAGACTAGAGACGCAGTACAGATTCTGTTTGGACAAGAATGGACAAGGAATTCAGCTATGTTTTTCTCAGAGGAATCATCCTGGTATCTATGGAAATGATTGAAAATCTAACCCTGGATTGCCAGGTTTGAACCTCATTTCCTCAAATCTGAATCCATTGCTTTTGTATAATCTTGCTCAGTTGGATGTCAGTATGACATATATAATGATCCAATCTTCCTCCTTTTCAAACTGCAAATATATATATAACAAATATATCTCCAGGCTGTTCACAAATGAGTAAGTAAGAGTGAGGTGATTCTTGAGTAGTCTACCGTAGTCTGACACACTCACCAAATAGCATTAGCTGAACAGTGGAAAAAGATTCAAAGAGTAGTAAGATGTGTCAAAAATTAGTCTGTCAAAGTGATCCACAAACTACAGCAGTACCATATGTCCAAAAGTCTCTCTGCAGTGGCGAGCCTAATGTGTCTTGCCTCGCAGGGCACTTAAGACTGGCAGCACATTCAAGTCTCGCCTGTACGTGTTCCATGGACATGCAGTGGAAGGAGGTGGGGGTGGGGGGTGGGGGAGGGGGGGGGGGAGGTTGGGAGGTGTCGTAGTGTTATGTATGCATTGCAGCTGTTAGTTGTGTAATGGTCTGGTTCTTGTGTAACCTGAGTGCAGTGAGAATGCTTACCATTGCAGAAAGAGTGTTTTTAGTGGAACAGCTTTTCCATACAAAAGGAAACTTTACGAAGCATGTGACGTGGCAATTTAGATTGTGTTTTCCTGGTTTGAGATGTTCACATTGTGATACTGGACACGATTTCAGACAGCAGATTCAGTTCATAATGTGCCACAAACAGGTAGGCACACAATTTTAACAGAACGGAAGATTGACGATACTTCAGACATCATCATGTTGCAGAGTCCAACAAAGTGACTGAGGAGATTATAGCAACAGACTAAAGTCTCTCATACGACAGCATGTAAAGTCGTAACTGAAAAACTGGGGATGTATCCCTACAAAATTGCTATGCAGCAATTACACTTTACGGACCATGCGAAACGAATAGCATATTGTGATTAGTTTCAGCAATTTGTTAAGTGACACGGAGCTGGTGTTTCAGATCGAATCTTTTCCAGTGATGAGGCTTGGTTTCAACTATCTGGCTACATTACTTACCAAAATTCACAAATTTGGTCATCAGAAATCCACACACCTTAAGACAAAATTGGTGTGTGGGTTGCCACAACAGAGTGGGAATTATAGGGCTGATCTTTTTGGATACTACCGTCACTTTAGGTTATACATGTATCGCCCAGATGAATGAAAATACAATCAATCATTCATTTTTCCAACAAGACAATGCTACTGCTCATATGGTGCACCACTCCCTATGACTTTTAGAAGAAATCTTTGAAGACTGAGTAATTATGAAAGGTCTCTGGCAACCCCCAGTTAACGGATCTGTCTCCACCCATTTCCTTTGGGATGTGGCTAAATTTTTTGTATATCAAAATAACCCAAATACATCAGATGAACTGGAGGCAGCAATAACTGATTATCTGCATTCGATTACATGTGAAACATTGGTCAGGGTGCCTGTTGATTTCTGTCTCGGGTTCTTCAGCCGGCATTTGTCTGATGATTTTTCCAATGTTTTGCCAGCACAAGTGGCTGACGTTGTCAAAGCTTCACTCTCCATCGCTGGTGGTGGACTGCAGTTGATCTTGTGGCCACAGATTATATGTACCTGGCTTGCCAACGTCCAAGGGCTTTTCGGTGGTCATTTCTGGTGCAGTTCTCCTCTTGTTATTTGCATCTTGCAACCATAGTTTACTGTAGCAAAGCAATCCAAGAACCATTCACCTTGAGGCTTTTTTCTTTCTTGTTGAAGCTATTCTCATACTTGTGTATTTCTATAGCTTCTCTGAACATCTGCTCCAACCTGCAGTGCCACTTACGTTCTGTGATCCTGATTTTGATTGATAGTCCAGTCATTCAAACATAAACTTTTCTGCATGTGTGGGTATGCAGAATATTCTCGACATTGCAAGTGGGTCCCTTTACTCGTTTGCCGATCTGAAACTCTCTTTGATCTTCTTTGTTGGTTTATATATAGTCTTTATGTCTTGTTTGCAGAATATAAGGCCGATTCTGTCCATGATTCTGGGTATGTATAGTATAAAGGCCTTACTACAGATTTCTTTTTCTGATGTGTCACTTCACGGAGTGTTTGACTGTGTTACATTTCTTATATAACTGTTGCAGTGCCCATTACCTCTCAAAACGCTTGCCAGGTGTTGCGTCTCACATCTGAGGAGCTGCAGCTCACATATTCATCTTGCTCGCATTACGAGTGCATTAATCATGCCTCTTTTCTGGTTTGGTTGGTGATCTGACAGTATGTGCAGGTATCAATCCATGTGTCAGTTTTCGATACATGCTGTGTCCCAGGTTTTTGCCATCCCTTGTCACCAGCACATCTAGAAAGGATAGCTATTTATCCTTTTCTACTTCCATGGTAAATTTTTCCATGAAGCAGTTGGCCACCACTGGACTAAGAGAACTACCTATGGTGACACTCCCAGCTGTTCACAAAGTTGCCACTCCATGTGAAATAGCTCATGGCGAGACATGCATGAAATGGCTTGGTGATGTCTTGCAAGAAAATGGAACTGATGCGTTTCAGAGTGTTGCTGAGAGGCACTTTGGTAAACAAAGAAACAACATCAAAGCTGATCAGGATATCGTTTGGTTCAAGTTTTAGTTTCTTTAGCTTCTCAATGAAATGTCCTAAATCCTTTATGTATATGTCAGTCTTCCCCACATGTGGCTGGAGCAGAGAGGCCAAGTATTTCCCCAGTTTATACATCAGTATGCCAGGAGTACTACCAATCAGTCTTATTGGAAAATTATTCCTATGGATCTTCGGTAATCCAGACAGCTGAGTTGGTGGGGCTCCTGTGTTGCACAGGTTTCTCTGTATGCCAAAAGAAGAAGCCTTGATTAACCGATTCATATTCCATGTAATCCGCTGCATCAGACCTACACCTTGTTTTCGGTACGTCATTGGATCTAATAGGTTCCAGATCTTCTGCTCATAATCTTTGGTCTTCATTACGACAGTCGAATTTCCCTTATCAGCAGGCAGTACCAAAATAGTCTTGTCGGCATTGCAAGCTGGCAGTTTCACTTGGCACAGTATCCTAGCTGTTACAGTATGTATTTCCTTAACTTGGAATGGTCCGAATGGCCGCTTTGCTATCACCAATGATTCAGTGTGTATTTCCTTAACTCAGAATGGTCCGAATGGCTGCTTTGCTATCACCAATGATGCCTTCCATAAGTAAAGTTCTTGGGACGATAGTGAAACTGCTTCCTTTTTGAAGGACAGACTGTTTCTTTTTGGTCAATCATCATTCACTGAGATTGACCACTATGCATGATATGTCGGGAAGTGCCTTGTCAATCAGCTTCTGACATCTTAGAAAATTTTTCTTCAGTCGCGTAGTGCAGCGACATATACATAAAGGATTTAGGACATTTCATTGAGAAGCTAAAGAAACTAAAATTTGAATCAAACGACATCCTGGTCAGCATCCTTGTCAGACTTAGTTCTGAATGCTCCTGTGAGTGATGCTGTTGATCTTGTTCGAGTTGTCTCGATGCATTCTGCTACTTGGTTGATAGAAAATGTTAAATGTTCCTCATCCATTCTTGCCAAGTACCACTGTGTTGCGTGAATTTGCTTACTAGGAAAAGCTCTTTCCATCCTGCCATATATACCATGTGCTTTTGTGGTGGTGAAAAGGTTCTTACATTTGAAAAACTTCGGTGTAGCCCTTACCTGCTGACACCGTTAACAGAAAGGCAAGAGAGGACATCAATTGTTCTTTCTTCTACTGTTGTTGGGCCTCAGTACAACTGCATATCTACTCCCTGTAGAGATGTAGTACAAAATTGTTATGGCTTTTGTGTCCACTTGTGACAAATTGCCTGTGGGCTCCTGTCTTGGGTTCTTTGGCCAACATTTTTTTGGGGATTTTTCTGACGTTTTGGCAGCATGAGTGGCTGGCATTGTCAAAGATTCACCCTCCGTTGCTGGTGGTGGACTGGAGTTGAGCTCGCAGCTGCAGATTATATGTACCTGGTGTGCCAATGTGGTCATTTCTGGTGCGGTTTTCCTTTTTACTGCCTGCAATTATCATTTGCAGCAGCACAGGAATCCAGGATCCGTTCAACTTGGTTTTCCTCTTTCTTCTGGAAACTATTCTCATGTTTTTCTCTAAACAAGCAGGTGTGATAGATCTTCTCTACAGCCGTCGGTGAATTTTACTATGCGGTCAGCCTCAAACTGCGCATGCTCTGCCAGGGTCGATTTCTTCACCTGGCCTAATATCACACTGGGAATGTATGGCACAAAGGTCGTGTACCGAAACGTGACACACATGGACCGATACCTTCACAAACTGTCGAATCACCACCCAAGCCAGAAAGGAGCACGATTAACACACTCATAACTTGAGCAAGACAAATATGTGAGCCGCAGCATCTCACATATGATATGAAACACCTCGAAAGTGTTCTGAGGAGCAACAGGTATTCCACCAATAATATAAAAAGTGTAAATGAATCAGACACTTGAGGCATTCCAAGAGTGACGACCAGAATCGGTTGTATATTGCGCGAACATAGCTTGACAACTATTTATAAACTGACAAACAAGGATCGACTTGCAATCTTGGGAATATACCGCATACCATGCACATGCAGAAATGTTTATGTTGGAATGACTGAGCAATCAATCAACACCAGGATCACAGAATGCAAGTGGTACTGCAGGGTGGGACAGGCTGAAGAAATTAGTCACGACAGAGCCGCACTATGTGAAGCCGAGAGAAGCTATAGGAATACACAAACATGACAACACCTTCAACAAGAAAGAAGGAAGCCTCAACATGAATGGATCCTGGATTCCCGTGCTGCAGTGAATGATGGTTACAGGTAGCAAGAGGAGAACCGCAAGGGAAACAACCTCAGAAAAGCCCTTGGACATTGTCGTGCCAGGTACATATGATCTGTGGCCGCAAGCTTAACTCCAGTCCACCACCAGCAATGCAGGGTGAAGCTCTGACAATGGCAGCCACTTGTCTTGGTGAAACGTCAGAAAAATCATGAAACAAACATCGGCCGAAGAACTCGAGACTGAAGCCAACACGCAGTTTGTCAACAAATGGCCACGAAAGCCTTAATTTTGTACTGGTAGCACACGAAAGAGGAAAACGTTTCCAGATCTACTGTGATAATGGTGAGTACAGTGTATCTAATTGTAAATTAATTAATTTCAATGTTTTAATTGTAATAATGTTGAATACCATCTCGCATCCTAACTGCAGCCACTAGGAGTGAATCCCAGCCCCTTGCTTATACAGGGACACTAATGTGCTGCCAACATCAAGGCGAGGCGAGACACGCAGAGCTCGCTACTTCAAAGAGACTTTGCAGATGGACTGTAGTTGACACAAAAAAGTGAAAGCTTATTCTTAAAATTATAAGTGTGGTCATTTCAAGATAAAGCAAGACATTTATTAACTTCTTCCACATATATCTTGCAAAAATTACCACGACACAGACTGTAGACCGTATTGATGCATAACAGCCTACAGACAAGTCCACTTACCACCTGGGCTTTTATACATTTTAGGGGGAAAAATTACCTTCAAAAAGTGGAAATTATGGGACCTAAGAAGATGGGTGGTATGGTTTGGAAGGAGAGAATTAATAATTCCAGATACATAGTCATAATTCACAAAAAGTTGAATGGTTTACTACAAAACATTTCAACATCATAAAAATAAAGTAATTGGAAATTATCTGTAACATTTTCTGATTAAGTGCTTCAGTTCTTATTAAATCTTAAAGACACATTAATGTTGCTGTTGCATGAATATACCAGGAAAAGAAAGAGTGAATGCAAGTCACAAACCAGTATGAACCTCGCTTCATGGCAGAAAAACAAAAGTATAAATATGGCCTATTCCATCAAAACTGTTGTTCACAAGTAATAACACAGCTTAAAGTTTCATACCTGCAAGTCTGTTGTTATTTTGTCTTTTTTTGCGTACAAATTCTGGGCAATCTGTTCCTATTCAAATATATACCATCTGTAATGTCTTCAGACTGCTTCTACATGTGACTCCCTGCATACTACTAGCAGCAAATATAAAATTATGCAACTTGAAATTTTTACTACTTTTCCTACTTTCAAAGTAGTACTTGCAAAGTAATATTTCAGAGCTAGATCAGAAATGTAAGGACTATGGTATGAAGATTAGCATCTCCAAAACGAAAGTAATGTCAGTGGGAAAGAAATATAAACGGACTGAGTGCCAAATAGGAGGAACAAAGTTAGAACAGGTGGACAGTTTCAAGTACTTAGGATGCATATTCTCACAGGATGGCAACATAGTGAAAGAACTGGAAGCGAGGTGTAGCAAAGCTAATGCAGTGAGCGCTCAGCTACGATCTACTCTCTTCTGCAAGAAGGAAGTCAGTACCAAGACTAAGTTATCTGTGCACCGTTCAATCTTTCGACCAACTTTGTTGTATGGGAGCGAAAGCTGGGTGGATTCAGGTTACCTTATCAACAAGGTTGAGGTTACGGATATGACAGTAGATTGGATGATTGCAGGTACTAGTAGATGGGAACAATGGCAGGAGGGTGTCCACAATGAGGAAATCAAAGAAAAACTGGGAATGAACTCTATAGATGTAGCAGTCAGGGCGAACAGGCTTAGATGGTGGGGTCATGTTACACGCATGGGAGAAGCAAGGTTACCCAAGAGACTCATGGATTCAGCAGTAGAGGGTAGGAGGAGTCGGGGCAGACCGAGGAGAAGGTACCTGGATTCGGTTAAGAATGATTTTGAAGTAATAGGTATAACATCAGAAGAGGCACCAATGTTAGCACTGAATACGGGATCATGGAGGAACTGTATAAGGGGGGTTATGCTCCAGACTGAACGCTGAAAGGCATAATCAGTCTTAAATGATGATGATGATTTCCTACTTTCATTTGCATTACATTACTGGTGCATACTTTTTCTGCATAATTTTCTCTCCTAAAGAGTAGTCAACGTGTCAACAAAACATAAATGAAGTAAATTACACTTTATAAATAAATGTTGGCAACACTGTTTATTTGGGTGCAGCATTTAGGCCACTGCCGGTATTTACTATTTGTCAAGTAATTGAAGATACTTCCAATGCAAGACAGGCGGAAAAAAAAAAAAAAAAAATAAATAAATAAAAAAATCCCAGCACCAGGTGGATTTCCTACCTGGTGTCTCTACATAATAATGGAAAATACAACATGCGATATAAAAATATTTTGCGACTGTAGACGAACTCCCACAATATGGAGGAATCGTAGAGAGTTTTTCTTGGCCATATCAACATGAGTGTTCATAATCCTCTACACAGAGTGCCCCAGGAAAAATGGTCAATATTCAGGGATATGACAGGTGCACTCGTTCGAAGCAAAAGACTTGATATGGACATCTGCCCTAGTCTGAAAGGTTTCCAAGATAGAACACATTTATATAAATTTGTTTTTGGGCTAGTGGCATTCATCTGTGTGTCTTGCTCATCCAACCTTTTTGATGTTTCATTTTAGCCCAACTTACCACACCACTTTCAACCTCTTTTATCAGGATGTATTTCTGCCATTAAACCAGCCCACTGAGCGCACAGTTGTCCATGGCGTGTTGGGAGTGAAGCAGAGAGAGGGACTGAGTGCATACTTGAGAGCAACATCAGTTAACTATGTATGTGTACACATTGGTTAAAATACAACATATCTACACTAATGAAGAACAAGCAGATATGGTGTATGGTTACAGCTTCTGCAGTGGTAAGAGCTGCTGCTGTCAAAGAAACCATTGGCACTTTCTGACACATCAAATTCTTCATCATAGAGCGTTTACCACTTTCAGCAAACTGTGTGAAACATGCATCCATTAAAGTTCCCATTTTTTTCTTTTTTTTTCGGAATACGTAGTACAATAACCTGTGCAGTAATAGCAACATGTTGTTGAAATGGTATTGCACATACCAACATCATATGACTATGTATATGACAAACATTACATGGGGAAAACTTGTACTCATTTCCCATACAATGTGTCCACAATCTGAACATTGACAACAATGTCACACGACTTGAATTTTGTCAATTGTTAAATGACAATAACCATTATTTGCTTCAATAAATGCTACTCGCTGATGAAGCCATGTTTACATGGAATGGTGTCAACATATGTAATAATCACTGATGGTCACAGTAAAATCAACACGCTATAGTGGAAACCAATTTCCAAGCTCGCTTTTTGATCGATGGTGCAGCATGACTGAACATTTTGAGAGCTCCCGTCATTTTAGGAGGGTGATGATGGGGTGGAATTACTTGTATTTTTTGGGAAATTCGTTTATTGAACATCTTGAGGATGTTCCTTCGGTCATGAAGACTACAATATACATAAGTGATCTGAAAGACGGGGTGAGCAGCAATTTACAGGTAGTTGGTTATGACGCTGTGATGTACAGGAAGGTATCATTGAGTGACTGTAGGAGGATACAAGGTGACCTAGACAGAATTACTAATTGGTGTGGTGGTGGTAGCTTGCTCTAAATCTAGAAAAATGTAAATCAATCCTGATTAGTAGGAAAAACAATCCTGTACTGTTCGAATACAGCATTTGTGGGGTGCTGTTAGACAGTCGCATTGATTGAATATCGAGGTGTAGCACTGCTAAGCGATATGAAATGTAATGAGCATATCAGGTTGGTGGTGGTAGCCAAGGCAAATGGTTGATTTCGGTTTATTGGGAAAATTTTGGGAAAGTGTGGCACATTCTTGATTACTGCTCAAGTGTTTGGATCCCCCCCCCCCCCCAAGGTCGGATTAAAAGAAGACATCAAAGCAATTCAGAGGCGTGCTGCTAGACTTATTACTAATAGGTTTGCCCAGCAAACAAGTTATTACAGATATGCTTCACGAATTCAAATGGGAATCCCTGGAGGGAAGACAACACTCTTTTTGCAAGGCACTATTGATGAAATTTAGAGAACTGGCTTAGAGAACTGGCATTTGAGGCTGACTGCAGAGGACGCACAGCAGAAGCACTTGTGTGATAAACTGTAAATTAATTTAGTCTTTGTTTTTTGTTCACGTGCTTCTGCAAAGAAGAGAAATGTACGTGTGTATTTTACTGTGTAGACTACTGGTTAGAAAATTAATCATATTTTTTTGTTTTTGCGTAAGTCTTGAGAATATCCTTGTGTAGGGTGGCTTCCTAGTGTAAATTTCCCCTGTAGAGAAATTTATGTCTGTTTAATAGTTTGCGGTCTCAGAGTTCAATGACAAATCTGCACAGCAACTTTTATTGTTACTTTCTTCTCCTTTGGTATATTTTCAAACTCAGTAGTGCAATTTGAGACCTTACTCTATTTTACACACAGTACACTATGGTTAGGAACTGTGTTTGTTCTGAGTGGTCATAAGGAGAGTTGGCTGCTGTCCATGAACAGCTGGAAGCTGCGTTGGCTACTGTCGACAAGCTTCTAGCTAATGCTCGAAGTTGTGGTGATGTTGGGGCGCCAGTAACAAGACGGGCGACACCTTTGGTGTCACTGGAATCCCCTGGTGGCCCGGACGTCACTGAGGCTTTTGATACAAAACATCTGACCGGTCTGTCCTCACTCCAGAGTGGGTAGCTGACAGTGGTGGCTTCGCGTGACACTGGGCATAAGGCAAAAGAGGGAGCAGGCCATGTGTCTGGCTCCCCACGTCTTTAGCAAGAGATACGAGGTGCTTCCTAGTGTTGTTGATAATTCTGAGCCAGCACGGGTTGCCTCTCCTTTTAGGCTAGAAGTCAATTTTCCTGCCCAGTCTGGACAAGTACAGAGGGTGGGTATGCTAGTCACTGGGAGCTCCAATGTTAGGCAGGTGATGGAGACCCTCAGGGAGATAGCAGGCAAGACGTGAAAGAATTCCAGAGTGCATTTGGTATGTTTGCTGGAAGGTCTCATCCGTGATGTGGAGGAGGACCTGCCGGCAGCTATCAAGTGCACTGGGTGCTACCGGTTGCACGTAGTGGCACATGTTAGCATGAATGACACTTGCTGCTTGGGTTCTGAGGCCACCCTTGGCTCCTTTCGGCGGCTGGCTGATTTGGTGACGGCAAATAGCAACGCACGTGGGGTGCAGGCTAAGAAGTCTATTTGATTACGGTCCTCTGGTTTAGAGCAGTGTGGAAGGTCTAAACCAGAGGCTCAGACAGCTCTGTAACTGTGTCGGATGCGAATTTCTTGACCTCTACTATCGGGTGCAGAATTGTAGGGTTCTCCTTAATAGGTCACGTGTCCACTACACACAGAAACCGGCTACTACGGTAGTGGAGTACGTGTGGCGTGCACATGGTGCTTTATTAGGATAGAGGACCCCTCCCTTGGAAGCAAACACGAATTGCCTGTTGAAACAGCCACAGTGACCTCACAGAATCTTGGTCGTCACAGTTCAGAGATAGAAAAAATTAATATAATTTTAATAAACTGCAGGAGCATCCAAGGAAAGGTCCCAGAATTAGTATTGCTTATTGAAGGCTATAATGCACAGATAGTATTGGGAACAGAAAGCTGGTCGAAGCCAGATGTCAATGACAATGAAATCCTAAGTTCAGACTGGAATGTTTATTGTAAGGATAGGTTAGTCACCAATGGTGGCGGCGTGTTTATTGCAGTAAAAAATTCGATAAAATCTAGTGAGGTTATCACAGATTACAAATGTGAATTAATCTGGGTGAAACTGAGTATCAAAAATGGTGATCGGACGCTTTTGTAGACCACCTGGGTCAGGATCTGTAGTTGCAGAGCACTTCAGACAAAGCTTGCAGAATACCGTTAGTAATTTTCCTGATCATGCCGAAGTAATAGGGGGTAACTTCAACTTGCCAGGTATAGACTGGGAGTGTTAAGCCAACAAAACTTGTGCCAGAGACAGGGAGGGAATCGTGTGGCATTGCTCTGGATGTCTTGTCCGAAAATTGCCTTGAGCAGATAGAGGACCAACTTGTGAGGATAAGGTCTTAGACCTCCTGGCAACAGACCTGAACTTATCGAATCAGGTAACACAGGGGAAGGTATCAGTGATCACAAGGCTGTGACAGCATCTTTGATGAAGGGTCCTACAAGGAATGTAAAAAAAGGTACGAAGATATATTTGCTCAGCAAGGCTGACAGGATACAAATTTCAGAATATCTCAGCAGTCAACATCAAATATTCGGTGATGAGAACGAAGATGTGGAGAACAAATGGAAAAAATTCAAAGGCATCATTCAATATGCCCTAGAGAAGTATGTTCCAAGTAAGGTTTTAAGAGATGGGAAAGATCCACCATGGTTTAATAGCCGTGTTAGAAAATCGCTACAGAAACAAAGAGCACTTCATCTCAGATTCAAGAGAAGTAAAAACCTAGCTGACAAACAAAAGCTGAACGAAGTGAAAATGAGTGTAAGGAAAGCAATGAGAGAAGTGTTCAATGATTTTTAAAGTAAGACAACGTCAACTGACCTGAGTAAAAACCCTAAGAGATTTTGGTCATATTAAAATCAGTAAGTGGGTCAAAATCATCCATTCATTCTCTAAGCGACCACATCGGCACCAAAACGAAAGATAACAGAGAGAAGGCCGAAATATTGAATTTGGTCTTTCGTAGTTGTTTCACCGCGGAAGATCGTAACACTGTCCCTCCGTTCAATCATCGTGCGAACATTGAAATAGCGGATATTGAACTAAAAGGTTCTATAAAGATTATTCGAAAGAACTTGCTCCCTTTCTAGCAGTAATTTATCGTAGATCACTTGAGCAACAAAAGGTACCTAACAACTGGAAAAAAGTGCTGGTCATTCCCACTTTTAAGAAAGGTCGTAAGACAGATCTACACAATTATAGACCTATATCGTTTATGTCAATCTGTTGTAGAATTATGGAACATGTTTTATGCTCAAGAATTGTGACATTTTTGGAAAATGAACAGCTCCTCTATAAAAATCAACAGGGATTCCCCAGAGATCCTGTGAAACTCAGCTCGCTCTGTTCCTCCACGGGATCCACAATGCAGTGGACAATGGCACTCAGGCTGATGCCGTGTTCCTTGACTTCAGTAAGGCATTTGACAGTGTCCCAGATTGCCATTTAATGAAAAGAATATGAGCTTACGGAGTTTCGGAGCAACCTGCGATTGGATGCAAGACTTTCTTGTGGACAGAACTCAACATATCGCTCTTAACGGAACTAAATCAACAGCGGTAAAGGTAATATCCGGAGTACCACCGGGAAGTGTGATAGGACCGTTGCTGTTTACAGTATATATAAATGATCTAGTAAAAAGCGTCAAATGATCTTTAAGGCTATTTGCAGATGATGCAGTTGTATATACCAAAGTAGCAATGCCAGAAGATAGTAAGAATTTGCAGAACGACTAGCAGAATTGATGAATGGTGCAGGCTCTGGCAGTTGGCCCAGAATGTAAATACAGTAGAGCGTCGATTATTCGAAGTAATTGGGGGACATGAGTGCTCGGAAAACTGGTTTGTTCGGATAATCGAACTGTACATGTTAATTTGCCAAAAAGAAGTACTGTACAGTAAATTTATTCATAAAAACAGGCATCTCTTTTAGTATTACAAAGTAACATACAAAGGCAACTTCAATAGGAATATATAGTACGTGGCACTGTTTATTAAACAAAAATATATACATATTACATACACATTTTGCATGAACAATACACACAGTATACAAAATTAACGTTTAAAAAAATCCTTTATTTTGGTCTGTCTGAGCAAGCCTACATGCTTACGAGCAGCTAAGTCACGTACTTTTTTTATTACAGACATATGAAACTGGTCACTTTCATCTTGGGCTTCAAACCATAGCAAGGCAGTATCTAAACAAGTGAATGCCTCAGGAGCTGTTGGTATACTTTCATCTTCACTTTCTGGAGCACTGATTGATGAGATGCTGGCGGCGTCATCTTTATCAGTGACGACGTTTACAATCTTGCTGTCCTGCATGATTTGGTGTCATGGATCTGCATCATCAATATTCATCCATTCATGAACAACATCTTCATCTTATCTTCTTCTTGTGAAGGCCCCATTAGAAGCAATGTTCCGCCAGCAGTGGCCCAGTGTGGCAACTACTGTGGGAAACTTGGTTTGGGAGTGAGGGGGATGATGGACGGTAGGGTGGGAGAGTAACAGATGCGAGCGAGTACACAGGTCGGTTAAGCAGTCGTTCGGTTGACCGACATTCAGATAATCGACACTCTACTGTAAATGTAACACATTGTGCATTTGTAGGAAAAGAAATCCATTACTGTACAGCTACACTATTGATGACAAACATTTGGAGACAGCATCTGCCGTAAAATATATAGGCGTAACTATCCAGCGCGACATTAAGTGAAATGACCATATAAAACAGATAGTGGGAAGAGCAGACACAAGACTCAGATTCATCGGAAGAATCTTAAGGAAATGTAACTCATCCATGAAAGAAGTGGCTTATCAGGCAATTGTTTGCCAGATTCTTGAGTACTGTTCATCTATCTCGGATCTCTATCAGGTAGGACTGATAAAGGAGATAGAAAAGATCCAACAAAGAGCAGCACATTTCATCACCTGATCATTTAGCTGGTGAGAGCGTTATGGAGATGCTAAACAAACTCCAGTGGCAGACATTATAAGAGAGACGTTGTGCATCATGGAGAGATTTACTATTGAAATTTCGGGACAGCACTTTTCAGGAGTCAGACAACATATTACTTCCCCCCACATACATCTCACGTATTGACCATGAGGAGAAAATTTGTGAAATTAGAGTCAATACGGAGGCTTACCGAGAATCATTCTTCCCACGCACAATTCACGATTGGAACAGGGTTGGATGGATCAGATGGTGGTACCAAAAGTACCCTCTGCCACCCACCATGAGGTGGCTTGAGGAGTGTCATATAGATGTAGATTCTACTGTTACGAACGTACATTTAGCTTTAAGGATCATCAAGGTAAGATGAGAGAAGTTACGGCTTGTACAGAGGCTTACCGAGTCATTTTCCCTCTCTTTATTTGCGAGTGGAACATGAAAGGAACTGACTTATAATGGTATGTGGTATCCTCCGCTATGAGCTGTACAGTGACTTGTGGAGTATTTATGTAGATGTACTTAGAGCACGATGGAGCCCCTCGACATTTTACCAGACGTGTGAGAGACCTTGCACCAATAGATTTTTGTTTATGAGGTTGCATCAAATCCGAGTTGTACAAACGAAAGGTGAATGCGCAATACGAACTGCTCGGTCACATCTCGGATGCTGCTGCCCTCATTACAGAACATGTAGAGGCAACCAATACACCATGTTCTCCCAAGGATGCACCAATGCATGAAGTTGATGGAGGTACATCTGCATATTATTGTGAACTGAATAGCTGTAAAATGGCATGTACAATAATTCCTAGAGGAGCAGGAGTTAAAAATATGTATTTTTCAATTGATACTTTGTAAATCCCTTGTTGTAATATTTGTTAATTTTTGTATACGCTCCTGACAGTGTATTGAATAGTACAGAAAATAAACAACAATGTACACTGAATAGTACAGAAAATAAACAACAATGTACATTGAATATGTTCTATCTCCGAAACCGTTCAGAATGGAGCATATGTCAGTATGAATTTTTTTCTTCAAATGATCATTCTTGGCATATCCCTGAATATTGACTATTCATCCTAACACCATGTATATTGCTTTATGTACTAACTAGGTCTGTGTAGCTTGGCTGGAAGCTCTTGTTCAGTTCCAAATTCTTGGTTATATGCTATGCAATGCAGAAGGCATTTATTTGAGTTTTTATAGGCTGCCGACCGTGTCATTAGCTTTCAACTGAATTTACAGACTACACTGTTGATCTGTTGGTGTTACTAAAGATTTTGCACTGTCCAACACAGAGCTGGCATTTGAGAGCTTTACCTCTCCCATCTACTAGAGGGGTAGTTTTGTTCAAAATCACTGTTCCCTGGCTGTGTGACTGCTTACACTAAATACACATATGAAGTTTGGAATTTGCGTCTTAGCTTGCCTCACACAACTGCCAAAGCCAATGTTGCACAAGTTTCCTGGCCTATAAATGCAAGTTACTTGTCTCAATATCTGAAAAATTCTCCTATCTGTTTCTTTTTTCAATGGAGAACATCTGGTTCATAACATAAGACTCAGGAAGTTCAGAAGTTTCACATTGATGGGTGATTTGTTGTGGTACATACAATTGTTTCTCCCTTGGATTACAACGTACATTTTTTATGTGATGATCTTTACATCCTTGATGACCACCTCACTATGAATCAATTGTAAAGGAAAGTCTAATCTAACCCTGGAATCAAGCATAGTTTTCAAAATGAAATTTCCATTATCATCATCCAATGACATTACCCGATGGTCCTTTGCATATTAATAATGTTATTTGTTAAGTATTAACACAGATGACACTTTTTCAGTCTTTGGTTGTATACTTTCATTATGAACAATACTTGTGTGATATATTACATATATTATTAATAGTCTTATTTGGGGATTATTGTGAAGACTGGAATAAAATACTTCACACATTAATATGTTAAACATGTAAGTAGCCATAATATAAATGATTCAGTAATGAAAGTGGTAAATAACGACGTGAGAAAATATTTGTTTAGTATCTAGTTTTGATACTTTGCTAGCCAATAATTGCTACTTTTTGACTTTAACTAAAAAAATTGGAGATATTGGGGTGCGGGGGTGGGGTGGGGGGGGGGGGGGAGATTTTGAGTTTGTTAATCACAAAGAAAGAACATTCCACATGGGAAAAATATATTAAAAACAAAGATTCCATGACTTACCAAACGGGAAAGCGCTGGTAGATAGGCACAATAAAACACACACACACACACACACACACACACACACACACACACAAAATTTCTAGCTTTCGCAACCCCCGGTTGCTTCGTCAGGAAAGAGGGAAGGAGAGGGAAAGATGAAAGGATGTGGGTTTTAAGGGATAGGGTAAGGAGTCATTCCATCCCGGAAGCGGAAAGACTTACCTTATGGGGAAAAAAGGACAGGTATACACACGCACACACACACACACACACACACACACACACACACACACACACACACACATATCCATCCACACATATGGTATATATACTATATATGGTGTGTGTGTGTGTGTGTGTGTGTGTGTGTGTGTGTGTGTGTGTGTGTGTGTGCGCACGCGCGCGCACGAGCGAGCGAGCGAGCGAGCGTATACCTGTCCTTTTTTCCCCCGCTCACCTTTCATATTTACTCTTCTTTAAAACCTGGTCTTCCACACAACAAATGAGCTGTGAAACAATTGAAACAGACTTGATTTATAGAAAAAGAATGCAGAAGATAAATATTTTTCTTATAGATATATATATTTTTTTATTTCAAAGGTATCAAAGGAGAAAATATAAAAATGCAGTAAATGAAGCAGGAAAAAAGGAATACAAATGTCTCAAAAATGAGATCGACAGGAAGTGCAAAATGGCTAAGCAGGGATGGCTAGAGGACAAATGTAACGATGTAGAGGCATATATCACTAGGGGTGAAATAGATACAGTCTACAGGAAAATTAAAGAGACCTTTGGAGAAAAGAGAACCACTTGTATGAACATCAAGAGCTCACATGGAAAACCAGTTTTAAGCAATGAAGGGAAAGCAGTAAGGTGGAAGGAGTATATAGAGGGTCCATACAAAGGCGATGTACTTGAGGACAATAATATGGAAATGTAAGAGTATTTAGATGACGATGAAATGGGAGATATGATACTGCGTGAAGAGTTTGACAGAGCACTGAAAGTCCTAAGTCAAAACAAGGCCTCGGGAACAGACAAAATTTCATTAGAACTACTGATAGCCTTGGGGGAGCTGAACAAGACTCTAGCATCTGGTAAGCAAGATGCACGAGACAGGTTAAATATCCTCAGACTTCAAGAAGAATATCATCATCATCATCTTCATCTTCGTTTCCCCTCTATCCAACATCTGGCTGGGTTGGGGTATCAACGGTACTTCGCCACTTTACTCGGTATTTCCACCATTCTTCTTCCACAATCTGGTTCCATAGCAGTTTTCTCCTCCTCAAACTCATCTTTATTGTATCAATCCATCTTGTTCTCGGTCTTCCTCTTGGTCTCTTGCCCTCAATCTTGAACTCCAACATTTTTCTTGGTATTCTTCCCGCTCCCATCCTCTTCACATGTCAAAACGATTTTAATATATTCTTTTCAATTTTTTGGTCAACTTCTCTACTCCAATTTCCTTCCTAACATCTTCATTTTCAACTGTGTCTCTCCTCGTCTTCCCTAGCATACTTCTCAGTAACTTCACTTCACTGGATCGTATCGTACTCTCCTCTTTTCTAGTCATAGTCCAAGTCTCTGAGCTGTAAATTAGTATGGGTGTGAAGTAAGTCTTGTATAGCACCAGCTTGCACCTCATTGGCACTTCCCTTCCCCACACCAAGCCCCTCACACACTGGTAAAATGTACTACTCTGTTGTATTCTTTTGCTAATTTCTGTCTCCAAACAAGCATTCCCCATTAATACACTTCCCAAATATTTAAAGTTGTCCACTGTTTCAATATCCCGTCCTTCAATATGAATTTGTCCCTTGCCCTCTCTATCCCCTCTGGTTACCAACATGGTCTTGCTTTTCTCCACACTAAATTTCATTCCATATTTCTCGACCTTATCATTTAGAATGTCTATTTGTTTTTGTACCTCCTTACTGCTTGTTCCCCACACCACAATATCATCTGCAAATAGTAACAGTTTCATCTCCCTTCCTCTATGGGCTTCTTTCGTCTATTTCATCCATCATCATTATAAATAGTAGTGGTGATATCACACTTCCTTGTCTTAGGTCCGTAACATTCTTAAACGATTCAGTTCTTTCAACTGGTGTCTGCAAACAACTAGAGCTTTTTTCATACATTGCCTGGATGACTTCAAGTACTGCGTTCACTAGGTCGAGAAATTTCATCACCAGATCTTTCCCATAATCCTAATGTCTATCCACATCAACTGTCTTGTACTAAAGATTGGGTCCACTGTTGATCTACCATGACGAAAGCCATACTGATCCTCTTCTAAATGTCCTTCCAATTTTTCTCTCACTCTCCTTTCCAGTATCCTCTCCATTATTTTTGCTACTTGGGGTTGATTGTGATCCCTCAATAGTTGTCGCAGTGTTTCCTGTCACCCTTCTTGAAAACTGGGGATTATTATTCCCTTTCCCCATTCTTCAGGTACACATTTTTGGATCCGAATGCATCTTATTAGTCTATATAGCCATTGTAGCCCAACTGGTCCAGCTGCCTTTATCATCTCCACAGTAATTTCATCTATCCCAGGTGCCTTTCCTGTTTTCCTTCTTCTCAGAGCTAGTTCCACTTCTAACACTGTTATATCCTCCTCTTCTTCCAGACTCCCCCCCGCCGTACTCCCATTCCCTTTCCATTGCCGTTCTTTTCATTTAGTAATTTCTCAAAGTACTCTTTCCATCTTTTCCTTATCTGCTCTGGTTGCATTAATAGCTCTCGGTTTTCCACTTTCACTAGCTTTGTGTATGTTTTTTCTTTCCTCATACTCTTTGTAATTTCACATATCATCCTCTTACCATTAGTAACACCTTTTTCCAACTCTCGGGTGAATTTCTCCCTGCTTTTCCTCTTTTCTTCTGCTACTATTTTCTTACACTTATTTTTACCATCAGCTGCTCAGTCTCTGTTCCATTCATGCAAGGCTTTCTTCTTTTCTTTTACTGCCTCCTTCACCCTCTCATTCCACCACGGTGTCTCCTTTTCCTTTACCCTTCTGGACACACTGCCACAGGTTTTCTCAGCAGAATTTACAAACGCTTCTTTGAGCTTACCCCATTCCTCTTCCACATTGCCATAATCAGTGTTAGGGTTCAAATGGCTCTGAGCACTATGGGACTTACTAAGTGTTAGGAATTTTATGCTTAAGTAACTCCTTAAACTTTTCTTGTACCATGCCATCCTTTAGTTTCCACACTTTTATTTTCCTTTCTCTTTCTTCCTTCATGTTTTTCAATTCATCGAATCTCATCTTTGCCACCACCACTCGAAAGTCTCCATCAAAAGCCTCTCCTGGGAGTGCAGTTACATTCATCAACTGTTTCTGATTTTTCTTTTCCACCAGAAAGTAATCGATGACCGTCTTCGTCCGTCTATCACCCCTTCCATATCTCGTTATCTATTGGCTATTCTTTTTACGGAACCATGTGCTGCCCACAATCAGCCCGTTTCTTTCACAGAAATCAACCAGTTTCTCTTCTTCCTCATTTTTCCTCCCATATCCAGATGGGCCAGTTATCTCCTCCTTCCATAGCCTTTCTTTGCCTACCTGCGCATTTAAGTCACCCATTACTATTGCCTCCACATCTGTAATTATACTCTCAAATACCTCTCGAAAATCCTCTATGTTCTCTTCTTTATTTCCAGTTTGTGGTGCATATACCTGGATGAAGTCCTTCACTATATTCCTTGTCCTCAGCCGAAGCCTCATCACCCTACCACTTGTGTATTCTACTGCTTCCACATATTCCTCTAGGTCTGGTTTTACTACAATACCTACTCCATTTTTGGCTTCTTGTCCACCACTCCAGTAGAGTATGTAGCCTTTCCTCATTTTCTTCCTTCCTCTTCCCTTCCATCTAACTTCACTAAGTCCCATCAGTTCTATGTTCTCCTTTTCCATGCAGTCTATCAACTCTTCTGCCTTCCCAGTAAGGGTCATCACATTTATGATACCCACCTTCATTGTCTTGGTGCCTAGTAGCCCACTTCTCACAGTTCCGCCAGCACCCCAAGAACTGCGCGTCACATGCAGGGAACACCCTAACCTTTTCCGAGGCTAGTTTTGAAGTACCATTTCATATACAGGCTATTATTATAATGGGGTTGCCACTCCCAAAGGCACTGCTGCCAGCATATGTTTCGGTCACTTCTAACATGGAGAACAGACACCATTTGTTGCCGCCCCTCTGGAGTACAGACGCTACGGGGAGTAAGAAACGAAGACAGTTCTTCCACTTTTCCACCATTGGTACTTGTAAAATCCTCTTCCGCTTTCCAACTGTTGTCTGTCTTCACCTGTTACCCTGGGGAGAGGCCCTTACAGGGCACTACCATCTGGAGCCAGATGGACCCCGGCTTTTTACCGAGGTTGTTACTCCTCCCCCTCCTCCTTCCTCACCACTTGCAAGGTGAGCCCCCAGGCTTGGGACCAGCACTGGCGGAAGAATTCAAGAGGAATATAATAATTGCAATCCCAAAGAAAGCAGGTTTCACAGGTGTGAAAATTACAGAACTATCAGTTTAGAAGCCAACCTTGGGGAAGATCAGTTTGGATTCCGTAGAAACATAGGAACATGTGAGGCAATACTGACCCTACGACTTATCTTAGAAGCTAGATTAAGAAAAGGCAAACCTACGTTTCTAGCATTTGTAGACTTAGAGAAAGCTTTTGACAATGTTTACTGGAGTACTCTTTCAAATTCTGAAGCTGGCAACGGTCAAATACAAGGAGCGAAAGGCTATTTACAATTTGCACAGAAACCAGGTGGCAGTTATAAAAGTCTAGGGGCACAAAAGGGAAGCAGTGGTTGTGAAAGAAGTGAGACAGGGTTGCAACCTATCCCCGATGTTATTCAATCTGTATATTGAGAAAGTAGTAAAGGAAACAAAAGAAAAAATTGGAGTAAGGATTAAAATCCATGGAGAAGAAACAAAAACTTTGACGTTTGCCGATGACATTGTTATTCTGTCAGGCACAGCAAAGGACCTGGAAGAGCAGCTGAACGGAATGGACAGTGTCTTGAAAGGAAGATATAAGATGAACATCAACAAAAGCAAAACGAGAATAATGGAATGTAGTCGAATTAAATCAGGTGATGCTGAGGGAATTAGATTAGTAAATTAGACGCTTAAAGTAGTAGATGAGTTTTGCTATTTGGGGTGCAAAATAACTGATGATGCTCGAAGTAAAGAGGATATAAAATGTGGATGGGTAATGGCAAGGAAAGCATTTCTGAAGAAGAGAAATCTGTTAACATTTGAATGTCAAGAAGTCTTTTCTGAAAGTATTTGTATGAAGTGTAGCCATGTATGGAAGTGAAACATGGACGATAAATAGTTTAGACAAGAAGGGAATTGAATTTTTCGAAATGTGGTGCTACAGAAGAATGCTGAAGATTAGAGTGGTGGATGTTCTGACACATCAAGGGATCATGAATTTAGTATTGGAGGGCAGTGTGGAAGGTAAAAAATAGTAGAGGGAGACCAAGTGATGAATACACTACGCAGATTCAGAAGGACATAGGTTGCAGTAGTTATTTGGAGATGAGAAGCTTGTACACGATAGAGTATCATGGAGAGCTACATCAATCAAGAATCTATGGACTGAAAGCAACATCATTTTTTGAAATTTGCTACATTCACAGAGAGATGGATAAGGTTGACCATACTTATCTTTAGGAACTTCAACTCCCAGTAAAGCCTATAGAAACACAGAAAAATAAATTGTACCACTCCTGACTTGAGAACCACACACTCCATCTTCATGGGATAAAAGGGAAAATGCAACTATGTTTTTCTATCAGCTACTCTGGAAGTTACGAAGGTGAGTGCTGGCCAACCAAACTACGTAGATTTAATAAATTTCTGAGAGGAATTTTTGGAAATATTGTTGTACTTTCAGTACATGGAAATTCAGTTCGCAAAATGAATCAACCACTAAGGGAGAGGAGAATATAGTCAACATATAGTATGACAGTCCACCAAATTAAAACTTCGGGCTACAATGACATAATTTTTAAAGGAATGTAGCCATGTACAAAATTAATACCAACAGCACTAGCACAATTACACAGTGGGCAACAAGAATTAATAGCAACATAATGCTGAAGTTCCAAGTTCAAAATTCTGTAGAAAGAGAACCACTGCTCAGAATGACCTCAAAATTTAACAGCACGTTCTTGGCTTGGAGGAAACTTATGGAACAAAATAAATTAATGAAAATCTGACCAATAGATGACACAGTTAGCTTTTCCTTAGTTTGCATCCGATACACTCAACATGACTCTCCTTGAAGAATCACGCGCTGCTGGTAAAGCTCTTTAACAAGAACAGTGGCTGCACACTGGTAGCCCTGCAGAAGTTCTGGACATTCAAGGGTATGAAAAAAGGGATTCGTCGGATGTAAGGTCTGCGACGGGTCAAATTTGAAAAGACAAGTTCTTTTGAAAAGTAATGTCGCAGAGAGAGGAAAGCAGTTTATCTGGCATCTGTCGAAGATGTGGCCACAGCATTGCGGAAGGGGGCAAATGGCAATGTGCAAACATGCAGTGCACAGGGAATTGTCCAAATATTCGATGTGCCAGTGAGCACAGTGCATCAAATCCTACGAAACATTGCGTACTGCTATCTGTACAAAACCATTTACATTCAAGAGCTGCTTTCTGCAGATTTGTCAGCAAGATAAATGTTCACTCCGGAATTTTTTACTAGCATGGAAGTGGAAAATGTATGGCCACTGGACATTCTGTGGACAGACGAAACCCATTTCCATCAACCAGTACTCCTCCATTCTACTTTTGGTTGATTCGGAAGAGGGGACCAAACAGTGAAATCTTCAGTCCCATCGGATTAGGGAAGGACGGGGAAGGAAGTTAGACACGGCCTTTCAAAGGAACCATCCTGGCATTTGCCTGAAGCAATTTAGGGAAATTGCGGAAAACCTACATCAGAATGGCTGGATGTGGTTCATTCCACGAAGGTGACTGCATGGTATAGGTTGATGCCTTTGTTTATTGTTTACTGTAGGACCAATTTTTTCAAGGAGATCGAGTCCTGCGGGTCCTGTTATCTTTACCGTTACTGGTAAATGCTAAGCGTCTTTTGCACACCGATGTCATTCCAAACCTTCAACAGCATGGATGTGTGGGTAGGATCATTTTTATGCAAGATGGTACTTCTCTGCACACTGCACAGCCAGTGAAGTATTAGAATTATCAGAAAACATTTCCCTACAGCCTGGCCATCCAGGTCACCTGACCACCTGGTCTTAATTAATGTGACTTCTGGCTGTGGGGTTTTCTGAAAGATGTGGTTCAAATGGCTCTGAGCACTATGCGACTCAACTTCTGAGGTCATCAGTCGCCTAGAACTTAGAACTAATTAAACCTAACTAACCTAAGGACATCACACACATCCATGCCCGAACCTGCGACCGTAGCTGTCACGCGGTTCCAGACTGAAGCGCCTTTAACTGCACGGCCACACCGGCCGGCTCTGAAAGATGTGTTCAGTGCTCCAATTACAAAGGAAGCTGAATTGAAGGCATGCATTGCACAACACATTATGGACGGGACCCCTCACGACATTCCGATATGTTGTCGAACATGATGAGGTTCGATTTCAACTTGCGGCAGAAAACGGTGGACAACATACTGAATATGTCTTGGGCCAGTCTCACGGCAATGGGGAACCGATGTCATTTTGCTTTTTATTTCATTCTTGGCCCCAGGACAATAAAAAACTGACTTTTCCTATCCAATGTGGTATGACCTTGATGTGGTGGATGGGCTTACCTAACAGGGCCACAACTGTTGACAGCTGAACTCTTGGAGTCATGGACATTGAACAGTACAGATGATGTAATGTACAACTCAAACCATGGCCTTCGTACTGCGATTCACCTGACCTTTGTAGCCAGCCCTATTTATGTTTAGACACTTATAAAGCCATCTATTGGTAAAAGGTTCATTTATTTTAATTTATTTATTCATTTTGTTCCATGATATTCCTTGTTTTAATACCATGCTGTTCAAATTTGACATCATTCGAAACAGTGGTTTTCTTTCTAGTGTTTTCAAACTAGAACTGTAATTGTGGGCACCCTACATGTACCGACAGGGTCAAAATTATTTCAAATGATGCACTTATACAGGATGATTCAGAGACATGCAAATATTTTAATATGTTATTCTACAAGTAAAACTAAAGAAAATGGTTCATATAAACATAGGTCTGCAAATGTTTAGTTACAGAGTTACAGTTAATAAGAGATTTTGCCTGAAATTTAACAACTTCATTAATATGAAGCCATCGCAAAACTGTACAAGGTTAAAGTAAAGCACAATTTCCACTTATTTTGTTGTTATTGGTCTGGTCAATCTAATGAAACATGCCCCGGACATGTATCTGCAACAGTTCTTCAGAACATCCAGGGAAGTAAAGATTATTATACAAGTAAATTTGTTTACTTTCCATGAAGAATGCTAGTGAGTTGTTTCAGTCGTTTCCTAACCTTGAAACGAGTTAGTTTTATGTATTGTTCAGTGAAAGAACATAATAACAGCAGTGTATTTAAGTGAAACCACATAGTAACTGTTTTAGTTTGTAGATTATTTATGAAATAGGGATGTGCTTCAAATTTACGACAGAGGAATATGGCGATATGGTGTTTATTTATGGCAAATGTCGTGGTAATGCTAAAGCTGCAGTTAACAAATATCGCATATGTTATCCAACTCTGAGGATTCCAAATGCACGAACCATTAGTGGAGTATTTTGAATGTTACGGGAGACAGGTTCTCTACGTAGCTTCCACAATCAGTATGAGTGCTCGATACATGAAGATATTATGGATGTTGTTCAATGTTACCCGGGTACCAGTACGTGACAGATCTCTCAACGATTAGGCATTTCACAATCTTTAAAGGTCTGGCATACACTGAAGTACAGTATACTGTATCCTTACCATAAACAAAAAGTGCATCATTTACATCCGGGAGATCCTGCCCTTCGCTTGGAGTTGTGCAACTGGTTAAATACTAATCGGCAGTTACACAAATACATTTTATTTACTGATGAGGCACAGTTTACTCAAGATGGTATACACAGAGCACGTATGGTCTGAGACAAACCCACATGCCACAGAGCAACACAATTTCCAGTAGTGATTCAGCATAAATATGTGGTGTGGTATAATTAACACACACTTTATTGGAACATTCATTTTCCCAGGACGTCTAACTGGCGAGACGTAGTTACAATTCCTCCAAGAAGAAATGCCCCACTTGCTTGAAGGTGTTCCACTTGATACAGTTTATGAAGGCAAAGACAATACACATGAGGCATTACTTGCTCGCATTATGAGTGCAATAGACAAAATTAATTGAAACTGAATCGAGCAACAAAATCAGTTCATACCAATGCAGCTAAATGCATTGAACTCAGTGGAGATATTTTTGAACATTTACTGTGAATGTATTGGGAAATTGTATGTACACTATACAACTTCCTTAAACTGAGCTTTGTTTTTTCCGGTTTAACATTAATTCAAGTGTGCAATGGTATTAATAAAAGCAGATTATCTGACACATTCATACAGTTTCAGTAAATGTTATTGCCATTGTTTTTCCAAAATTAAATTCTTTACAACTTCTGTTGAAAACTTTGTACAATTGTCTGGAATTAAAAAAACCAATTGGGCCAAGTAGTTAATAAATTAAAATTTTTTACATAATTACTTCTTCACTTCTCTGGATGTTCTGGAAAACTACTGCAGATACACATCTGGGACATGTTTTATTAGATTCATCAGCTCAATAACAACAAAATAAATGAAAATCATGCTTTACTTCAACCTCATACAGTTTTGTGATGACTTCATATTAGCAAAGTTGCTAAATTTATGAATTGATGAATTAAGTTTTAAGCACTAAACAGTATGGTCATCTAAGCAACGGAAACCTTTCTTCCCATAGCTAAACTGCTGAGACCTGAACTATTTTCCTGAGTTGATGTCAGTAGTCTATTCTCTAACAGTTCTTCCCTTGCCATTTTCTGTTTATCTTTAATCTACATTGCGCCTGACATAATGTAATTTCTGTTTCCTAAAATTTTCCTCTGTTTAAGCCAAACAGACTATGTCATCTGTGAATCTTAAAAATGATTCACGCTTCTTTTTATACTTGCTGCTTGGTGAAAATCTATTGGATAAATTACCAGTGAAATAGGTTTTAATTGTGACATGTATGACTCAGGTCAGCAATTCCATACTCTGAGCAGGAATTCAGCTCAAGTTTTATAACACAGATTTTTTTTAAAAACTGGTATAAGTTGACATTGGTCGCATATGGATATACTGTTGATGTGATTATTAAACTATAAAATAATGGAACTCCTGATGGCTCCTTTGTACAAAATGAAACTGGCCCAGATAGTATTTTATGCACCTTGAGAAAGGTAGTCCAACTTACATCATCTGCACCTGCCCAGGCCAATTTTATTTATTCATCCATGTTTCTTCCAATTGTAACACTGATGACTTCACTGTTCTCTAAATTTTAAATTAGTGTCTCCAAGGAAGAGGTGTATGTTAAATAATTTCACATTTTACTTTCCTTTTTCTGTGTGCAATGTAATTTTAATATTTAATTTTATTTTCCAAAGGTAAGAACATTAGTTATTACATGATTAACAAGTTTCACAAGGGACAATAACTTCAGGCAACGTAACAAAATGTTTTTATTTTAATGTAAATCAATAGGAACTGAGTAATTTGATGACAAAAAAATTACATTTGCACAAACTCTTCTATGAGGTTTATGAGTTTCGATTCAAAAACTTCTAAAAAAGTTCTCTGTCTCACCATATTTACTTCAGCTGCAGGTCGTGGTCACTTTTGAGCACAATACTTGTTAGACCAGTTTTGAAAATATGGGAAATCTAAGCCACAAATGAAACTCAATGCTATCTTTCTGAGCAACAGCATTAAGTACAATCTGTACTTTTTCCCCCTTCATACTGCTCATCCTTGTACTCAATAAATGTCTTCCTCCAATCTACAACAACACTGATCTTTAGAGCTGTGGGTTATTGTATTTTTCAGAGTTTTATATACATATATGAGGCATTATAACCATCATTATTTTGTTCTACTTAGTTAAAAACTTCTCGAAGGTTAAGACTGTTTGACAAAACAGAATGTTTACCCTTGCTTTTTGTGGAGAACACACTTCATGGTACTTACCCACACTTACAAAACAGCCTGTATTAACATTTTAATTTGTCAGTATCCTTTGTTTTTCTGATCTCTACAAAGGCTGTCATGTATACTGCGGGAGTGTAACATCCCAGCTAAAAGGATATAGCAATAGTTACACCACAACCTTTGGGTGGCTTTTACAATCATTTGCCTTGTAATTTCAAAGCTTTTGTAATTTCACAACATATATTCAACCATATAGTGAAAGAGTCATTTAATAGGTTTTCTGCCTGTAAACAGAAAGGAAACTACCTACTATCTGGTACTATTTTGAGACTGTCTTTACAAATTTCTTTGATGACATCAAAACACGTATTTTGACAATCTTATATTGATTAAAAGAACAAAGAATTTTGAAAATATAGCTCATCAATCAATAGTATGAAATGGAGTTACAATTCTAAATTCTGAAGGCTCTAATCAGAAAAGACATTTTAGAACCATCTTTTGGGGTATAAATATATCTGTTATCTACAGTATGCATTGATGTATCTGAGCAAAAACCTAAAGGTATTAACTTACATTTGAGTGAGTTACAACGAGCTGTCAGCTTTGTGTCACAACAGACATTTTCTGACACATTGTGTAATAAAACACCAAAAAATTTTGCATTACATTATTTTACGTATTGCAAGAATTAGTGAACAGGTAACCTAAAACAGCTGCCAAAAATTCACAAGAAGCCTGCTGCACCTTTGCTAGGAGAGAAGTATCTTGTAACTCAGGATTTCTGAGAAGGTACTCTTTGGGCAACAGTACACATTTTTTATCTAATTTACCCAGTGACGAGTGCCTTGTCTTCAGCAAATAAACACAATGGTTTACTTGTTTGTTAATAGTGTAACACAAGTATTAAATCAGCAGAAATTTCCAAATGAATTGGTCTGCATGAAAAGTGTAAACAGAAACACTATTAGTGTAATGAACACATTATTTGTTTTATTCACTTTCTATACATCCCTGATATACTCTGCTTTATTTCATTTGCGGCTTTTTGTAATTGCAGCTTGCATAAAGTTAATTTTGAAATGCAGTTTGACACACACACACACACACACACACACACACACACACACACACACACACAGAGAGAGAGAGAGAGAGAGAGAGAGAGAGAGAGAGAGAGAGAGGTGTAAGGGTGGTGGGCAGCAGCAAGAACAACATTCACCACAAAAAGGGGATGGAAATCATTAAACATGTATCACTAATCCCATGTTGAAATCTGCATGTAACAAAACAATACTGTCAGTTAATTCTGATAAATAAACTTAAAGTTTTCACTAAAATTATGGTCAGAAGCAAGTAAATTCATTAACATGGTAACAGCTACATTATTTACATTTTGGTATGTTATACTGAAAGATTTCCAATCACAATGGAAAAAGAAACAGCTGTCTTTTACTGCTATTAAAGATAACACTAAAAAAATGCCTCTCAAGTTTTTGAGGCTTCAACCTTGGACCTGGTAAAATTTAATGTGATTCTACAGCAAGGCAAAGCACAGCATCTATTTTTAACAAAGCTCAACTTCCTTACATGTCATGAAGTTTCCTTCTAAATATTGAAACCTGTCATGTTGAAAATGGTTTATTTATAGGGTACGGCCATAGACAAATTATCCACAAATGATCTTTTATAACAGTTATACATCATCCCACTTTTAAGAAGACAAGGAAACAATACACCAGGAATATACTTAATGCATTTACTGCAAAAGGTGCCATAAAATAATTTACATGACACGAAAATGTACCAGCATTGATCTGAAACATGACCCTTTTGCTTATTTGTCAGCTATTTTGTATACAGCAATTGATAAATTGTTTGTATTGCTAATCACTAAAGGCTTTGCTAAGGACACCATAATGTTAAAAATGGCACTAACATAATTGTATTTTGTGATTTATGTGAAATATTCTTGTATTCTCCAGCAAATAAATTCTGTTCAGACTTATACCCAAATAATTTTTTGTCGTAATTTCATACAAAATATAATTATAATGTGACTCTTCAAGCTTTCCCGGCAGATGTGTTGTAAATAGTTTTCAGGGGTTTGCCTCTATAATTATAATACTTATAAATAAAATAATACATATAATACTAAAATTATCTGGTCTGAATGTGCTAGAACTCTGCATATCAAATCGCACTCATTTTTCTACACAAAATGGAAAGCAAATCTTGAATTTTGAAAATTCATTAGCAGCCTTGTTAAGCCTTATCTCTTTGACAGTAAAACCTGTTGTTATAATGTATTATAATATAAAGTGTTCTGAAGTATGAGAAGTGTTTAGACTTGGTTGTTACACAAATGACATAACAAATGAAATACAATAGCTTAGAAAACTGTCAGGTAATCAAAACTGGTTAATGAACTTTGTTATGCTGTCAGAAATCAAGGACACACTTTGCTTTTGCAAATATGAATTCATTGGACAATTAAGTTTTATAAATGAAACAGTGGAGACAGTTTAAATTTATAGTGTCGTACAAATGATGATAACTCCACATATGGGACAAATTGTGAATTCTGAACTCATGAGTACACTTTCTGATGACCATGAAATAAGAAGTCACATTGTATACAGCTATTACAATATTAATAGCTGGCAATGACATACAATCAAATTTTGTGAGTGTTTAATTTGAAAATGATGATTTGGTTCTCAGCTGGGCATTCAATGATGACAAACCACTTCATCTTAAAGGGAGGTAATCTTTCAAAGCATCCAGATGCTGATACAGAAAATCCCAAGGCTACAGAAAATCCCAAGGCTGTGGAACTTTTAGCGGGATACAGTAAAACTAAAAGCAGTCTCAAAAATGAAGGACTTTGGGCTTTTCTTCATCATTGTGAAATGTTGTGCTCATATGTCAATATGATATACATGTTATCAACTGTGCACCACAGGGCATTTCATAGCTTTGGTGACTGAACCAAAGCTGAAATTTCAGGAGGCACTAGAGTGGAGCTTCACCTCACTAGCACACTGATGTACATCACTATTTATACTAGAAACAGTCACTGAAACTAGAAAAATTTTAAATGGTGAGGATGCTTTTATGCTCTTTAGATGGGTCTCCCAGTCTTCAAGTCTTTTTTTTTAAAAGGCCCTGTTACAGTTGGCTTGCTACCACTGCCAATATCAATATATGTACATATTTATAGTTTACAAGTTACTTCCTTTCCCCATTTTCTGTTTATCTTTTACGCAAGTTGTGTGTTTCAAACAGTTTTTGATATTTTTTTGAAGGAACACACTGCCATTTAACTGTATTATAGTTTGTTTAAGTACAACCCAGGTTTCAGTCTTTTATGCCATTTTCAAGTATTTCATTGTATGTCTTTCACATATATTTCAGGATACTTAACACACTGTTAGGCCACACAGGCCAACTTTGAGCTTGACAACATGTTAAGTGTCCTGTTAAAGACATAAAATCAAATACTTGAAAATGGCATAAAAGAATGAAACCTGCGTTGCACTTTAATAAACAATAAAAATAGTCAAATGGCAATGTGTTCTTTTAAAATATTTTGAGTTAATTCGAAATGGAAGTTCAATAGTTATATGGCTTTGTAATAAGCTCTGTAATTTCCCAAAGTCAGGACAAAAGGCCTGTTGCACTGAAATGCACCCAAATGTGTTTCAAATTTGTTGAAAAGTTATTCAAAGAGACGAAATGTTACAATAGTTTCTGATCCCTTTTTAGTCCTCCTACATTGTCATTTAGTCTCATTACTGGAACTAACTTTAAAATTTGGGAGGCCAAAGCATCAATGGATGGATTACTGTTTTCAGACTGGTGGCAACTGTTCTTGCAGAAGGAGCTAATAACGTGACAGTCTTTTGCTTTATTAACATTTGATTTTTACTTTCTATTTAGACTCCACCTTTTTTCCATCAAGTTGCAATTCACTGAACATGGAGTACTACTCAGAACAGTAGCACCCCCCCCCCCCCCCCCTCCGACACACACACTTTTCAATACACTTTTATCTCACTACACTGTTGTAAATTTTATCCATCAGGACTTCCTTGCCTGTAGTAAATGTGAATTATTTAAAGAATTTACTACTTCAGTTCCACAACCAGTTAATGAAAGCTGAAAACCAATAATAATGATACACTTCCTGAAACTAATTACAGCATTCTTCTTGATTTTTCACAGCTGTAGTAGTTGAACAAATAAAATGATCATTTCCTTATATACACTGAAAATTAGCTGTATAAAGCTGCACGGAGTACTTCCTATTGCCTTCGGGGAAGACTACTCGTTTCCTACAGTCACTGTCATTTAGATCATAGGAAAGATGATTGTCTCTTTTCCTAAAAAGATTTTCACAAAAATTCCAACAGACTAGTGACAGAAGGCAACATGGTGTATGCTGCATTGCTTGCGTCATCAGACAAAGAACAAATATTTGTGCCACGCTTATAAATTTTGAAAATAAAGAGTAAGAACAAGCAGAATAGAAAGGTGGTTGCAGCATCCAAAATGCCATCAGTGTGTTAGTGATGTGCTAGTGAAGATTTAAATAGGTATTACACCAACTGAAGATTTTGTGTTACATAAAACTATTACAAATAATATTGAAGAAGCTACTGATTACTTTATTTCTCGCAGGAAAGTAGTGTCTATCGAAATAAATTTTCTTGTTACTTTCTAGTGCAAAATGTGGCACAGAAAGTATTTCAAAAAGGTGCCATTATCTCTAGAATTACCTTAAGTATAACAACTGCAAAGACAAACGGTTTCCAGAGCATTTCTTTCTAATCAAATTAAATTAGTCAATTAGATGCAATGTTTAAGGAGAAAAGTTAATGAGTAATCATTAGTTCGTAAGTGAGTGTCAATATTCAATTTCACAATGAATTCTCAGATTATCAAAAATGACAGGAGTTCATGCAGAAGATTAATCCAACAATCAGAAGTTTACATAGTACCACAACTGTATTGCTTTCATTTCAGTTATCACATTTCAATTAAAATTGTAGAAGTAATTGCTACAGGTGGCAAATTTCTACATGGGCTCACACACCGGTTCCTCATTAAAAATATCAATTATTAGGAAAATTAATTGCATGTATGTAACTTGGTTTTGCTACTAAAAGTAAGCCTAACTTCCATCAATTCTCACAATTTCCTCCATACTCAACAAATAAAAAATCTCCATGTCCTTATAAACCACTCGACAAATCACCATCACCAGTTTCTGTGTTTTTTGGTAGCTGGGCACAATCACTGCCCTATCCCCCACAGAATCTCTTCAGCCATAGAAAACTCAAGGTTCTCTCAGTCATGTCTTCACACATCAACCCACATCAAAACCACAAGGCAGCCAGCAAAACAAGAACATAGTGGCAGTACAGTATGAACTCCCAAGCATACTGCAGCTATGTGGACAATATAATGCGTCAACACATGCGCTGTGGCATTTTTGGTGTCTAATTTTGCTCAGTTGAGCAAAAATATGGTGCAGGGGGCGGGAGGAGGGACAATGTCTGCTGATATTCATCAACACAATATGGCTGCGTTGGCAACAGTTGAGATTCCATACTGAATATACTCATTATTACCATTAACATGTGGTACAGAAGACACTGCGCAGGATCATAATGGTATAATTAATTTTATTGCTAGTTACAAACATCCTGTTGCATAATGTAAGCTTGATGCATGAAGAAACTAAGCATACTCAGAAAACAAATCTTTATGGTTATGATAGCAGCCATAATTTTTGTTTGTAACTGAGTATGGTAAGTGCTACATGAGGTTCAGACTCATGTAACAATGGTGTACAAAACAGAAGAAGACTTTTCCTATTGGTTGTTCTATGGTAGTTGCTGCCCCATTACCAGCTGTCATTCAGTTTTTATTCTGGTTCACACACAAGTGCTTAATTACTATATTCCATCTTTGACAAATGGGTAAGCATTTCTGCAACCTGAGAATAGCATTAGTATACGTAACAACTCAGTGCCTCTTACATGAATTGAGTGACATCACTTCATGTTGAATGAAAAAGCCACCATTCTTTTCACATATGGAGAAGCACAGAGAAACGGTAACATTTGACGTTGACACTGGCAACCCTCAACATGTTCAATAAGTGGAACAGTGATGGACATTCAGTTGCAGTGGAGCTGTACAGAGTGTATGGTTGCTGCGAAAGCATATTACCTATGTGTTGACAGAGCTTTGTTCTTTATTGGTATCAAGAAATTCTCTGTCTGCCATATGGAACACTTTACCCTACCTACACTAGCTTGCAACAACTCTCTTCAGACTGATGAAGACATCTGACCTGACCCGGGAGCTTAGTGACAGCTGCAAAAAAAGTGTTTCAGCAGCATTACAAAATCCTGTCCTACAGTCAATTTCCTTCTTCACACACAAACAAAATGCGGGTTTGTAACTTTGAAAACAGCTTAGTGGTGTGTCTTGTCTGTATGTATCCCAAAAAACATTAATTCTGGGCAAACTGAAGTGGTGAGAACTTGGCTCATCACTGGGGCTCTGACACCTGAGCATGCAAAGAGGCTTCACAGCCTTCACAATTGCATTCTTACAAGCTTCAGATTGTTGAACAACCATCCGTATTGCACGTGCGATTCTGTGGAAACTTGTTGGCTAAAATCAGCAAGAATGCCAATTTCACTGAAAATTTTCGAATGTTAGATGAAGCCCATTTTCACCTAAGTGGCTCTGAATAATGAGAATATGCCTTACTGGACACAGGTGAATCCTGAAGTGCTTCATAAGGGTCTGTTACCCAGTGCTAAAGTTAGGCCTGTTTCACACTGGGACACTGATGGTCACCAGTGCCGATCACCGGTAATTGTGATGAACACTCCTGGATCTCTGGTGTCCGACACTGCAGTTACTGCCAACTGATAACTTAGTGAAACGGACTCGAGCGAGGAGGAACTTTTGTTGGTACTTCTAAGGAGGAGGCTGAGGAGGAGGAGGAGAATGAAGACAAAATGTTCATTACACATATATCCACTGATATGTGATCGGCTTGAGAAAGGATTATTTTATACTCTTTATGTCGATCTGAGACAAGATGAGAAGAAGTTTTTTCAGTATTTCCGAATGCCGAAAACTTAATTTGATAAATCACAGGAATGGACAATGATATTTTAACTGTATTTTTCGGACCATAAGATGACGATAAGACGCACCCTCAATTTCGTTATGAAAATTTTGAAATATAAGTATTTCTTTAGATTTCTTCTTCATTTGCCCTGTAGGGGTGAGTTCATGGTTCTCCATGCTAATCCATTTTGTCCCTTCTTATCACATTAAGACTGCATAAAGGTATGCTTGATACTGGTAAATGCAAAAGAAAAGGGGTGAGGGATGCAAATGTGCTTGAAGGTTACTACCCTCCTAGCCTTTACAGGCATAGCAACTACATTTCGCTAGTCTTTTATGGTCTGAAAAATAGGTTATTAAATTTGAAAAAAGAACACACAACATACCAATTTTGTTTTTTTTCATCTATGCTAGTCTCATTGCAGTCAGGCACAAACTTCATTATAATTTCTTGTCAAGCATTCGTTTTCACCACTTTGTTGCTATAGTCAATGCTTTTGACAACCCAAATAGGACGGTTTTCTACTTCACTTATAAAATCTTCAGTGTTAAGCAAATCTAAACTCATGGCTACAATGTGTACAGTATAATGTACAATGAATGTTTTGTGTCATTTTCTCAAAAATGACTGCCATCTGTTGCCAAATCTGCAGTGCTGTGTCTGTGATCTGTGTCTCCGTCCCCCAGTGCAAACACTCCAATTCAAACTAATGCATGTCCAGCAGTGACTTCTGTGAACACAGTGACCTTGTCCATCACATGTGGCGAGGGTGAGTAACAGCTGCATCACAGTAGCTCGGCGAGGCTGTGTAGTGTCCTGGTATGAATGCTCCAGTTCAAATGAATGTATCTCTGTTGGAGACCGTCGCTGGTGACTGTCACCAATGTCCCAGTGTGAAACGGACCTTACTGTATGGTCTGTAGTGTCGTGCCATGGGGTGATGGGCCCTTATTCCTTTAAAGATGAAGGAGACACTGCTGTCAGTATGACGTCTCAATACTTCCAAAGAATGTCGACATCTCTTGCCTGCCCCAAACTGCAGACCATGAATCCCTTGACTGCTTTTTGTGGAGATATCTGAAAAGTGTTGTGTACCGGACTACACCAATAAACCTGGCCCAGCTAAAGACTCAGATTGAAGAAAACATGGCCAATAAACCAGATTAACACACTGGGCCAACTTTTGCAAATATTCAGAATCGGCTTAGTGAATGTATATGGCAAAATGCAGAGCACTTAAATGACATAATATTTAAAAAAGATCCCTAATGGCATTTCTACTCTTGTGGAACACACACTTCAGCATCAAATTCAGTTAGTAATATTCTGTAATTTTTTTTGCAATTGTTTCAAATTTTCCCATTTCTTTGTACCATCATGTATAACAGAATTTTTGACCCGACAGAGGCAATATCATCTTAAACATTTCTTATTTTACGACTTTGACACCTCACCCATAAATAAGGAAACACTTTCATTCTACTGTAGTCTTACAAACAGTATTAATTGCATGTGTAGATAGGCCCAACAAATTCTGTCTGACATACAGAACACATTGCCCTACCTGCAATAGCTTGCAACAATTCTCTTCAGGCTGTTGTTGAAATCTGACCTCAACAGAGAGTTTCCCTAAGACTGAAATTAGCTCCTTATATTTACAGATATGGCAAAGGTGTTCCAAACTGAGGACTGAAGGTCTAGCTGCCAGTACACAAATGGACAAACCCTGACATGTGCATAAGTTGATTTTACTCTTCTGCTTTAAAACTTTCTAGCTCTCTCAAGTGTAGTTGGTCTTCTTGAATTAGCCAAAAACACTCCAAACTAGAAAGCAAGAACTTATACTTGCCATACAGTTTTAATCACAAAGTGGTTCTCCTCAAGTCATGCAAAAATGAACACTGAAGAAAATTGCCTTCTGCAACGCTTCTTATATTTGTCTCAAATATGGAATTATTAAAAACTAACTAAAGTCACATACAAAGCTAAACTGTTTTGATATTTCTGAACTTCATAAAGGATGGAATGCTTCTTCACAAGATACATAACAAACCAAACAATTTCTTACTAGAGTACAAAAAGGAGGGAGTGTTCTTCCATTCAGATTCTAATGGAAGATACAAATCTGCATAACGGGGGCAACCTTTATTTTTCATTGTTCTGTTAACCTTTATAACTAAAATACATGTGAGTGAACAGCATACTAACTGAAAGACCATGTTTAAGATGCATCCACAAATACTCAATTACAGCAACATATTATACTTACTAAGTCTAGACTGTGGCTGCTGCATCTGGTAACTCATGGTGTCATGGAATCTTCAAGGAATTCCTACAACAGAGGTTACCAATGAACAGCACAATATAATAACTGAAAAGCAAATGGAAAGCATTTAAATTTTTTGCAAAGAAACAGTCCAGCCAAACAGTTTGGTGCACTTCTCACACGTAAAAATAATGAATCAATGCTCAGTGATAAATACATTTTTTTCATGTGTTTTCACAGCAGTACATACACAGTATGCACTTGAAACTATCCCAGAAAGAACAGAATGTAATCTGAACCAGATTCACCTCTGCCAATGATGCCCAACAAAAATACAGACTATTTCACGGAAACAGAAATGAGATTCAGAAACCTGAAAGACCACTAATTCAAAACAAAATACCAGCTCCCTTCTTGCATACGTACTATAACAATTTGAAACTCTGCAATCTGATGTTCCAACATGAGTCAACATCTTGTGAATGCAAAGTAGCATGTTCACCAAAATATTGCATTCATGATGAATAGTGTTTATTTTACGTGACAACATACTGCTGCTATTACATACTTCAAAATGGTGCACTGATACCAATATAAGTAAACCTACATGTGCAGTAGAACATACAATTTCGATAGATTACAATTTTATATGTCAAAAGTGATAGTGATTATAGCATCATCAGTATTATTGGACCTCAGTGAGGGTGCTTTGGTCATCTTATTTATCATACATCAGCGCATATATCCACAGCTGACTTGAGAGCACTGGCAGTGTGAAGCACTTTCCTTAGTCACCACTTTACTTGTTTACTGTAATGTCGCCATGTTTTTCTAATAAAGGGCAAGTGCAAAAATACTGTGGTTGAGTTATACTGCTGCAACTAAGGTGATACCACAGTGCAGTGCAAGTAGGTGCATTATGCTTTCTGTGCAGAAAGAGGTTGAGAACACTTTTCACCATTAATAGCATGCCCTGTGTCTGTACACTATGCACAGTCCAGTTGTCCTGTGGTAACACTCATATTATCCTCACGAGGAGAATGTTCCCATTCCAGACTCCCTCTCAAAAGGTTTTACGCACTTGGAAAATGATAAGTATTGCTTGTTATGTCGCTCATACTAAAAACTATGGTGGCTAAATGGCCACACAACAGCTGCATAAGCAAGAAAATTAATTTTAAATATTCTACATGCACTCTGAAGTACATAATAACACAGAGATTAAGCAGAATCAGTATCTGTTACCATGACTACACATTGCCCCACCACTCACTTTTTTTACGTACCCATGAACCGATAAAAGTGGGCAATATACAAAATAGATTCCTTATCATACTAAAATGTTCCACACTTGGAAATAAGTTCACACATCAGTTTGCAAATACAATACTAGTCCATTAAATTTTCTTTTTAGAAGAATAATTAAAATATTTATGCTTGTGTTAAAGAAAAAGTGATGTTCAATGATTATTCTGCAATACTGAAGTAATTTTAATATATTATTTTACTCAATGTCAGCACAAAATTAAATATAAATGGCCAACACTCTGGACTTGTTCTCACAGCAGTCTTTTTTTTTTTTTAATCTTTTAGAAAATTGTTAATACAATAAACAGACCTAACAAAAAGTAGGAAGGCAGAATGAATACATACGTGTGTGTGTGTGTGTGTGTGTGTGTGTGTGTGTGTGTGTGTGTGTGTGTGAGAGAGGGAGGCAGTTACAGATTGGTTGTGGCCCCCTTTCCCAAAAAAATTATCACATTATATATATGTATTTTGTGTTGATCTGTAGCACAGCCAGAGGTCTTGTTTAGGTTGTAGGTGACAACTTGGGAATTAGTTGCAAAGCCAAGAGATGTGAATGTAAAATACTGCTTGTGGTACTAACAGGCTACTCTGTAGCACAGGCTTTTAATTATTTTATAATTATAAAAATTAACAGATAGTGAAAAATGCCTGACATAATAGCAAATATTCTACAAGAATTTTTGTGCATATCATGCACATATATTAGACAAACTACACTACTTTGATGTCTCTATGTTTGACATAAAATATGACTCAAAATTCTAAGACAAATTGACTATACAATTTTGGATCATTTCGCTGTGGTTCAACTTCAAACGAATATGGGATGTTTTTAACTAATCTGTTTTTAACATAAATCCTGGATGACGATTAATAAAAATGGCTTCAAATGGCTCTGAGCACTATGGGACTTAACTTCTGAGGTCATCAGTCCCCTAGAACTTAGAACTACTTAAACCTAACTAACCTAGGGACATCACACACACACTCATGCCCGAGGCAGGATTCGAACCTGCGACCGTAGTGGTTCCAGACTGTAGTGCCTAGAACCGCTCGGCCACCACAGCCGGCGATGACGATTTATAACCAAAACCAGTAAATGACTGATGGGACAATAAACAGCTGATGGTAAAATGCAGTTTATAAGATACCGAAAACAACACAATGTGGAGCAGGGGTGTGGGCCAGTTATGATGCAACTCGAGACAGTGGGGACTTGGTTGAACTTGTGAACACACATGCTGCCCTTTGTATATGACCAATATATGATTTGGTATGGGTCCCACACACACTTGAGAGATATTCAAAAGCTGAGAAGCACAAATGTTTTGTAAGCAGTCTTCTTTGTAGACTGACTGCATTTTCCCAGTACCCTGCCAATGAACTGAAGTCTGCCATCTACCTGACCTACATTTAAGCCTATGTGCTCATTCCATTTCAAATCCCTACAAATTGTTAAATCCTGGTATTTGTGTGATTTGCCTGATTTCATTTGTCATTAACTGATATTCTACTATAGGACAACTCTCTATATTTTGTGAAGTGTGCAATCCTACTTTCTCTACATTTGATACTAGGCACTGAAGTATTTTTGACAGTACACAACTAAATGAGTTGAGTTTTTCCAAGTTTACAGATAGCTCATTTGGGAAACACTTCACTAAGAAAAATATCTTTTACCATTTTCCCTGCTGACGCTTCTTCATTCGGCTTGGCCACATTACTAGTAGCATTGGCATAAAGTTCTAAAATTTTGCTTCATTCACCCAAAATTAAAAACAGTAATACGACCATGATTGAACTCTGCGAAATACGATTTGTGATTTCTTCACATGTAGATGATGAGTCTTCATATTTGTATTATTTGACACATCATAGTGTAACTTTCTGCCCCATTTTTTAAATAGGAACCCAATCGGCTGACCAATGTATGTCAGAATAATTAAATTCCCTAAACAAAATATTGCAGTAGACAAAAGCCTTCAACAAAATGCAGAAGATACCAAAGTATATACATTTCATAACTATAAAAACTTTATGTTCAGTGTACATAAAACATAGCTGCCTCAGTAATTCCTTTTGAAATGTAAACTATAGTTGGCAAAGTACTCCATCCCCACACACAGGTGAAAACTGAGTGCATTACCTTCTCAAAAAATTTAAATGTTAGGAGCAACAATGGCCAGTAGTTGCCAACATCTGTGGAGTAAACTTCCTTATAAGAGGCCAGTAAAAGTTGCCTCTTTTTTAGTACATCTACGACATACGTGCATCAAACACATTTTATGAATTTACCTTGTTTTAATTGATATGACAGGTGTACAAAAATAGCAAAATATGTAGAAATATGGTGTGAAAGTAAACATTATGCTATGTTGCAGGTCAATATTGATTGGTTGATTTGTTGGGGGGAGGTGACCAAACAGCGAGGTCACTGATCTCATCAGTTTACGCAAGGATGGGGAAGGAAGTCAGCTGTGCCCTTTCAAAGAAACCATCCCAGCATTTGCCTGAAGAGATTTAGGGAAAACACGAAAAACCTAAATCATGATGATCGTCGTCGCCCTGAATGAGAGTCCAGTGTGCTACGCTAACCACTGCACCACCTAGCTCTGTGAAGATCAATATTACCACAATCTTTATTTGGCATTTACAATCATTGGATTTGCAAACTCACAAATAACCTCCTTTCACTGATCTTAGACGTCAGGCTATGCAACAATCAAGATTTGGGGTAGGATGGGGCGAGGGAGGGAGTCCTAACAGTACATTTTAATCTGCCTCTGAAGATATCCTGACATATGACTAATAATAGTTAATACTGTCCCCTTCCCCACAGGAGATGGTATTAAAAGCTTTCACAAGGCTTATCCCTGTTTCTTTTCACTAAATTCAACATTTATCTGATTTTCTCATCTGGCCTATAAACTTTCGACAAAATGTGCATAGTTAAAAGAAGGAAAGCAAATAAAGTTTGACAGCGGTTTATAATGTTAACTTCATACTCTAGGTCAATCAACTGAGTCGGATGAGTTTTGATTGTTTGAAAACTCTTATTGATACATCTGCTGGTCAGTGACTTAAGGTTCGCGTATCTGTATTTCTTGCTACGCTACTGAAAATACAAGTCATAATCAATAGCAACCAACAGGTGTTTCGATGGCATACTGAATCTCACAATATTCGATTCTGAGCAATACTCATTACTAAATGTTTGCTTTCGGTGAATTCAATGTCTGAAGATTAAACACTGTAGCCAGCAGTTTTATTCTGAACATTTGTATACAGTACATCGGTTCATGTATTTGCGAGCCAGTTTACTGATACGTCAAAAATTTTCTTCTGGCGTAACACCGTACAATCATTCAGGTCTGAAATGTACAGACATATTAAGCACCTCAATATTTGCGAGGCATTTTGTGTTAAATTCGGTTTACGTATCCCTCCAAGTGACAACTCCAATCACGGAGAACTGTGAAAGTCACTACAACCCTAAGGCACGAGAAACTCTATACAATGCTTCTGTTATCAGTAATTCCGAAAGTTAAAGAATATCCCCACATACAAGATCAAAGCTACCGACAATACACATTCCATTCGAACTGCCTAGTTCAATGAATCTTACAACTCATTCACATTATATCAATCTTTAGACGAAAACAATGAAGATCGTAGATATTTACCAATAAACAGGTCACTGCTAGGTTCAACAATCACACTAAACACAAAGTATCTGTTTAAACTTTGAGAAATCGGTCACTGGGGGCATTACTCTCATCGATCGCGGCCATTGTATTGGTTTTCGTCACACAACGAATAAAATATTATTACGATCGCAAATAGTTTGTTCGTATAGAGATCCAAAGGTAATGAACTGAATCTTTAACTTCTGGTGTATCTCAAGGCTTGTTGAAGAGAGGACGAAAAAACACTCTTTACGCTATCACTTCACTTTGACAGTCCATCCGACCTTATACACGTACCACACCCAACTCTTACCGCTCTGTTGTGTTTCAGATGACATAAGAGTTCTATTTCTCTACAGTAGCACACATATAGAACCAAGAACACATACCAATTAACCGGAGTCCCGAAACTTTTGTCGTTCGCAAGATAATCGGACAACTCCGGCGTATTATTACACTTCACAGCATTGAAGATGGCGTCCACCTGCCAACATACAATCTATGCATGGCATCCTGTAGACGCTATGAGAGTAATGGCATCGCGCAGTGACCAATCACAGCGCAAACGTGTGCGCATGAGTCACTTTATTTTCAGCGCGTCAGTCTTTGAAGAGGTTCCTGGAAAAATCCGTATAAAGAACTTAAACTTTGGAAAGGATATTGTTCAAGCATACTTCAATCACGTATTCAAAACTTCCCGCTCTGAAATATGTTAAGTCATAAAAGCAGAAGAAAATTACCAAAATATATGTATAATCATTAAGTGGAAATTGTTCAATAGACATTTCAGCTTTAATGCATTGTTACACTATAGATAGCATCAGTTTTCTGCAGAAGGCAATTTTCGACGCGAAACCTCGCTGATTCGAACTTGAGTCGTCTGATTTAAATCCAAATGAAATTTCGTACGTAGCTTATGCACAAACTGTCACACTATATATGCAAATAGCAACGTGTAAATGGGCACCTTTATTTTAGATCTGATTCTACGTAGGCATCAGTGTCAGAAAAAGCACTAAATGACACGGGAAAAGCAAAACAAATTATGCACGATTTTATTCTTATACTGATCTCAAGAAGTCACCGCAGGTTCCCAATTGACATTTCATTACCGTAAACTGGGGTGGCTTTGCCTACTATCAATTCACTTTATCCGACTAGCCGGTAATAGAAGTGGTGCTACCTGTCACCCAACAGGCGTAGTTTACGTAGCTCGCATCGTATTTGGTAGGCAGAGCTCGTAGTTCGAATAAGAAATGTTGAGGCAAATCACACGATCGTATTGTGAAACCTATTACAGTTTCCCCATTGTTTACGATTACGAGTAGTTGTTAACTTTCTGTTGTAACGGTTAGGTTTCTTTGGTGAAAATGGTTAGTAGTTATTTTTGTTCTTTAATATATTGCACTTGAGAGAACATCGTAAGTTTGCATGTTCAATCAAACTTAAATGACATGTCTAAAAAATGTACACGGCGGTATTTTTTGGAGCACTTTGAAGTAACTTTGTCTCGTCCACATTTTCTAATGAGAGTTAAGGTTAGGTTAACCTGGTCTTTGGCATGTTTTCCACCCCCCCCCCCCCCCCCCCCCACATTTAAATCGGGCTCCCAAAATCCGATTTCGTAAACTGATTACACAATGCCATTTATGAGTGGTCATGTGAACGCTTCAAAATCGATTCTGGAAATCCGCTTCTAATTGCTGATTTTCCAATTCCGCTATCGATTTCCACATTCCCGTAAACGCAACCGCTTTTAAAAGTTCGTGAGTTGTCAAGTTAAGTCTTATTTTCAGAATATTCGGTTAATATGGACTTATTGTGCAGTGAAGGACAAGCAGATACATTAAGACTGAGCATGAAGCTAACAATATTGAAGTGAAGAGACTGTGTTGACTGAATCAGCTGTTTTGCAGACGCCATATTTAAGGGGGCCAGCAAATCCTCTTCAGACCTTAACATGTTAAACAAGACAGCGAAAAATGATTTCCGAAATTCGGTTTCTGTCTTGCGGAAAGTGTGTCAAATGTACACGTAGTGACGATGACAGTGATGTAACCGAAGTGTATTCGTGTGTCAGTAGTCGACCGTGCGGACGAAAGCTACACGGAAAAACTGGCAACGCGCCGAGAAGTTCGTCTTCACAGTCTCCAGATCACTTCAGTGTTCAGGCGCTACAAGAGTCTTGAAGCCCTCTAATTGGATGATTGGAAACCGTACAATTGTCCAATGAGATCTCTCCAATGCGATCGAAGAGCGGCTTATTCAGTTGTGCCGTGCTGTACTGTAGCTGCAGTTTTGTCAGTTTTTGTAGTGTTTCTCATTTCATATCTCGATACTACAAATTATATTTCGTTATAATATGATTATAGATTTAAAATTTCATAAGCTTTATTGAGGAGCTGGAGAGAATTCGTGCTGAAAATAATGTCCCCAATTAATACTAATGTAATATATCCGATTTACAGTATTTTAATTATGTATGAATGAAATATATTATCTTCTATCACGAATTAAGCTGTGTGGTTTCCTTTCGCTTACCTAAATAAGACGTGTCTAATTAGCAATTGTTCTAGTGAAAGTAATGAATTCTGTGTTTTCCAGTGTATGCCATACAAGAAACTGACGTTGAAACGCTCTTGTAATTTCCCGAATTGTTCATCTGGATATTACGTAGGTTCAAGGGAGAAAGTTAACAAGAAGCGTTTCTACAAGTTTCCTAAACAATCTCAAGAGTTGCTTTTGAAGTGGAAAAGTGTTTGTGAGCTGTCACCTGATGTGAACTTTGCTACTGCTTTTGTTTGTGGGGAACCTTTCTCCGAAGTAGACTTGACGAATAAAACTAGGCTTAGGCTGAACAGGGGTGTGTTTTCAAAACAAATGGCAAGTGTTCGTTACGTAGCTGCTAATATCAGAAGTGTATCGGTTGAAATTGACAAGTCCATATCACGAATGTGATGATACGTTCGCTAAATAAATAAATTATTACCAAGCGCTAGCCGTGCTGTGGCTAGTGAAAAACCAAGCACGTGTTGTGCTGAAAGTGTAGTTCTTTGAGTGATGCACTCCGTAAATTTCTTGTTCTCTCTCAACATGAATCTACAGATGGTGAGTACTCATGCTTACTCGTAACAGCATTTAATCAGGAAACTGTAGTTCCGGGTACAGGAATTTCAGAAGCAGACTGAAGTTCCTGAAAATCAAAATGTATAAGATTCATAGGAATACTCTAACAAGGCTAGCAAAATGTAAACCAAAGCTACATCATGGGAAAAAATGAACTAAAAGCACTTAAAGATTTGTATGACAGCAATGCTTTCTCTTTTATAGAAAACAATTTAAAGTCTATTGCTGGAGATTCCATAAACATCCAATTAAGGAACTCTTATGGGTCAGCAAATGCTAGGCGATAGACATCTAAGTACAAGGTGTGTCCTTATACAAGTGAAGCCCGTGCCTGTACACATGTGTGTCAGTTTATTTTTCCCTACATTTTGTGAAGCATCTGAAATCTGTTATGAGCTATACCTTTCAACCCAGGATTGAATCCTGCAATGATGAAGGCAAGCAGAACTTGAGGAAATGTGTAGCAATGATAAATATTGTGCTTTGTTGTTTGAGGAAATGGCTTTAGTGAGAATTTTGTGTTATGATGCAAGTAATAACAAATCACAGGGTTTCAGGATATAGGAAGTTCAAATGTATATGCAGACCAAGCATTGATTTTCATGGTCAAAGGTAAACATAAAATTGGTAGCAGGTTGTTGAATTGAATTTTATTTGATCGCGTAGGATTACATGCTGTACAGTGAATGTACATGTGATACAGGACATGTCAAAAATGCAAAAACCTTCGTTATCATACTTCCTAACTATTTTAACAGCAGTGATTATAATTAACAATATTCACAAATTTAACGTGAGTGGTATTCATCAACTCTCTAAAATTCCTTTTCCACCAGATATTCTTCTAGGTTCTTTGAAAACCTAGTGTCATGTATGTTGTCAGGCAGTTTTTTAGGCAGACTCCTAAATAATGTGATACCTGAGTTCTGGGGTCTCTTTTCAAGCATTGTCAGTCAGTGAGGTATGTCCTTCCTCTGTGTGTTGTGGGTGTGTACACTAGCATTTGTAGTCCACTTTGCGACATATAGTATAGTTTTGTATATTTCAACAAGGAGGAAAAAATTAGGGTGCCTAGTCCTTTGAAGCAGTTTCAGAAGTTTTCATCTTAATGTAATTCTGACTGCCTTTTTTTTTTGCGAACACCCTTTTTATTTCTTGAGTGTTTGTGTTTCTACACTGCCACTCCATACTGCAGGTATGGTTTGAAGAGTCCATGGTACACTGTTCACAGAAACTGTTTGCCTGCATATTGTGCAAAGTGCCTCATTATAAATATGGCAGAGGTGAGTTAACCTACTTACAAGACAGAATTAGTATGTTGTTAACATTTCAGCTTTTCATCCACAGTAGTACGTAATAATCTAGTGGATTCTGCTTCTTTTAGTCTCATTTCGTCCACCTCTAAACCCAAGTGCAGAGCCTTCTCCTTATTTCTGAACACTGCATACATAGTCTTTTTTTTTAGGTTTATAAGAAGTCCATTTTTCAGAAGCCATAGAGCTGTGGCATTTGCAAATATGTATGCTCATTGTTCGGTGTTGTCATGTCATCTGCATACAGTATTTTCTTCTTTCTCTCTTCAACACGTTAAACAGCTAGGGCACCATTAGTGATTGCTGCAGCACTCCATATTTGATGGTTTTGGTTTTTGACTGATATGCATCCCCTATTGATACATATTGCTTCTTGTTGCATAGTTGTAATTCTACCCACTTCTCTCCTTGCCCTCGAATACCAGTTTACCAATTTTTTTTATCAGTATTTCATGCTCAGTAGTGTCGAATGCTTTGTAGAGATTCAGAAACATTGCAGATACAAATTGTTTACATATAAGGACTGTATAATGTACTATTCTGTCAGACTGGCAATTGCTGATTCCGTAGATCTATTCTTTCTGAAACCGTGCTATGATGGTATGAGAATGTTGTATTTGTTCAGATATTCAACTAATCTGTTATGTACAAGCATTACCAGGATTTTTGAGAAACCTGATATCAGTGAAACTGGCCTGTAGTTGTTGACGTCGTCCTTATTCCATTTCTTGTACACTGGTACCACGCTGCCTATCTTCAGTTTTTCTGGAAAAATTCCATCCCTGGAGAGCTGTCTGCTGTGTCCAGCAATGGTGAGATTATTTGCTCACTTACTTGATTTATTACATGATTCGATATTTCGTCATCACCAGCTGATTTCTTGGACTTCAGTTCATCTTCTGTGACTGGTTTCAAGAACATGGTTGTGCTTGACTTTTGTGATAACTTAGTAGCCTTCTTTTGTGGACTATTTCTTTCCAGTTTTAAGTTATCTGCGACATTTATATAGTTAACATTGAGTATGTTAGCTACCATTTGTAACCATTGATTTGTTTATTTTCATTGACCTGATACCTATTACTGTGTTTGATCCAGCTTTTTCCTGTCTTTCATCATTAACTGCTTTCTAAGCTGCCTTTGTCTTGTTTCTTGAGTTCATAATGGTAGCATAAATTGCTTTTGATTTTGCCTCTCATAATATTTTTCGATTACTTCTTTTGTAAAACTTTATAATTTTCAGCTTCACCCCTCCATCTCAGACCTGTAGCTTCCTTCTCAGTTCTGTTATTTCACTGGTAATCCACTTTGTCTGATCCTGCATCTTTTCTTGTCTCTTTACTTTTGGGAATGCTACATTAAAATCATGTTTAATTGTTGTAATAAATGAATCATATTTTTCATTTACATACTGTATCTGTAGAGCTTCATTCCAGGTTTCCGTACTTAATATTGTTGCTTATTACTTCACAAGTATTACTTTAAAAGTTCTTTTACGTATGTTAATATAAGGCAACTGCAAGAAATAGGACTGAAGATAGTTTGTACAGTTTGTAACCAGGGTGCAGCCAACCAGAGAGCACTGAAAGAACTCTACAATGATCAACTGGATCCAGTCCATTTCATTTCTTAGTTAGTGTGAACCTATTGCAGTGATTTATGTCATCTCTCACCTATTAAAGAATTGTAGAAAGTTGGGTTTAAAAAAGAGACCGGTTTTGAATTTTTTTAGAGGGCTTTTCCTCTGGATCAGTAGAAGATGTTTAAGACTTTGCCAAAACTGCAGAGCATCATTTTGTGACTTAAAGGCTTATTTTATTAAAATGAAAGTTAAGGTAGCTGCAACTCACCTTAGTCGTATGGTTGCTGCAGTTATTGAAACCTCTGTAGCATTTAATACTTTACCTGCCGAGGCATATACACTGCAGACTGCACACTGCAGACTGTTGAAAAAATACACTGTCTCTAAATCACTAAACAGTTCCCATTATTATCCACAAGATAGCAAATCTTATAAGTGCACCCCTCTCTGAAGAGTCACCACAAACTGAAATGTAGTACAGTGTATTAAATGAACCGGAAAGTGTTGGAGCTAGGAACGGAGAGAGAAATAAGAAAAATGTTGTAATTAGGTGGCAAACTACAAAATAATCATTGATGTTCATTTGTGACAGATTTAAAAAATGGCTTCAATTTTTTAAGCATGAGGGCCTTCAATCAAGACTCACTGGTGAATGTTTTTGTTGCATGTTTGAAACTCCAACACAAACTTTCAGTTCAAGGCAGCACTGGAAACAGTTACAACAAATAACATATCCCTACCTGTAAATTCATTATGTAATTGTGAGGATGATAGATGCATGCCATTAAGCAGTTTAAGGCAATTTCTGGGATCTTATAATGACACCTTTCTTGACTCCACAAAAGATATTGCATAGTTGATGAAAAAGTTTTATACAGTGTCTTTACTGATAACACTACTGGTGCTGGTGACAGTGGTGATGAAGAGGCTGATGTAAGGAATGACAGACAAGCATAGGCATACATAGCTGGTTACCTTCCGTGAAACATGGGTGGAACGTTTAAAACCAACTGTGATCTCTGTAAAAGGCTCTGTTTTCTTCAACACCTACAGAGGATCATATATTTACAAGTTTCAGGGAATTTGATACCTTAAACACACAGTTATTGCCTGCAAATGACAGCCTAAAGCCCATTTTAACGAAAGTTCAGTCAGTTTTATGGATTTTTATTTAAATATGAGCAACAGGAAAAATTGGAAACTAAATTGTAATCATTGTTTAGATTTCCAGAAGGGATAACATTTTGTAAAGCCCACTTTTCTGAACATTTTATATTAAGAAAATATTATGTTACCATTTTTGATTTACAAGTGATCTCAGATTGGAAACATACCATCTGAAGTAAAAGAGTAGATATGGTTAGGAAAAACTGAATAAAAATTTTAAAACTGTTTGACAGTTCAGAGAGAAATTTTAATATTTGCTTCAGAAATTACAAAGATAGTAGTTAATTTTTGTTTTCAGTTAATTGATTTTATCCCCACTTTCTGTCTGATACTTTTTTTCTTAACCTTGACGTTATATTTGCTTCTGTGGTGAAGCATTTGATTGATAGATTGATTTATTTATTCATCTGTAGAACAATATACATTGTATGGATGTCGTCAAATGTTTGTACAATATTTCTTATTAGTATAAACATTCCTCTTACAGTATTTATAGCTCCTATACTTGGTTCTACTTTTCTAATCATATCACGAAATTGTTACATAGTACAATGTTTGTGAACATTAAGTTGCAGTCTACAATTATTTTAAATATTCACTTACATTGTAGTAGCTATTATTTAGTAAATATTTTTTTAGGCTTTGGCTAAACATGTGGGGACCATTTTCATCTTTTATTTCTTGTGGCAGTCTATTGTACAATTTTATTACTTAGTATATTCACTATTCTGAGTTTTTGACTTGTTTCTTCTGTTTAGATGTAAACACTGTCTGGATTTGGTTCCATGGTCATATATTGTGCTGTCTGTGGTGTACAGATTAAGATTTTTTCTTATGTACATTATGTTGGGTTAGATACATTCACATGGAACTTTTACAATTCTAGCTTTTTGAATAATTCTTTATGGTGTGCCCTGTTACAACTATTTGTTACTATTCGTACCGCTGTTTTATGTATCTTGAAAGTAGTCTGTATGTTGAATGCATATATCGAAAGTAGGCTACTTTGAGGCATGAAATGCTGCACACAGGTCCAACAATTCACTCAGGATAACTTCTTTGCCAAAATTCTCACATGTTCTGTCCATTTCAATGAGTTATCTACATTCATTCCCAAAAATTTGGTATCAGTTACACAATCTAGTACATAATTATTTACTTTCAATATAGTATCATTGGGTTTTTCATTTAGTTGAGATTTATACAGTTTATTTCTTTCACATACAAAGTTACTCTATTTGTTAATGACCAGTTGTGGATGTCTCAGAGGGCTTCAAGGGAGTTTTCTGCTCACTGAGTTTAATTTTTGTCTGATGGTACTGCGTTTGCAAATTGTATTATCTCCATCCCTGACACTGTGGGAAATAATTTATATTTAAAAGGAAGAGGGCTGGGTCCAATACACTTCCCTGGAGGATACCTATATTAACATATTTAGATCTGATAAGTGTTTTACTACTTTTCTTTTAGGAATATATGGTAGATGTCAACTCTTTGCACCCAGTTTTCCCTTATGACTTAAACCAATTCTGTGCTGTACTCCTTATTCCTAATATTTCTAATTTGTGTTGTGAAATTCTGTGGTCAGCTGTGTCAGATGCCTTTGATAGATTCAAGAAAATACCTGTTGTATCCTCACCCTTGTCTAGTGCTTTGGTACACTTATTTTAAGATGTAGTAACATTTTAAAGGAAGTCAGTGGTTAATAACGCAAGTTTCCTTACATTGGCCTACAGTTGTGACGAATTTTAGATAACAAGTAGGCCTAATTGCTTTAACCATTTTTACTGATAATACGGTAGCTAAACATGGAATAGATGATACTGTTTTTGTGGCAGTGTAGTAATTCTAATCATCGGAATGAAAGTTATTTTATGGGTGATTGTACTGTAGGTACATCCTCAGTTTTCTCTTAATTACTGCTATGATGGTCAGCTAAGAAAATCATGCACCAGTAGGCTGTCAATGTAAAAATCAGCTCTTTATACTACAGTTATTGTTGTAAAGCTGAGGTAGAGGACATTGTTTACACTTGGTGACATATGCACAATAAGATAGTTTCACCAACTGTTAAAAGTGGGCATGGGTGAGAGAGAATGTGTTGAGTAAAGGAACTTAGTTGTTTGCCTGCAGGTAGACTTATCACTCGTGGTTAAATTGCATTAATTCACTTACATGTGTGTCTCGAGGAAAATGCGATAATGTATTAGCTGTAGCTTAAACATGCAAGAAGGAAGGTAGATTGGTGTTTTACTTCCCATCAACTGAACTTGCATAACGTAAGAAAAATGTGAAGATAAGATTAAGAAACCAAAATTTTCTTTTAGTAGATTAATGAATTATTCTAATTAATGTTCCTCTATCAATGATGAAATATCCTTCTGTTCACTTCATGAGTTTTTTTCTGTAGTTTTGTGTAATCAGTATGGTCTACCCTTAAAAAAAAAAAATACCATTTATGTTGTGATGAAAGTGAGTTAGTCACTGCTGTATTGCAGTATGTTATAGCTATGTGGCTGTTGCTGTTCTTGTCGTCTTCAGTTCTAAGACTAGATTGCCCCCCCCCCCCCCCCCACACATACACTCTCACACTCACCCTCACACTCACTTCCCTCCAGCACTGAATCGGTGATCCCTTGATGTCTCAAAATGTGCCCTTCTCGTAGTCGGGTTGTACCACAATTTTTTTTTTTTTTTTTTTTTTTTTTTTTTTTTTTTTTTTTTTTTTTTTTTTTTTTTCCTCTCTCCGATTCTATTCAGTACCTCCTCATTAGGTACGTGATTTATGCATGTAATCTTCAGCATTTTTCTGTAGCACAGCATTTCAAAAGCTTCTATTCTCTTTTTGTCTAACGTGTTTCACTCTCATACATGGCTACACGCCATGCAAGTACTTTCAGAAAATAAAAATACTTCCTTCCACTTAAAGCTATAATTTCTGTTAACAAATGTCTCCTCTTCAGAAACTCTTTTCTTGCCACTGCCATTTTATATCCTCTCTACTTCGGCCATCATTAGTTATTTTACTGCCCAAATAGCAAAACAAATTTACTAGTTGAAGTGCCTCATTTCCTAATCTAATTCCTTCAGTATCACCCCGTTTAATTAACTATATTCCATTAGCCTTGTTTTGTTCCTGTTGATGTTCATCTTGTATCCCTTTTTCAAGACAATATCCTTTCCATTCAACTGTTCTTCCAAGTCCTTCGCTGTCCCTGACACAATTACAATCTCTTTGGCAAACTTAAAAGTTATTTCTTCTCCCTGGACTTCAATTCCTACTCCAAATTTTTCTTTGGTGTACTTAACTGCATGCTCAATGTACAGACTGAATAAACTACAACCTTATCTCACTCCCTTCTCAACCACTGTTTCCATTTCATGCCACTCAAATCTTATAACTGCCGTCTCAACATTGTCAAAGCTGTCTCTAAGTCTACATAGACCTTGGACACCAGATGGAAGAGTTTTGTCATGGCTGGCTCTCCCAAGGCTATCAGTAGTTCTGATGGAATGTTGTCTACTCCTGAGGCCTTGTTTAGACTTAGGTCTCTCAGTGTTTTGTCAAATTCTTCTTCCAACTCATTTTCATCTGTGACCTCTTCTGTTTGTATAATATTGCCTGCAAGTTTATCTCCCTTTATAGACCCTCTGTATACTCCTTCCACATTTCAGTTTTCCCTTCTCTGCGTAGGACATGTTTTCCATCTGAGCTCCTGATGTTGAAGCAGCAGCTTCTCTTTTCTCCAAAGGCCTCTGTAATTTTCCCATAGACAGTATCTATATTTCTCCTAGTGATATATGCTTCTAAATCCTAGCATTTGGCTTAGCCATTTTGCACTTACTGTTGATCTCATTTTTTTTAAAAATATTTGTGTTCTCTTTCACCTGCTTCTTTTGCTGCATTTCTGTATTTTCACTTTTCATCAATTAAATTCATAATCTCCTGTGCTATCCAAGGATTTCTACTTGGCCATGTGTCTTTTACCTATTTGATCCTCTGATGCCTTCGCTATTTCATCTCTCTAAAGCTACCCATTCATCTTCTACTGTATTCCTTTCCCCTGTCCTTCTCAAACATTGCCTAATGCTGCCTCTGAAATTCTCAACTTCTGGCTCATTCAACTTGTCCAGGTCCCGTCGTTTAATTTCCTGCCTTTTTGCAATTTCTTCTCTTATAATCTACAGTTCATAACCAATAAATTGTGGTCAGAGTCCACATCCTCCCTGGAAATGTCTTAAGATTTAAAATCTGGTCCCTAAATCTCTGTCTTACCCTTATAAAATCAATCTGAAACCTTCTGGTGTCCCCAAGTCTCTTGAATGTATACAACCTTCTTTCTTCCTCTTTCATTCCTTTCTCCCAGTTCATATCACCTACTATTTTTACTCCTCTTCCCTTTTCTACTATCATATTCCAGTTCCCCATCACTATTAAATTTTCATCTGACATTTCTTCAGTCTCTTCATCGTCAGCAGAGCTAGTTGGCGTAGAAACTTTTTCTAGTGTGGTGGGTTTGGATTTTGTGTCTATTTTTGCTACATAAATGCATTCACTATGCTGTTCATAGTAGCTTACTCACATTTCTATTCTCTTATTCATTATTGAACCTACTCTAGCATTACCCATGTTTGATTCTGTATTTATAATTCTGTATTCACCCAACATAAGTCCTGTTTCACCTGACATTGAAGCTTACAATTCCCACAATGTTTTACCAGAACCTATCCATTTACCTTTTCAAATTTTTTAACCTATCTGCCCAATTGCAGGATCTAACATTCCACACTCCAATCCATAAAATGTGCCAGTTTTGTTTTTCTTGATGACAACATCCCCCTGAGTAGTCCCTGCCCAGAGATCCAAATGGGCGGCTATTTTACCTCCAGATTATTTTACCCAAGAGGATGCCATCATTATTTAACCAAACAGTAGAGCTGCACGCCCTTGGGAAAACATTACAGTTGTAATGTCCCCTTGCTTTCAACCATTCACATTACCAACAAACCCCCCAGGGGGTCCACAACTCTTTTGTGGATATGTGCATAGCAAGCACAGGACCCTGAGCTAGTGTGGCCCTCTTTCCTTTCTGGGCTGCATACCTTCCTTTTCCACATCCTTCCCCATCCCCCTTCTCCCCCCCCCCCCTCTCACCTCCTTCCCTTCCCTTTCTCCCCCTCTGGGAGTATGTTTAGTGCCTACGTCCGGAGACAGACGCTTGAAACTATAAAACAGTCTCTCTTCTTTGCTTTCTCTGCTGGCAAGTCTCTGTCCTTCCTTTGTCCTTCTCTTTTCCTTACCTCTTCTCTTTACCCTCTTTTCCGCTGCGGCATTTGAGACCCCTCTTCTTTCCTTTTCTTTGTCCCTCCCTTTCTCTTTTTTCCTCCCTGTGCGTCTTTGAAGGCCGACCCACACATTCCCATGCGTAGTCGGTGATGGAGTAACACGTAATTCCCCACCCCGGGTAGACAGGTAGGACACGTACGTACCCCCTGGTAATGGCCTGGCCCAGGGAGGGGTGATTACCCGAGCTGCTACCTTCCGAAAGTGCCGATTGGTCCCTCCGTCCGTTTCTCGGGAGGTGTGACCTGAGGTGTGAACAATCACCTCAGGCAGGAGTGCACTCAGAGAGGGCCCCCACAAGGAAGGAGCGTGCCATCGGAGACACCAGTAATCATGAGGGATACTCACGCAATGGTTTTCTCATCATCTGCTCACAAGCAAAAGTTCAATGAGTCTCAGCCACAGACAATTCTTCCATCAGTGCCACAGTTCCTTGTTGTTTCTCGGTTGGATGAAGGTCAAGACTTTTCCACAGTCAACCCTTTCATTATTCAGAAAGGTGTTGACGCAATTGCAAGTCCTGTAAAGTCTTGTTCCCGATTACGAAATGGCACCTTGTTGTTAGAAACAGTCAGTGCCTTCCAGGCACAAAATTTGCTGCATACTTCACTGCTACATGCCTTCCCTGTCCGGGTGGAAGCGCACCACACTTTAAATTCATCCTGTGGGGTGGTTTATACACGCTCCTTCCATGGATTGTCCGACGAGGAAATTCAATACTACCTGTCTGACCAGGGCGTAAAGGCTGTTCATCAAGTCATGAAAAAGGTTGCCAAGGACTTGGTTCCGACCCATACTGTCCTCTTGACATTTGACAGAGTTCAACTTCCATCGACCATAAAAGTGGGCTATGAGATAATTTCCGTTCGCCCTTACATCCCAAACCCTACGCGTTGCTATTGGTGTCAGCAGTTCAATCATACCAGCCACTCATGTTCCAATCCGGCCAAATGTGTTACATGTGGCAAGGATGCCCATGAGGGTGCTTGTCCACCTCCATCCCCTCGTTGCATCAACTGTATGGGTGACCACGCTGCTTCCTCTAGAGATTGCCCCATTTTCAAAGATGAACGGCTCATTCAGGAAATCAGAGTGAAGGAAAAGGTGTCGACCTTTTCTGCTCGAAAGTTATTCACCAGTCGAAAGCCCACTGTGCCTCACGCAGGTAATTACAGCACTGTCCTTGCCTCTCCTTGGCCTACAAAGGAGGCAGTCACGCAGACATGTGATCTCACCTTTAGGGCCACGGTCATCAGATCGGCCAGTGCAAAGATCGCCCGTTCAACCTCCCCACTATCACCTGCTCACTCTATGGTTCACCCTTCATCGGGTTCTGCTAAATCACGAGCCCCAAAATCAGACACCCGGACTTCCAAATAAGAGCCTACTCGTGAAGATTTTTACGTACCCCGACTTCACAACCATTGATTCCTCCCTTATCTCAACGTCCTGTCTCCAAGAAGGCTAATAAGAAACCCAGTTCCTCTCCTTCTCAGTCATGGTGTGTCTCATCTACAGCACCTCCTGCCTGTAACCACCCTCAGCCGTCTTCTGTGTCACCAAGTTGCACTGCTGGCGGCCAATCAACCGGCCGATTGCTGGTGGCAGGAGCTGCTCCTGAACAACCTATGGATCAGGATCTTCTGCCTTTGGCTGAATGCCGTTCCACACTGTCGGTCGCCGGCTCTGAACAGTCGTTGAGTTGAGGGCAACCTTGGCCACATTCTTCCCTTTTCTGTCCACCCTATGTCCATTATCCATTCGAATATCAGTGGCATTTGAGCCAATCGGGATGAATTGTCGATCCTCTTAAGATCCAACTCCCCGGTCATCTTCGTCTTCAGGAAACAAAGCTGCGTCCCCACGATCGCTTTGTTTTCCCTCATTTTCAGTCAGTCCGATTTGATCTCCCCTCTGTTTATGGCACTCCAGCACATGGAGGACTCATGTTTCTTCTCCATGATACTGTCCATTATCACCCAATCCCCTTTAACAGTTCCTTCCAAGCTGTTGCTGTCTGTCTTTCTCTTTCTGGGTACACCATCTCTCTTTGTATTGTATACATTCCATCGTCCACACCAATGGCAAGAGCTGATCTCCTTCATCTTCTTAGTCAGCTTCTGCCCCCATATTTGCTGGTTGGGGACTTCAATGCCCACCACCCGCTTTGGGGATCTCCGCGTCCTTGTCTGCCCGGCTCACTATTGATAGACGTCTTCCACCAAGCGGATCTTGTTTGCCTCAACACTGGGGATCCTACATTTTTGTCTGCCTCCTTGACAAATTTCTCCCATTTGGACCTTTCGGTCGGTACTGTTCCGCTAGCTCGGCGCTTTGAATGCTTCGCTCTTGCTGATACACACTCGAGTGATCACTTTCCCTGTGTCCTTAGATTGCAGCCACAACTGCCATATATTCGCCCAAGATGCTGGAAGTTTGCTCAAGCCGATTGGACTCTTTTTTTTTTTTTTTTCATCTCTAACGACATTCGATGACTGTCACTTTCCTGGCGTCGACGATGAGGTCACTCATATTACAGAAGTTATTCTTACAGCCGTGGAATGTTCAATACCTCGCACCTTCGATTTGCCCCAGTACCCTCCAGTTCCTTGGTGAAATGAGGCATGCCATGATGCAATATGTGAGCGGCAATGTGCTCTTCGCGTTTTCCGCCACCATCCTACTTTGGCCAACTGTATCCGCTATAAGCAGTTCCGTGCGCGATGCCATCGCCTCATCCGTGGTAGCAAGAAGGCAAGCTGGCCGTGCGCGATGCCATCGCGTCATCCGCGATAGCAAGAAGGCAATCTGGGACTTCTTTACTAGCTCATTTAACACCTTCACTCCCGCCTCTCGTAAGTTTGGAGTCGGATTCGATGGTTATCTGGCGCGTCTAATTTCTCCCTGGTCTCTGGGCTCACTGAGTGGACCCTGTCGCAATTTCTAACTCATTAGGTCAACACTTTGCTGAGATTTCGAGCTCTTCAAATTACCCACCAGCTTTTCTCCCGAATAAACGTGCAGCGGAAGTGCGACCTCTTGCTTTCTCCTCTCAAAATCGCTAAAGCTGTAATACTGTTTTCTCCATGCAGGAACTCCAACACGCACTCTCTTCCTCTCGCTCTTCAGCCCCAGGACCAGATGGTATCCACAACCAAATGGTGCTGCATTTATCATACCATAGTCTGCGCTACCTCCTTCGTCTTTATAATCGAATTTGGACTGACAGTACTTTTCCCAGAAGATGGCGGGAAGCTATCGTCATTCCTGTTCCAAAACCTGGAAAGGACAAACATCTCCCCTCTAGCTATCGCCCCATTTCTCTCACGAGTAGTGTATGTAAGGTTTTGGAGCATATGGGGAATTGCTGCTTAGCCTGGTGGCTGGAGTCCCGAAGTCTTTTAACACCTGCCCAATGCGGTTTCCGAAAGCATCGTTCTGCCGTTGACCATCTTGTTGCTCTCTCCACTTATATCATGAACAATTTTCTCAGGAAACACCAAACAGTAGCAATATTTTTTGATCGGGAGAGAGCATACAATACCTGTTGGAGGACAGGCATCCACCGCATGCTGTTCTCTTGGGGCTTTCCAGGTCAGCTGCTCCTTTTTATCTGTGAATTTATAGCAGAGCGCACATTTAAAGTGTGGGTGAACACTACTCTTTCCTGTACTTTCTCCCAAGAAAACAGGGTACCCCAGGGCTCCGTGCCAAGTGTTGTACTGTTTGCCATTGCCATAAATTCCAATTATGGATTGTCTCCTTCCCAATGTCTCGGGCTCCCTCTTTGTGGACGATTTTGCAATCTACTACAGCTCTCAATGGAGCAGCCTTCTTGAATGACGTCTTCAAGGACGTCTCGATCACCTCCATTCTTGGAGCATCGAAACCGGCTTTCGCTTTTCTCCCAGTAAGACCATTTGTGTCAATTTTTGGCATCGTACGGAGTTTCTTCCGCCTTCCTTACATCTAGGCCCTGTCAACCTTCTGTTTGCAGATGTTTGACAGAAAACTGTGCTGGTCCTCCAATGTTTTCTATCTTTCGGCTCGCTGTCTGTGAACCCTCAACACCCTTCGTGTTCTGAATGGTACCTCCTGGGAAGTGGACTGAGTGGTCCTTCTCCGCCTCTATCGTGCCTTAGTGCGCTCAAAATTGGACTATGGAAACATAATTTACTCCTCTGCTCGGCCATCTATTTTTCGGTGTCTCGACTCTGTCCACCACCGTGGATTACGTTTAGCGTTTGGAGCTTTTTCCACCAGCCCTGTGGAAAGCCTTTATGCTGAGACTGCTGAACCTCTGCTGTTCAATCGGCGAGCTGTCCTTCTGAGTCGTTGTGCTAGCCATCTATCTTCCATGCCTACTAATCCGGTCCATGTCATTTTTTTCGGCGCCTCCTTGGATTTAGGGTATGCAGGCCGCACTTCCTCTCTACTACCACCTGGAGTCCGCTTCCGTCAACTGCTACGTTCTCTTTCTTTCCACTTTCCTAAAACTTTCTTGACAACTTGGGGCACAGCACCGCCTTGGCTCCGGCCCCGGACCTGCCTGCTCCGTGACCTTTGTCAGTTTCCCAAGGATGGTACCCCTTCTCTTGTTTATCGTCGGGCATTTGCTGCACTATGCGCACAAATGAAGGATGCCACATTTATTTACAGTGATGGCTCAGAAACATCATTTGGTGTTGGGAGTGCCTATTTTTTTGGCGACACTCCTAATTGATTTTGGCTTCCTGACCAGTGTTTGGTTTTTACTGCGGAGCTTTATACTGTTCTCCAGGCTGTCCAATACATCCGTCGCCATCAGTGGATACAGTATATTATCTGCTCAGATTCACTCAGCTCTCTCCTCAGTCTCCAAGCTCTCCACCCTGCCCACCCTCTGGTCCACCGGATTCAGGACTGCCTCCACTTGGGGGCTGTCTCTGTGGCGTTCCTCTGGATCCCAGGACATGTTGGTATATGTGGAAACGAAGGCGGCCAATACAGTGGCCAAGGCTGCAGTCTCTCTTCCTCAGCCTGCTGTTTGCATGGTTTCTTCGCCGATCTACAGAGTGTTTTATGTCGTCGTGTTACTCTTCTACGGCACACACATTGGTTGACACTTCCCAATAATAAATTGTGGGACATGAAAGCTCTTCCCTGTGCTTGGACCTCTTCCTCCCGAACTCGTCGTCGGGAGGAGTTAATTGTAACTAGACTCTGGATAGGGCACTGTCTTTTTAGCCATCGACATCTTTTAAGTGGTAATCCTCCCCTGCTTTGTCCCCACTGCTCTCAACTGTGGAGGGTGAGACACCTTTTACTTGAGTGCCCCTAGTTTGCTCCGTTATGCACCCATCTACAGCTGTCACCTGATATATCTTCCATTTTAGCAGATGACATGCGCTCAGCCGATGCGTTTTCGAGTTTATTAGTGTCAGTGAGATGACGTAAGTCATTTGAAGCTCTTTTTTGGGGACAAACAACCCCCCTTCTATAGTGGTTTTATAAGCTTTTCTTCTGTTTTTAGTTTCCCCACTTTTGTGAGTTTCTCTCCCATTGCTGCTGGTTTCCAGTTTGGTTTTTTACCTTTTCCCAAGTCACAGACTGGACACTAATGACCATAGCAGTTTTGCACCCTAAAACCATAAATAGAAATTTACCAACAAATAAGGCCATATTGGTTGAATGTTACAAGGCCAGATTAGTCAGTTATCTAGACTGTTGCTCCAGCAGCCACTGAAAAGGCTGCTGCCCCTCTTCAGAAACCATACATTTATCTGGTCTCTCAACAGGTTGTTCTGGTTGCAACTATGGTATGGCTATCTCTATCTCTGAGGCACGCAAGCCCCCGCATCAATGGCAAGGTGCATGGTTCATGAGGAAAGATAGCCACGTTTAAATTGTTTTATTCTGATGCCAGCCGAAAACATAACTTTGGAAGTTCAGAAGATTTGTATTTGTAAAATTGAAAGCACAAAAAGAAATAACCCGCATTGTTGTCTTTGTCTTTAGTTCATCTCCACATAATGTGGGGTGCTGCTATCACTCTTCGTTTCCATCTTTTAACACGGGACTTGTGCTTCTCGGAAACCAGATGGACCACGAATTTTTAATGATGAAGAGGAGCACTCATTTGTTGCCCACTTCGTCAAACTATCAGAGTTTGGTTTCCTGTAGACATAAGTGACTTTACATCAATTGTGAGAAGCTGCTACCAATGTAGAGGAATAACTTTTAATATATTTAAAGACGATACACCAGGCTTTGATTGGATTAACAGGTTTCTGTGCAATCATGCTAAATTGACAGTGAAGTTTACACAAAATATACAGAATGAGGACCTGTGTTTCAGAACTAACCATTAGCACATACTTAGAGCATCTAAGTGTATTGCTCACAGTGAGATTTTTAACTGTGACAAGACAAATGTATTAGATAACCCTGGAAATAATAGTGTAAAACTGGGAGCTAAATATCTGAATCACATATGTAACCACAGCAACCTTGATAACATTTTTGCAGCAATGCTGAAGGTAAATTGTTGCCACCTTATGTGGTTTACAAAGCTGGCAATTTGTGCTTGGTTAGTTGATTTGGAGGAGGGGACCAAACAGTGAGGTCATAGGTCCCATGGGATTAGGGCAGGATGGGGAAGGAAGTTGACCATGCCCTTTAAAAGAACCCATCCTGGCATTTGCCTGAAGCGGTTTAGGGAAATAACAGTAAACCTGAATGAGGATGGCTGGGTGCAGGTTTGAACAGTTGTCCTCCTGAGTGACCATTTGTGGTCTTCCTCGATGAGAATGGGCCACCTGGAGCTAGATAAGGGAGGTTGCATCTAGTTTGAAATTTTTTGTTTTTTGTTTTGTCTAAAAACCATTTAAGGCAGTTTTTTTTTAAATTTAGCACTTTGGATTAACCAGCTTCCACACTACCAGAGGCAGTAAAGAAATTCTTTGTATCTTCAGCATCTTGACCAGCAGCTGGAGAGAGAAAAACCAAGAAGATACCTGCAATCTGTCTGCATTTACCCCATGGTGGGGTAAATGTGGCCAATCTCTGGTTGTCTGGTGAAGGCAGAAGACAGGAAACAACTGTCAGACCTCTCTCCACTACTGACTCACCTGGGACCATAGGGAACACAAATCGAGCTCCTTTTTTCGGCAAATAGGAAATGCACATCCCTCTTTCCCAACTGTATTCCTAACTTGGCCAACATAATATTTAAAAGTCTTCTTGGTGGCAAAATGAACCAAAACAAAACCAAAAGACCTCACTTCATCGTCATCTATTAACCCTTAAAAAGTTTGGGCTTCATCATCGTCTGTTTCGCTGCATCTCTCTTCCCTAGATTAAAGGGTTTCTAATTCACTGTCTGTATAATCACCAATTTTATTTATTTACTGAGAACTTCAATTTGTTCTTGTTCTGGATCAAGGTCTTGTTTAAAACTGGTCTTATATTACTCACTGCTGCCGCTTCCAATTCATCTTTTGACTGGAGCACTAGTGTAAACTGCAGATTTTGTTTGCCTTGATTTACCTTCTTGTCTCCTGGCTTTTGGGAAAGGTCTGTACTCTTCAGGAGGTGGAATTTCAGTTAGGCCTGCACCTGGAGTGGAAAGTGAAGCATCACACAGAGTTACATGGTCCACAGGAGAAAGTGTATCACATCTTGATGTAGAGGCCGCTGGTTGCTAAGTTACTTGTGATGGTCCAAAATCTTCTCCAGTAAAAATTCAACTTCCTAAGTTGCCACAATCCAGGCACCTTGAAGCAAGATGCGGGAAAGTAGATATGCATTCCCACAAAATGTAGTGATCTCTGAAATAGTGACTTGGCAACCAGGATGCATCCTCATCCAGTCAGCCATTGCTGTTATTAGGTATCCCTTAAGCAGTCCATATACCATGATATCTAGTGTCTGCATCCTGTGGGAACAATGTAGTGGAAATGTCAGAAGGATGATTCCAACATCCCTGGCCCTGTTGATAATGTCAGTGCTAATATAACTTGTACAGTTGTCCAGATGTGTGACTATGTTACTATCTTTCAAACTACTTATCTGCTTAGCTGTATACTTCACAACTTCAAGAAACAATTTGGTTGTCATATATCGAGATTTTTATTAATTTACATGTGTGGTTCCGTAGGATCAAATCGAGGAGAAAATCTCCAAGGCCATGGAACATATCAGTACATGAAATTACAACATAAAAGTAATAACATATAAAATAAAATGTTTATGAACCCAAAATAAGTCAAGCCATAAATTTAAGTAAACTCAAATCAACAATATAACATAAGAATCAGCTAAATTTTTCAAGGAACTCTTCAACAGAGTAGGAGTGACCCATGAGAAAACTCTTCAGTTTCAATTTGAAAGCGCATGGATTACTGCTAAGATTATTGAATTCTTATGGTAGTTTCTTTCTGCACAAGAGTTAAGGAAGTGCAATCCAAATGCTGATTGTATTTCAACTGAGTATTAACTGAGTGAAAGCTGCTAATTCTTGGGAATAAGCTGATATTGTTAACAATATGAGCCAAAAATATTTCCCATTCTAATGGGAAGAGTTAGCCAAAAATATAATACCATACGACATAAGCAAATGAAAATAAGCAAAGTAGGCTAATTTACGTGTCAAAAAATCACTTATTTCAGACACCGTTTGAATAGTAAAAATGGGAGCATTGAGTCTTTGAACAAGATCGTGAATGTGGGTTTTCCAGGACAGTTAGCTGAGTCTTTGAACAAGATCGTGAATGTGGGTTCTCCATGACAGTTTACTATCTATCTGAACACCTAGAAATTTGAACTGATCAGTTTCACTACTTGTATGCCCATTCTGTGAAATTAAAATGTTGGGTTTTGTTGAATTGTGTGTTAGAAACTGTAAAAACTGAGTCTTACTGTGATTTAGCATTAGTTTATTTTCTACAAGCTATGAAATGCTCTACTTGAGACAGAGTCAATGTTGCACACAATATCCTTTACTACCAAGCTAGTGTCATCAGCAAACAGAAGTTTTTTAGAACTACCCATAATACTAGAGGGCATATTATTTGTGTAAACAAGAAACAGGAGTGGCCCCAACGCTGATCCCTGGGGCACCCCCCCCCCCCTCCCCCCATTTTACCGTAACCCACTCAGACACCACATCACAGCCATTCTCAACACTGTGGTTAATAACCTTTCACTGACTGTTGTTAAAGTAAGAGGTGAACCAATAGTGAGCTACCCCCCATATTCCATAATGGTCCAACTTCTGGAGCAGAGCAATATTTTCTGATAAACACAATCAAACGCCGTAGTTAAATTGAAAAATATGCCTAGCATTTGGAAACTTTTACTTAATCCATCCAGCACCTCACAGAGAAAAGAGACTATAGCATCTTCAGTTGTTAAATGACTTCTAAAGCCCGACTGTACATTTGATAGCAAATTAAGTGATATAAAATGATAAATTGTCCTTATATATACAACCTTTTCAATAACTTTAGCAAACACTGATGGCATAGAAATAGGTCTAAAATTATCTACATTATCCCTTTCTCGCTTTTTATAAAGTGGATTTACTACTGAGTACTTTAATTGTTCAGGACACTGGCCATTCTTAAAGGAAAAAATTCAAATATGACTAATTACAGGGCTAACATGTGCAGTACAGTACTTTAATATTCTGCTAGGCATGCTGTTATATCCATGAGAGATCTTAGTTTTCAGTTATTAGTCAATAGCTTCCTACATAGTTTGTAGTTATATGTGACATTTGTTTGAGTACAAAAGCCTTTTAGTGTTAAAATTTGTGCATCATTGTGTTGGAAAAAATAGTGTGCATCAGATCATATGAGTTTCGGAGATCTACCAACATCCTGTTTCTTGCACAATCATATACAAAATTAATATTGAAGTCACCACATATGGTACTTCCCATTAAAGTGAACCAAGAACCCTCTCTAGCTTGAGCAGAAATCCAATACTTCCATTTGACGCACCATCCAGAAATTTGTCCTTCGTATGGACTCGCAAAAAAAAAAGAACATTGGTGGTATTGTCATTCCTGAGGCTGCACAGAAGGCACACATAGCCACATTCTTAAATTGTTGAAGAAGTTTTTACAGATTCATTGATTGCTCGTAGAAATGAAATGGTAGGGAGTGATCAGTCTGGGCAGAGAAGGAAGAAAATCAGTATTCATGCTGGGAAGTGTCACCGTAAGAGTTGGTGTCCAGATCCAACAAACTAAACAAGTGAAACTGAAGAGAAACCCAGTCAACAACCAAAGTGCTCTACAGCACAAGAAAAATCCTCCTCAAATGATGGCAGTGATGTTTGATGACTCAGACATAGATCCAGAAACATTTTCTGACTTAACTGATTCATCAGGGACTATAGATAATCCTAAATCTTTAAAGGATTTATGTAAGATTGATGATTTTGTCATAGTTAAATATTATGAATTACAATTCCAGGGAAGATTGTTAAGATTACAGAAGATGGTCCAACAGTTGACTATGGACTTAAGGAAACATTAATGGCATTGGCCTGAGAAGCACGACAAGTTGCAGTATGAATGGAAAAATGTTGTGAAGAAAACTAAATCTCCACAGCAGGTTTTATCCAAGAGAAAAACTCTTTTTGTGGTTCCAGAGTTGAATAAATACATTCATTAAGCACTTTAGATATGTGTTATGTTTGAATTAACTTTGTCCTGAGTGAAAGTTTTGTAATTTAAGTGTGTAAAATAACGAAATTGAGAATTTAAAAAAAATTTCTATTAAAATTGAGTTTTTTGATTTTCACAAAAATTTGCTGTAGTGCTATTTATAGCTATTGTGTATCAAATATTTTCATCACTGTGTAGTAACAGTAAGATTACATTCACCCACGAGACTTTCGAAACATTTATTCAATGTATTTCGTACCTCAAGCCAATGAAACCACAAGTAGAAGTGAAATCATCACACTTTTTTTGAATGCAACGTTAGATTAATTGTAGCACAGACAAAGACATGTAAGCAGCCATTCTTACCATGCTCCATGGAACAGAAAGAAGCCCTAATGGCTTGTACACTGGGAAGTACTCTCTGTCATGTGCTTCACAGTGGTTTACAAAATATAAATGTAGATATAGTCGTAAACATAAATTATGAATGACTGAATAGTTCTATGGGCTGCCAGGTGTAACTAAAAACATTGGCAAGAATCCCAGTTCACTAATACTGTCACATTGGAGGAGATTTCAATTACAACAATTGATTGAGAAAATTACAGTTTTGTAAGTGATGTGTATGACAAGGCACCCTGTGGAACAATACTAAATGTTTTTTTAAAAATCTGATTGGTACCTATAGTTCAGAAACCCGTTAATGATAAATATGTTATGATAATATAAAGCAGACCAGATCACAATGAATTATTTACTTTTAATTACAGTAACTGGAGCCATTGCCAGACCAAAGGCTCCAGATGATTTGAGGAGCCAATTCATGGAGCTACTGACACTTTTCACACACTGCTCGAGCAGTCAGCCAGAACCTTTGGTCAGAAGATGGCTGTGCACACCGAAAGCGGTTACCAGAATTGTAAATAAATGATTTATTGTGATATGGACTGCTATTTATCATGAAAATACTATGTATGATCACTGTGGTTTATGAATGAGGTTGCAAATATGTTAGACCCAATGGAAAAAATACACACATTCTCATTAAGATTGTTCACAATGAAATCAGAAGCAAACATGACTGCTAAAGTAGAAAAGGCAATTAAACAAGTAGCAGTATCTACATATTGAGTAAACTTGATGAAGGAGCAGTAGTGTCACATCTGAGTGAAGACCGCAAAACATTTTGATATGGCCAGGAGCAAGGAGGGTAACAGTAGCTCAGGTTTAGAAGTACAGTTGATCAAACACTGGATAGATGTACACCTAGCAGTTAGTTCTCAGATCTGGTCAGTTGGAAGTAAATTAAAGCTTCAAACTAGTACTCTTTCTCTGGTTATGTACAGTGTTATCATGGGAGGCAATGAGGACATGATAAAGGCAGTCATTTACAGAATACAATGGATCGACTGACACTGTATATTTGAATATAGTTTACATGCAATACAGAGAAACAAGTATATCAACAATATTATGAAAAGATTAGATTGTTACTCACTGTTCAGATGTCAAGCTGAGTTGCAGACAGGCACGATGAAAAAACTGTGGCATATTAGCTTCCAGTCAAAGCCTTCAGAAAGTAAGCACAGCTCATACAACTGCAACACAAACATGTTGAATGGGAACAATAATCCAGGTTGGGGTAGGGAAGTAAAAGGGACTGCAGGGTATGGGTGGGACAAGAGGAATCTGCACTGCCTGGTGGAGCATACAGGGACTAAGAAGGCAGGTCATGGCTGACAGGTCTTGGGAGACTGTGCAGGGAAAAAGGTCACTGGACAGAGGGGGCAGAAACAGTTGGGTGTAGGGTGTGGGACAGCAGGTTACTGTAGGTAGAGGCTGGGATGTTTGGGAATTGGAGAATGTGTTGGAAGGAAACTCCCACCTATACAGATCAGAAAAGCTGGTTATGGAAGGGCCTAGGTTGTGAAGCAGCCATTGAAATCAAGCATGTTGTATTAAGCTGCACGTGGGTGCACAGGTTGGTCCATTTTGCCTTTGGCCACAATTTGGCAGTGGCCATTCATCCTCATGGACAGTCTATCCACCCAGTACTTCCTATTCCAATTGTGTCGCAGGCTTATTCTACCCCATCAGAGGCTAGGCCACCTGTCAAAGCAGCCATGTTATATACCAGCTCTGCTGCAATCACCATTCATTTTTTTTTGTATTGGTATGACTACCAAGCGATATAAAAAGCTGAATAATGATTACAACCACTGATAGGATAGGATAAGTCTATGGCAGGACTGGAGCAAGAAGTGCTGGGTGGGTAGATTGGCAGTTCCTGCACCTGGATCTACCACAGGGCAGGAGGTTGGGACTGAGAGTGGCAAAGGAATGAACTACAGTGTTGTGGAGGTTGGGTAGGCGACGGAACATCACTTTGGCATAGGAGGATACCATGCAGGTGCCTATGGCTGTACCATAGATTTGTTTGCAAATATTCCCTTTAAAGGAGGTGCAGTTGCACTTGCCAACCTGTTTATGGGCCATCTAGAGGAAACCTTTCTATTCTCCCAAAACCCCAAACCTCTTGTCTGGTTCAGGTTCACTGATGATATCTTTATGATCTGGACCCAGACCCAGGGCACCCTAGATGCCCTATCCTCATTTCTTCACAACCTCAATACCTTCTCTCCCATACACTTCAATTGGTGCTCTTTGATCAAGTGTGCCACCTTTCTGGGCATTGACCTCCTTGTCTCTAATGGCTCCATCTACACCCCTGTTCACATTAAACCTGCATTTCAACAGATGTCACCCCTTCCACACCAAATAATTACTCCCATACAGCCTGTTCATGTAGGGACAGCATATTTGCAGTGACGGGAGCTCCCTTTCCCAGTATGCTGAAGGTCTCACTAAGGCATTCAAAGACTGGCACAATCACGCAGACCTAGTCTGCAAACAGATTTCCTGTGTCATAGCCAGCCCCCCCCCCCCCCCCCCCACACACACACACACATACACACAAAAATCAATCCTCCTACCCCCAAGAACCAGCTGCAAAGGAGTGTGTCTTTCCTCACCAAGCCCCACTTCAGGCTGGCACAACTGCACCACTTTGTTTTTCAGGGTTCTATTATTTATCATAATGTCCTGAAATTAGGGACATCCTACCCATGATCTTTTCCACACCTCCCAAAGGAGGTTACTGCAATTATAAATAAATAATTTATTGTGATCTGGACTGCTGTTTATTTTTAAAATACTAAGTATGATCACTGTGGTTCCTCAATGAGGTTGGAAATATGTTAGATCTAATGGAAAAAATAGATGTATGTTCTTATTAAGGATGTCCACAATGAAACTACAAGGAACCATAAATGCTAAAATAGAAAAGGCAACTAAACAAGTAGCGAGATCTACATACTGAGTAATCTTGATGAAGTAGCAGTAGTGCCATGTCTGAATGAAGACCTCAAAACATTTCGATCTGGCCAGGAGCATGTAGGGTAACAGTAGCTCAAGCTTAGAAGAATATTTGATCAAACACTAGACATATACCCAGCAGTTAGTCTGCAGATCTTGTTAACTGGAAGTACATCAAAGGTTCCAACTAGTAAACTCTCTCTGATTATTTACAGTGTTATCATAGGAGGCAATGAGGACATGGCTGAAGCAGTCATTTACAAAATAGAATGGATCAAAACTGATACTGTGTATTTGAATATAGTTAACATGCCATACAGAGAAGCAGGTATATCAGCAATATTGTGGAAAGGTCAAAGTGTTCCTCATTGTAAAGATGCCACATTGAGTTGCAGACATGCACAATGAAAAGACTGTTAGATATTAGTTTTTGGCCGAAGCCTCCTTCTGAAAAGAGAAATGCACACACATTCCACAAGCAAGCACACCTCACACATACAAGACCAGTACCTCTAGCTACGTTGATACAACCGCAACACATCACTATGTGATCAAAAGTATCTGGACACCTGGCTGAAAATGACTTAAAAGTTTGTGGTGCACTGCATCGGTAATGCTGGAATTCAGTATGGTGTTGGCCCACCCTTAGCCTTGATGACAGCTTCCACTCTTGCAGGCATACATTCAATCAGGTGTTGGAAGATTTCTTGAGGAATGGCTGCCCATTCGTCATGGAGTGCTGCACTGAGAAGAGGAATCGATGTCGATCAGTGAGGCCTGGCACGAAGTCGGCATTCCAAAACATCCCAAAGTTGTTCTACAGGATTCAGGTCAGGACTCTGTGCAGGCCAGTCCATTACAGGGATGTTATTGTCTTGTAACCACTCAGCCACAGGCCGTGCATTATGAACAAGTGGTAGATCAGGTTGAAAGATGTGATCGTCATCCTTGAATTGCTCTTCAACAATGGGAAGCAAGAAGGTGCTTAAAACATGAATGTAGGCCTGTGGTGTGATAGTGCCATGCAAAAAAACAAGGGGTGCAAGCACCCTCCTTGAAAAACATGTCCACGCCATAACACCACCGCCTCTTAATTTTACTGTTGGCACTATACACGCTGGCAGATGACGTTCACTGGGCATTCGCCATACGCGTACCCTGCCATCGGATCACCACATTGTGTGCCGTGATTCAACACTCCACACAACGTTTTTCCACTGTTCAATCATCCAGTGTTTACGCTCCTTACACCAAGTGAGGCATCGTTTGCCATTTACCAGCATGATGTGTGGCTTATAAGCAGCTGCTCAACCATGAAATCCAAGTTTTCTCACCACCTGCCTAACTGTCATAGTACTTGCAGTGGATCCTGATGAAGCTTGGAATTCCTGTGTGATGGTCTGGATAGGTGTCTGCCTATTACGCATTACGACCCTCTTCAACTATCAGCAGTCTCTGTCACTCAACAGATGAGGTCGGCCTGTACGCTTTTGTGCTGTATGTGTCCCTTCACATTTTCACTTCACTATCAAATCGGAAACAACGGACGTAGGGGTGTTTAGGAGTGTGGAAATCTCGCATACAGACATATGACACAAGTGACTTCCAATCACCTGACCACATTTGAAGTCCAGGAGTTCAATGGAGCGCCCCATTCTGCTCTTTCCCAATGTCTAATGACCACTGAGGTTGCTGATATAAGAGTACCTGACAGTAGGTGGCAGCACAATGCACCTAATATGAAAAACATGCTTTTATGGGGTGTCGGGATACTTTTGATCACATAGTGCGCTTCTTGAACAGGAGCAACAGTCTGGGATGGTACAGATAAGGGAAAGGGATTAGCATGGTGCAGGTGGGGAAAGAGGAACTGACACTGCCTGTTGAAGAGGTGGCAGGCCAGGGCTGACAGGCACAGCACCAGGAGACTGGGGGGGGGGGGGGGGGGGCAGAAAGGAGAGGAGCAAAGAAGTGGAAAAGACCAGTGGATGTGTCCACAGAAAGTGTCACACAATGAGAGTGAAGAGAGGGGAATTGTGAAGAGGTGGAAGGGCAGATCTGGTGGAAGCAGTTGGGTGGAGGGTATGAGGACAGTAGGTTAACACAGGTTGAGGCCAGGATGATTTGGTGAGTGGACACTGTGTTGTGAAGGTAACTCACATTTGTGAAGACAAGAAAAGCTGGTGGCTGGGTTGTGAAGCAGTCATTGAAACCAGGCACATTATGTTAAGCTACATGTTGTGCCACAGAGTGGTTGACTTTGGTCTTGGCCATAGTTGGACAGTGGCCATTCTTCCTTGTGGACAGCTTGTTGGCAGTCATACCGTTATAAAAACCTGAATAATGAATTGCAGCAGAGCTAGTATGTAACATGGCTGCTTTGACAGGTGGTCCAGCCTCTGATGGGGCAGAATAAGCCTGTGGCAGGATTGGAATAGGAAGTGCTGGGTAAAAGGATTGGGAAGGTCTTCTACCTATGTCTTTCACAGCAGTATTATTCTGTGGCAAATGGTTGGGACTGTGAGAGGCATAGGGATGGACTAGAATGTTGTGGAGATTGGGTGGACGACAGAACACAGAGGTGAGAGAAGGATCATGGGTAGGATGCCACTAATTTCAAGCATTATAATAGATAATCAAACTCTGACAAAGGAAGTTGTTCTGCTGTGCCAGTCTGGAGTGGGATTGGGTGAGGAAAGACACACTCCTTTTTAGCTGGTTCTTCAAGGTGGTGGGAGGATTGTGGGTGTGTGGGGGATATGGCACGGGAAATCTGTTTACAGACTAGGTCTGCAGGATTGTGCCAGTCTGTGAATACCTCGGTGAGGCCTTCAGCATAGCAGACAAGGGAGCTCCTGTAACTGCAGATACGCTGTCCCTAGGTGGCCAGGCTGTATGTGAGCAATTATTTGATGCAGAAGGGATGACAGCTGTTGAAATGCAGGTACTAAAGTGTGGATGGAGCCATTAAAGAGGAGGAGGTCAATGTCCAGGAAGGTGGCACAGTTGTTCGAAGAGCACCAATTGAAGTGTATGGGAGAGAAGGTGTTAGGTTGTGAAGAAATGAGGATAGGGTATCTAGGGTGTCCTGGACCTGGGTCCATGTCATAAAGATATCATCAGTGAACCTGAACCAGACAAGGGATTTGGGATTTTGCAAGAATAAAAAGGTTTCCTCTAGATGACCCATAAACAGGTTGCTGAGTGCAACTATGTCTCCTTTAAAGAGAATATTTGAAACAAATCTGTGGCACAGCCATTGACACCTGCATGGTATCCTCCTATGCCAAAGTTATGCTCCGTCACCTATCCAACCTCCACAACATCCTAGTTCATTCCTATGCCACTCTCAGTCCCAACATTTTTTCATTGTATCTGTCAGCAACTCATCATGGCATCTTCACAGTTTGTATTAGTCTGACATTTTTGTAATACTGTTGATATACCTGCTTCTCTGTATGGCATGTAAACTATATTCAAATACACAGTGTCAGTTGCATCCATTGCATTTTGTAAACGACTGCCTCAGCCTTGTCCTCATTGCCTCCTGTGATAAAAGTGTAGATAACCAGAGAAATTGTGCTAGTTGCAACCTTTGATGTACTTCCAATTTGTCCACAGCTCGTGGTCTAGTGGCTAGCGTTGCTGCCTCGGATCGTGGGGCCCCAGGTTCGATTCCCGTCCAGGTTGGGGATTTTCTCATCCCGGGAACCTGGGTGTTTGTGTTGTCCTTGTCATTTCATCATCATCCATGAAAGTGGTGAGATTGCACAGAGTAAAGATTGGGAATTTGTACAGGCACTGATAACTGCACAGCTAGGCACCCCACAAACCAATAATAATAATAATAATAATAATAATAATAATAATAATAATGAACCAATAATAATAATAATCATAATCATAATCATACTTCCAATTGACAAGATCTGCAAACTAACTGTTGGGTATAGGTCTAGCTATGTTTGATCAAATATTCTTCTAAACCTGAGCTATTGTTACCCTACATGCTCCTGGCCAGATCGAAATGTTTTGAGGTCTTCTTTCAAATGTGACACTACTGCTCCTCTATCATGTTTACTCAATATGTAGATGTTGCTGCTTGTTTAGTTGCCTTTTCTATTTTAGCGGTCATGGTTGCTTCTAGTTTAATTGCAGACATGCTCAATAAGAACATGTCTCTTTTTTTCCATTAGATCTAACGTATTTTGAGCCTCATTGAGGAAACGCAGTGATCGTACTTAGTATTTTAATAATAAACAGCAGTCCAGATCACAATAATTTTTTTTTAAAATAATTTTTGTAACTGCTTCCAGTCTGTACAACCATCTGTAGACTGAAGGCTCAGGATGACTGCTTGAGTAATTTGTGAAAGGCATCAGTAGGTGCTACACAGTAGGTCCAGAAACTGACTCGTCAAGTCACCTGGAGTCTTTGGTCTGACAATGGTCGTGTAGACTGAAACTGGTTACCAGAACTAAAAATAAAGTAATTCATTGTGATCTTGGCTGCCTTATATTATCCTAACATATTTCCATAATTAATGGTTTTCTGAACTATATGTATTAATTAGTATTCAGAAAAAGCATTCACTCCAGTACTGCTCCACAGGATTCCTTGACAGACACACACACACACACACACACACACACACACACACACACCACTTTTAAAAGTGTATTTAACTCAATCAATTGTTGGATGATTGATATCTCCTCCAGTGTGATGGTAGTAGTGAACTGGAGTTCTTGCCAATGTTTTCAGTTACATCTGATGTTCATTCATTCTACGTCTACATTTACAACTACATCCATACTTCATTCTGCAAACCACTGTGAAGTGCATGGCAGGGGGTACTTCCCAGTGTACAAGTTATTAGGGCTTATTTCTGTTCCATTCACATATGGAGCATGAGAAGAATGACTGTTTAAATATCTCTGAGCATGCTTCAATTAATCTAACCCTTTCTTCACATTACTTAGGAAGTTGTAGTACATTCTAGGACACATAATGTAAAGCTGTTTTTAGAAATTTTGTAAGTAGGCTTTTCTGAATAGTTTGCAGTTATTGTCAGGTGCCTGCCAGTACAGTTTCTTCAGCATATTTGAAACACACTCCAGTGGGCCAAACAAACCTGTGACCATTCATGCTGCCCTTCTCTGTATACATTTGGTATTCCCTGTTAGGACTATTTGGCACAGGTCCCACATACTTGAATACTATTCTAGGATGTGTTGCACAAGTGATTTAAAAGCAGTCTCCTTTGTACACTGATTGCACTTTCTTTGCCACGTACTTTACCTGTGACTGACCCTATGTGATTTTTCCATTTCATGTCCGTAGAAAGTGTTGCACCCAGGAATTTGTATGAATTTAAAGATCATCTGTAAAAAGTCTGAGGTCACTATTGATATTGTATGTAAGGTCCTTAATATACACTCCTGGAAATGGAAAAAAGAACACATTGGCACCGGTGTGTCAGACCCACCATACTTGCTCCGGACACTGCGAGAGGGCTGTACAAGCAATGATCACACGCACGGCACAGCGGACACACCAGGAACCGCGGTGTTGGCCGTCGAATGGCGCTAGCTGCGCAGCATTTGTGCACCGCCGCCGTCAGTGTCAGCCAGTTTGCTGTGGCATACGGAGCTCCATCGCAGTCTTTAACACTGGTAGCATGCCGCGACAGCGTGGACGTGAACCGTATGTGCAGTTGACGGGCTTTGAGCGAGGGCGTATAGTGGGCATGCGGGAGGCCGGGTGGACGTACCGCCAAATTGCTCAACACGTGGGGCATGAGGTCTCCACAGTACATCGATGTTGTCGCCAGTGGTCGGCGGAAGGTGCACGTGCCCGTCGACGTGGGACTGGACCGCAACGACGCTCGGATGCACGCCAAGACCGTAGGATCCTACGCAGTGCCGTAGGGGACCGCACCGCCACTTTCCAGCAAATTAGGGACACTGTTGCTCCTGGGGTATCGGCGAGGACCATTCGCAACCGTCTCCATGAAGCTGGGCTATGGTCCCACACACCGTTAGGCCGTCTTCCGCTCACGCCCCAACATCGTGCAGCCCGCCTCCAGTGGTATCGCGACAGGCGTGAATGGAGGGACGAATGGAGACGTGTCGTCTTCAGCGATGAGAGTCGCTTCTGCCTTGGTGCCAATGATGGTCGTATGCGTGTTTGGCGCCGTGCAGGTGAGCGCCACAGTCAGGACTGCATACGACCGAGGCACACAGGGCCAACACCCGGCATCATGGTGTGGGGAGCGATCTCCTACACTGGCCGTACACCATTGGTGATCGTCGAGGGGACACTGAATAGTGCACGGTACATCCAAATTGTCATCGAACCCATCATTCTACCATTCCTAGACCGGCAAGGGAACTTGCTGTTCCAACAGGACAATGCACGTCTGCATGTGTCCCGTGCCACCCAACGTGCTCTAGAAGGTGTAAGTCAACTACCCTGGCCAGCAAGATCTCCGGATCTGTCCCCCATTGAGCATGTTTGGGACTGGATGAAGCGCCATCTCACACGGTCTGCACGTCCAGCATGAACGTTGGTCCAACTGAGGCGCCATGTGGAAATGGCATGGCAAGCCGTTCCACAGGACTACATCCAGCATCTCTACGATCGTCTCCATGGGAGAATAGCAGCCTGCATTGCTGCGAAAGGTGGATATACACTGTACTAGTGCCGACATTGTGCATGCTCTGTTGCCTGTGTCTATGTGCCTGTGGTTCTGTCAGTGTGATCATGTGATGTATCTGACCCCAGGAATGTGTCAATAAAGTTTCCCCTTCCTGGGACAATGAATTCACGGTGTTCTTATTTCAATTTCCAGGAGTGTACAATGTAAATGGGAAAGGCCCTAACAAGGTCCTAAAACTCTTCCCTGGTGCACATTTAATGTTACTTTTTCATGTGTTGATCACATGCCATCCACAATGACATGCTGCATCGTTCCTACCAAGAAATCCACAATCCAGTCACAAATTTTGCTTAATACCCCATACGATCATACTTTGATAAAAAGTGTATGTGCAGAACTGAATCAAATGTTTTTTGGAAATTGAGAAATAGTGTGCCTTTCTGACTGCCTTGCTCCATAGTTTACATGATGTCATTTCAGAAAATGCGAGTTGGATTCCACATGATCAATGTTTCTGGAAATCATGTTGATTGGCTAGGAGAAGGTCATTTTGTTCGAGATACCTTATTATATTTGAGCTCAGAATACGTTCTGAAATTTTACAACAAATTGATGTTGAGGATACTGGATAGTTGTGTAGATCACTTCTGCTACCTTTCTTGTAGGCAGTTGTGACCTGCTCTATCTTCCAACTACTTGGGAATCTATGGAAGATTATGGTCAAAAATGGGGCTAGCTCAGCCACAAATTCAGTACAGAATCTGATAGAGATTCTGTTGGGCCCTGGAGTTTTGTTCATTTTTAATGATTTCAGCAGTTTCTCAACAACACTGATACTAACACCTATATCCTTGTCCCTGCAGTGGCGTGAGAACTAAATTGAGGCAATAGCCAGTACTGTTCATTTGTAAAGGAAAAACTTGAAAATGCCATGAGGCAAAGGGAAAGCAGCCAACAGCATGTAGCATACTTAGGTGTTTACCCGTCCAAGTACTGGCCATGTCTAATTTTGCTCAACTTTGGTGATCTGACAGTAACCAGAGTATTCAACAAGGCAAGGCTGCTTGGTTTTGAGAGAGATATTTCAATAATATTATGTAACAGTAGCCACTGAAGTCTTCACACATTGACAGCCAAATGCGTGTCATTCAACATCTCCATATTTACAGCCCTATGCTTTGTTTTGCATATATGATGGTAAGTCAAAAATTATATTCAATGTAGCTATATCTTTTATTGAAACATAAACAAGACATGTAAGTTAACATCATTTTTCAATACCGTCCTCTTGTTTTTCAATGCATTTGGTCCAACTTTGCACAAGTTTCCTGATAATTATATTCAATGTAGCTATACCTTTTATTGCAACGTAAACAAGACATGTAAGTTAATGTCATTTTTCAATACCGTCCTCTTGTTTTTCAATGCACTTGGTCCAACTTCGCACAAGCTTCCTGATGCCCTCAGAAAATGTTTTCGGCTGAGCAGTGAGTCTTCACTCCTTGGTCCGAGGTGAATTGACAGCCCCATAATGCCTCTTATAGTGCACCAAACAAATGAGTTAGGACTATGCAGAGGGTGAGCCATTACTTCACACTTGAGTTTCAGGAGCATTTCAGCAGTGTGGCAACAGTATGTGGATGGGTATTGTCATGTAATAACACAATACCTTTTGACAATATTTTTCACTGTTTGTTTCGAATTGCAGGCTTCAGCCTGCAAGTAAGCATCTCACTGTAATGCACAGCATTTACTTTAGTGCCATTCTCCTGCTATTGTTCCATTACTGGGCCTTGTGCATCCCAAAATATAATAAACATCAGTATTCCTGTGGATGGTTGAATTTGGAACTTTTTCCTGCTGGGTAATTGTGAATGTTTCAATTCTATACAGTGTCATTTACTCTCTGGCTTGTAATGGCAGATCCATGTTTCGTCACCAGCGACGATTCTGCCTAAGAAGCCGTCATGTTTGTTGCCATAGCAATCCAAATGTTGTTTATGCACGTCATTGTGCAGCATCTTTTCACTCTGTATTTAGTTTTTTTGTTAACCTCTTTGTCTTTTTCTTCCAACTACGTAGTGAACTTGTTTGATAATTTTTTAGAATGAGCATCTAAGCACTTGTGTACCTCTTCCTCAGGGTCAAGTGCTAAACTCTCTGCTCTCTGAGGCAATTGGTGTACAGTGCTTTCTATAGTTGACTGTGCTGTCTCCAGAGACTGTCCATTTCTTGTAACTTCTTCATTTCTACTATATTACATGTTATATGGACAAGTAAATTTCTATGTATTGTTTTAGTCCCACTGTTCAAATATGTATAGAGATGGACAAGTAGATTTCTATGTATTGTTTTAGTCCCACTGTTCAAATATGTATAGAGAGTACGTAACCTTTACTTTGCACATCATCATGCGTGTCCCACGTTGTTTCAACTTTGTCCCATGTGAACTTCAGTCATAGAAATGTAAACACTCTCTGTTTCAAGGGAGTGAGACAATATGACTTAAGAATTTGACCTTGTCCTTTGCAAATTCATAAATTAGCTGCGACTTCACTATTCGAGAACTTCCTTAACACTTCCTCAAGCAGTTTAAAATATTTCTCCCAAGTTGCAGTTGCTACTAGCAGGTCATCTACATAGAGTGTAACTTTATCTAATAGTTCCACTTCTAGAGAAGCAGCAGTGTTCAGGGCCATTATGAAAATCTCATCGCTCACTATCAGCCTGAAGGGCATTTGTTTAAATTGTTATGATCTTTCCCCAAAAATAATGGTGATATACTTTCGTGATTCCTCCTTTAAGCTTACCTGGCAATAGGAGGATCGAGACGTATCCTAGGTGGATAGTGTACTCAGAACGTTTGGACTTATTCCTCTAGTATGTTCAGGTAAGCTTCTTACTGGGACTGTGATTTTAATAATAGGATCTTGCATCCAAAATGAGGCACACACCTTCAGTGGTCTTTAGTACAGCTAACAATGGGTTACTGTAAGAGACAAAGATGTTTCTGTTACATCTCACTGCAACCTCTTTTGAATTTCATGTTTTATGGCCTCCCTTCTAGCACATGGGATGGAATAGAAAGCGTGGCAATATGTTTTGTGGGAACCACCTCCATATGAAACTGGTACCCCCTTAATCACTCCATGTTTACTAGAGAAAACATTAACAAGTTTACTAATTTGATGCTCTGCTCCTCAGGCAATCATTCTGATTCTTCCATTTTCTTGTATATGCATGCAGGGCCACACACAGTCTCTTCACAATTTGCAGAACAGGTTTGGATTAGCATGATCAGGGTGTTGGTGTGTGTACAATATCCAAGACCATACGATTCTTACTTTAACTCCTGAGTAAATTTGCCAGGACATGCCTTTGTTTTAATTAAATTTAATACAGCCTCTCTACCACTAACTATTAAATGGAACTGACCACTTAGAAAGTTGATCCTTGCATTCCTTCTTCGCAAAAACTTTATGCCCAATAGGCAGCTGTCTCTTAAACCCTTTGCCATGAGAAATGTGTAACCAATGGCTCCATCCTGAAATTTAACTTCAATCTGCACCTGCTTATCTACCCTCTGGCACCTGGCACGAATAGTGCCTGTAATTCTTCTAAGGAAACTATTAGCAACAACATTTATAGTTGCACCTTTGTCTGGTATAATGATGGCTGGAATTCGTCCCACAACTGCATTAACTGCAGCCTGAACAAGTTCTTGTGCAGGCTCCCTTCATGACTCAGAGTCGTCACATAGCTGTTTCCTAATGTTTACATCACCGAGTCTTTTTGTTGTGCCTATCGCAACTGAGCATCACCATTGTATTGCAACATATGAAGTTGCTTGGTGGAAATGGTGCCCCCTTTCCATCCCACAACTGTCATTAGGGAGCACGATGGAGTCACATCGGATTTGATACTTTCTTTGTCAAGGTGTGCTCACCTGTCACCTCAACAATACAGACAGCATGGTCCTCATATCACAGCCAGTTCGGAGAAGGTTCCATATTGTTCACATGACTGTTGTCAAAATTAGTGTTTTGAGGCAGTGACCAATTTTGTGTAGGTCTCACATTGTTCACCTATTAATTATCATTATTAGAATTTTGTGGCAGTGACTGATTTTTGTGATTTTGGTACCAAAATTTGAATGCCACTGGGATGTGAGATCGCATCGTGGTTTGTATGGTATCCCAGGTTGAACCGATGCTTGTTATTACACACACATTGGTAGAAAGGTGCCAAGTTTTGATTGTCTACATGATTGTTTTGATTGACTGGTTGGGGCTGTGGTGCTGTGCCATTAACGATGTGTCCATTATTGTGCCTATGAGTGAGTGTCAGCATATGAGATCGGTGTTGACAGGCTGAGCACTGCCATTACCATTAGCAGGTTTAAAATCTTCATATCAGTCGAATCAAGGACTGACAGCAGCAAATTGTTTGTTCTGTTCCGCTAGGCTATTGTGTATTTCCACAGAAATTTGAAAGGTAAATCCTTCATCATGTTCAAGAAGAGTGCTATTAATCTGCGTTACAAATTGCTTGCAGAACTAGGACTCCTGGAAGAAAGTGTATTGCAGAGACATGGCTTTGCCACAGCCTGGGGGATGTTTCCAGAATGAAATTTTCACTCTCCAGCAGAGTGCTAGTTCTGCAAGGTTCGCAGGAGAGCTTCTGTAAAGTTTGGAAGGTAGGAGACAAGGTACTGGCAGAATTGAAGCTGTGAGGACGGGTAGTGAGTCGTGCTTGGGTAGCTCAGATGGTAGAGCACTTGCCCGTGAAAGACAAAGGTCCTGAGTTCGAGTCTCAGTCTGGCACACAGCTTTAATGTGCCAGGAAGTTTCATATCAGTGCACGCTCCACTGCAGAGTGAAAATTTCATTCAAGGTGAACACTACTTAAAACAGCCGAAAGTCATCTACAGTCAATCTTATCTGCGCACTGCTGAAATGTTGCTGAATTGGTCACGGTCTGTTACAACAATGACGTTATGAAGAATTCTGTTTACAGCTGGTAAAAGTGTTGTTTGTTAAAACGTGACCGGCTTCGCGTCTTTAAGCCACATCATCAGGTGAACTTACATGGTAAAAAGCAAAGTACAGTGTCACCACTTTTTACAGATATTAAAATTGGTAAATGAATGTCTAAAATATAGTCATCATGTTAAAAGATCATGGGCATATCCATCACTCCTAGTCAAAAGTTACTCTTCAGAGGTTGTCATCAATGTTATAGTGAGCGAAAGGTAAAGAAGAAGTGCCCCATCCTTTATAATAGTTGCCTGCATTTAAAAAGCATAAAAATATTTTATAGGGAGTGCACAATAATTAAAAAAAAAAAGCGGTCAGATTGGCGATAAAGAATTGTCACTGCTTACATGATTAGTCACGGCACATGAAAATTACAATGTGGAAAGAATCAAGTGGCAGACGTATGAGATCCAAAAACATTATTTCACCGTATTTTACATTTCCAGATCGAGGCAGAAAACTCGGGCACAAGGAAAAAACTGTTGTGAATAAAATATAATGAAGCGGATGTATACTGCATCACTGCATTACAATGATTGCCCTAAGAAATATGTACAGCAAACCAGTAGGTCATTTTGAATAAGATTTCAGGAACACCTTAACATAAATGGTCGCTGCTCTGCACTAACATCACACTTAAGCGGAGAGGGGCACAGCATCAAGCCCTTCGAAAATTTAAAAATACTTTGAAAAAAGGAAAGAAAAAGTCGTATTTTGAATATATTTGAGGAAGTGGAAATGTTTAGATATAAAAAAGATAACACAGTTCGTGTTGAATAACCAATTGGAATTAAAGTACCATAGCATCTTGGCTAATTCTGATTGTTTGTATGATTAGGTGCTGGTAGGTAACAAAATTCTGTACTATAATCGCTTGTGAAGGTAGTGACCCAGCACTCCTAGTCATAAGTATATGATGTCGCACTGTTCACATGAGTAGCTTCCATTCAAAAAGCCAGCTAGTCTCTCTTTGTCATTCATGTAGGCCTCTTTTGCCTTACTCTGCACTGAGCTGCCCTGCTGTCTTACTGGTAAGACACTGCCACATGATTCTTTCCACATTGTATTTTGCTTGTGCTGTGACTAGTCATGTTAGCAGTGACAATTCTTTATTGCCAATCTGGCCTCTTTTTTTAAAAAAAAATTTTTCTATTTAGATGCAGGCAGCTTCTAAAGAATGGGGCACTTCTTCCTTACCTTTTGCTCGGCATAACATTGACAACATTCTCTGAATAGTAACTTTTGATTAGGAGTGATGGGTATGCCTATGATCTTTTAACATTGTTAGTATATTTTTTGGCATTTCTTTACTAATTTTAATATCCATAAAAAGTGGTGACACTTTACTCTTCTTTTTACCATGTAGGTTCACCTGATGATGTGGCTTGAAGCCGTGAAACCGGTCGTGTTTTAATAAACAAGACTTTTACCAGCTGTGAGTGGAATTCTTCCTAATATCATGCTTTTCAACAGCTGTGGTTACCTGGAATATAAAATAGTTTTACAACAGTGGTATTAACAGAATTCAATGTCTCGCAACATAGAACTTATAATCATATAATTCGAGTTATGAATTGCTCGGTGAGATATTTTAAGTAGAGAAAAGATCACGGTGCACGAAATGCAAGCGATAGACAATGGTATCCCTTACCTTTAATTGTTCTCTTTCGTCCATGCTGCCAACCTTGCCTATTTTTGTCTGTAATGTGTGGCGGAAACAAGATAATGGTTTGAATTAATAACAGAACTGACACAACTGACAGATTTAAGTAACGTTTATCGAACAGATATAGTTACAACTATGATACATCTGCTCAGATTGAGCTCCAAACAAGGAAAGGTGGTGATAGTACAAGAAGAAGATAAAAGAATAGTGCCCTTTCTTTTATTCTCAGTGACTTTGCATTCACCGCTTTTACAACTTGTGGAAGTTTTGGTATGTTAAATGCCATCTTTGAACATGCAGTACATTAGAAGCATAGCTTCTTTTCAATTAAAGTATAGTTTTCCTTTTTACACATTCTTGCATTATAAACTATGAGAATAAAAAATTAAGGCAAGAAATAATGAAATGTTTTAACGTTCATTACCATATCGATTCAAATGTTTTTGACAGATGTCCAATGACATTTGTTCATGCAACACTGTGAGATGTTTTGGGTTCCATCTTCTACAGGCTTTATGAAACCCAACTCTGTCAGGGATGATTTCATTGGCAGAACCATGGCTAATTTGCAGATGAAGTGCCACTTTATCAATAGTCACACAACTGTACCTGAACCATGTTGTTTACACACTCAGTCTTGTCATTATTTGTGCCTGTGGATTGTCATCTGGTTCCTTCCTCTTGTTTAACATATGTGCAATCCATTTGTAGACACTCCATTGCAGCAGGTTACTGTTTCCTTATTGTGCCAAAAGTTTTTGATGGATAGTGGCCACTGATATCCTGACCACAAAAACCGGATCACTGCTCATTGTTCCTCTTTGATGCAAACTTTTTACAGCAGGATCACAACAGCATAACAATAAAATAAATGAGGACAGAGATTAGTATGAACAATGCAAGAAGAGTTACGTCAACATTGCGGATAATTTTTGACTCATCTTCATACTATGGGGTAGTCGCATTTTCTTTAGAAGTTTCTTTATGGTGACTGTATACCCTGGAGGGTTCCTCCCATCATGAACTATTTTATTAGGTACATATGTATCAAGTTCATGGTCAACTACTCTTCTAAACTTGAGCCACAGTACTTCCACATGCTCCTTTCCAGTGGCAAATGGTTTGAGTACCTTATTTAGGCACAAGACTGCTGCTTCATTATCTAGTTTGCTGAATGTATCAAAGCTTCTACTTGTTTTGGTTGCCTTTTTCACTTTGGTAACCACTATTGCTGCAACTTCCTCATGGTTACTGATACAATTTCTATATGAACATCCTCAGAGGTCAGGTCTACTTGTTGCTATTATAAAAAGATCCGATATATCTCCGTACTGAGTGGTATTCGAACAATCTGTTCTAGGTAGTTATCAAAGAACATATTTAGTAATGTTTTGCAGGATGTATTGTGATACCCACCACTTACAAAACTGTAATTTTTACAGTTGATTGTTGGATGATTGAAGCCTCCTCGATGATAAGTGTATGATTGGGGAACTTATGTACTAGTGAACTTAGGTTTTCCCTAAAGTTTATGGTTATATAGGGAGGCAAGGTGGATAATCAACAGAAGGATCCAGTTATAAGCTTGTGTCCACCCTTGATACCGAGTCTTGCCCAGAAAGTCTCACAGCAGTTTCAATTTCTATCTCGGTGGATTTTAGTTTCTTGTCATCTGCGATAAATACCTCTGCTTAACCATTACGCTGTCCTTTCAATGTATTCTCAATTTTACCCAAAAATTTCACCGTTATCAATTTCAGGTTTTAACCAGTTTTCTGAACTGAGTATTATAGGAGATCCACTGCTTCTTAGGAGTTAATCAGTAGGATGTTAATACTCTTGTCTGTAGGTGGTGTTTATTTGCATCTTATACTGACTCTTCCTGGTCCCCTACAGCTATCGTAATCTGGACTTGATGGAGAGAGGGTGGTGGTGGTGGTGGGGGGGGACTGTGTGCACCCTTCATAGCCAACTACCTGCGTAGCAGTTTCATAAAAGATGTTCTCTACCCAGCTAGCTCAGATTTTGTTCAAATATTTGTGTGCAGGATTGCTGAACAATCAAAGGAATATATACAGATTTCTAGCCCAAACATTTAATAGTTTAGGAGTAGAGCCTCCTAAGTGAAAACTGACAAAATGTAAAGATGTTTAAAAAATTGTAGCCAAATTTGAAGTGATATATTTCAGTGAATAATCGTAGCAACATTGTAAAACTTAGCAAGATGGTTGATAATTTGCATTCTGCACATTCTATAAGTTTTATGTCATTTGATTCGATATTTTTGCTTCAAGTGGCTCTTAAAGTTGTCGATGAATGTTGTCAGGACAAAATTTCTCCCAGTTTAAGTAGCTTGATGTCTACTTAGATGGTTTATAAGCCCCTCATTCATGAAGTTTTTGTCCAGTAGCTTGTTTAATGCAAGTTTGATGACTCTTGAGTTTGAGATGTATGGAAGAAAAAATTTGCTGTTAATATAACTGATTTTAAACCCTTGTATCTCAAAACGGATCCCTGATTCAGAAGCATGTTAACCATACTTTGAAAGAGCACTATTTTCTCCACAAAAATCGAGTTTCCGTGACTGTTTTTTTCCTGCAGATCTACAATTACTCAATACAGTTTCTTATGGAAATTGTTATTTTGGAGCACCATGTTCCAAGGTCACACTATTAGTTGGGAAGCAGTAGTAAACGTGTACACAAATTCTGTATAACTTGAATTAAATATGAAACTTGATGGTTATTTGATAATTTTGCTATTTCTTGTGCCTTTCATAGGAAAAGGTAACCACCTGCAAAAAAAAAAAAAAAAAAAAAAAATTAATCAAATTTCAGTTTTGGAGCTGATTTTATTGGGAAATGTGATGGTATCAGCAAGCCAAGATCTTCCAAAGTCTACTATTGATAATTTGGATGTGTCACATTGCTGACCTATAATTGAGCAAAATGTTGGAAACTTGTCTCCTGAACAAATGAAACTGAAATAGAGTCATTGTGATCTGAGGTCCAGTGTTGAATCTGCAATTTGTCATCATAAAATAATTTTGATGAACAAGTTTGAGTCTCTGCAAAGGCCATGTTGATATCCAGTTTCAAAGATGAGCCTATGTTTTGCATTTGCTTTCTCATAACATCATACACAGCAAACTGATCAATAGGCAAAATTCAGTGTACTGACTCAGTTTCTCTGGGAAACTGCGCCTCTGCAATCTACATACCCTGGTACCGACTGAGAAGTGTGTGACAGAGTATACTTATCTTTCTACAGTTATATGTTCCATTTACATAGGGAGTGCGGAAAGAATTATTGTTAAGCCTCCTTCATGTACATTGTAATTAATGTAGTCTTGTCCTCATGATCTCTATGCAGGGCCAGCCTTAGCTTATGCAGGGCCATGTTCAAAACTTCCATGCAGGGCTCTCCCGCATCCCCCCCCCCCCCCCCCCCTTCCGACTCTCCTCCAACACAGGTTATACATATTTTCACAGTCAAAAGAATTCTACATTTCATCATTGAAATACTGTATCTTCACACAGAATGCACAAACATGTGAAATGGCATGAAATGGAAAGGTACCATACGTTTCAACTGATGAAATGAACGAGTCATTCTGTGGGAAACACATACTAACAGAAGAACGTAATGCTTGATTGATAGTAACAACAATGAGTAGAAAGGGTGTGAACAGTGCTGAGAAACAATGAATTGCGTACCTCTTAATTTACGCATGAGCAGTAGTCATGTGTTGACCATAGATTTTTCTATAGCACATCAGTATTGTAGCCCATGGTTCCCTTGACTGCAATGCAGGCATAATTATCTGAGACTTACTCCAGTGGCCATAGTTGTGTCCGAACAGTTATATAACTGAATTACAGTACATTAAATGTAGTTTCAGAAATGATCTAACTTTATTTTTTCAATTTGTCTGTAATAACAAAACTACGGGTGATAGTTTCCAAATTACATTCTAATGTTTTGCACGGGACCCCTAGAAGTGTGGGGCTCTGAGCAGCTGCACCACTTGCACATGCCTAAGGCCGGCACTGTACCTGTGGGAGTGATACATAACGAGTTGTACAATATTCCTAGTTTCATTACTTAAAGTTGGATCTTGAAACATACTAAGTACCCTGTGCTGCTCTCCCATGGGTCAAAAAAACCTGTGCCCATTTGTGCTGCCTCCTTTGTGTACATTTTATGTTCCCCATTTAACCTATTTGGTGCAGCTCCCACATACTTGAGCAATATTCTAAGATCTGTCACACGAGTATTCTGTAAGCAGTCTCTTTTGTTGACTGACTGGATTTCCCTAGCATTTTACCAATGAACCGAAGTCTGCCACATGCTTCACCTTTGACTGAGCCTATTTGATTTTTCCATTTCATATCCTCACAAATTATTACACAAGGTATTTTTATGAGTTGGCTCATTGGTATTATGGTCGTAATATACTGTTTTTTCATTTTATGATGTGCACAGTTTTCCATTTTTGAACATTTAAACGAAGTTGCCAATCTGTGCACCACTTTGAAATCTTATCAAGATCTGACTGAATATTTGTGTAGCTTCTTTCAGGTGGTACTTCATTATAGATAACTGCATCATCTGGGAAAAGTCTGAGATTGCTATTAATAGTGTCTGCAAGGTTATTAATATATAACAAGAACAGCGAGGGTCCCAACACACTTCCCTGGGCCACAACCGGAGTTACTTCTACATCTGTGAATGACTCTAAAACCAAGATAACATTCTGCCTTCACCCTACAAAGAAATCCTCAATTCAGTCACAAACATTGCCCACAAGAGCCTCCACTGACTTACCACTCACAATGAGGTTGACAAATAGTGAGAGATCCTGTCTTCCCTGGAGAGGAGATTATATTTAGATCTTCACTATAAACTGCATACAACACAACTCCTAAGGTTGATGCATACATTTTATTGTACTTTTTTTTTAAATTTGCACTGATTATTTTCTATCCTATGTGATATCCATTGTTATTCTGACCTTGTTACTTTATATTTTTTATGTAGTTGTTTACATGTCCACCTATGGTTACATGGTCCATGGAAGTAATTTTGCATTGTTGAACCAAATGCCCACATGTGGGCATTTTGTTTTTTAGTTTAATACATTTATTTCATTTCAGATTTTGAACTAAAATACACTACTGGCCATTAAAATTGCTACACCAAGAAGAAATGCAGATGATAAACGGGTATTCATTGGACAAATATATTATACTAGAATATTTTCACGCAATTTGAGTACATAGATCCCGAGAAATCAGTACCCAGAGCAACCACCTCTGACCATAATAATGGCCTTGATATGCCTGGGCATTGAGTCAAACAGAGCTTGGATGGCGTGTACAGGTACAGCTGCCCATGCAGCTTCAACACGATACCACAGTTCATCAAGAGTAGTGACTGGCGTATTGTGACGAGCCAGTTGCTTGGCCACCATTGACCAGACGTTTTCAGTTGGTGAGAGATCTGAAGAATGTGCTGGCCAGAGCAGCAGTCTAACATTTTCTGTATCCAGAAAGGCTCGTACAGGACCTGCAACATGCGGTCGTGCATTATCCTGCTGAAATGTATGGTTACGCAGGGATCAAATGAAGGGTAGAGCCATGGGTCTTAACACATCTGAAATGTAACATCCACTGTTCAAAGTGCCGTCAATGCGAACAAGAGGTGACTGAGACGTGTAACCAATGTCATCTCATACCATCACGCCGGGTGATATGCCAGTATAGTGATGATGAATACACGCTTCCAATGTGTGTTCACCGCAATGTCGCCAAACACGGATGCGACCATCATGATGCTGTAAACAGAACCTGTATTCATCCAAAAAATTAGAGCTTTGCCATTCATGCACCCAGGTTCGTTGCTGAGTACACCATTGCAGGCGCTCCTGTCTGTGATGCAGCATCAGGGTAACCGCAGCCATGGTCTCCAAGCTGATAGTCCATGCTGCTGCAAACGTCGTTGAACTGTTCATGCAGATGGTTGTTGTCTTGCAAACGTCCCCATCTGTTGACTCAGGGATCGAGATGTGGCTTCACGATCCATTACAGCCATGCGGATAAGATGTCTGTCATCTCGACTGCTAGTGATATGAGGCCGTTGGGATCCAGCAAGGCATTCCGTATTACCCTACTGAATACACCAATTCCATATTCTGATAATAGTCATTGGATCTCGACCAATAAGAGCAGTAATGTCACGATACAATAAACCGCAATCGCGATAGGCTACAATCCGTCTTTTATCATAGTCGGAACCGTGATGGTACGCATTTCTCCTCCGTACACGAGGCATCACAAGGTTTCACCAGGCAACGCCAGTCAACTGCTGTTTGTGTATGAGAAATTGGTTGGAAACTTTCCTCATGTCAGCACGTTGTATGTGTCGCCACCGGCGGCAAACTTGTGTGAATGCTCTGAAAAGCTAATCATTTGCATATCACAGCATCTTCTTCCTGTCACGTCTGTAGTATGTCATCTTCATGATGTAGCAATTTTAATGGCCAGTAGTGTAGCAAGCAGAGGTCTCTCAGATGCATAAATTCCTGAAATGCTGGCTAATCTTTCGAAAATGATGCCACAGGCTTTTCTGGTGACACCATTGAATACCCGAATGTTTTACCCGATAAATGTTCCAGTTTGAGTTTTGAGGAGGAGGATGAGGATGATGGTGGTGGTTGTGGTGGTGGTGGTGATGAACATAATTCAGGATCAATCAATTTTGAGCATAATGATGATGTTCCTCTTGTGAATCTTTCAAACTGGAATAAATGTGGACTAATAGCGGGGGACAGAATTAATTTTACTTTTACCTCTCCAAACATTGGTGTTCATCCAGATGTAGTCCAAAAACTTCAAGGACTACCTTATATCTCTTAATCTGAACAATTCGCAAATGATAATATTATATCACTATAGCTGAAGAGACCAATAAGTTTGCTGTGTGAAACATTGCTGCAAACAGAACTCCAAATAAAAGGCTATCAAAATGGTTTGACACCAATACTGACAAAATGCAAAAGTTTTGGGTATTATTCTGTGGATGCAATTTATGCAGTTTCTCAAATTGAAGCATTACTCACCTACAGAAAGAATGTATGAAAATGGGATTTCAAAAATAATTAAATATAACAGATTTGAGTTATTAATTTCAATGGTGCATTTATCAAATAATGAGCAAGAAAGAGATATAGAAGACAGGCTCTTCAAAATCTCTCAATTTTTGGATGTTCGAAGAAGAAATTCAAGGAATCCCACACTCCAGAAGAAGTAATTCATATAGACAAAAGCAACGTACCATTTTGTGGATGTATTTAGTTTTGACAATACATCCCTAACAAAAGACATAAATGTGGGATTAATCAAACAACAGAAAATCCAGGATGGAGTGTAGCAATATTAGAGTAGGAAAGTTGTCACTCATCATATAGCAGAGACGCTGAGTTGCAGATAGGCACAACAAAAAGAGGAATCCTTCCTAAAAAAACCAGAGTCCTAAACCCCTCACCTGTTTCAGATTTATTGATGACATCAAGTAATGAGCAAGAAAGAGATACAGAAGACAGGCTCTTCAAAATCTCTCAATTTTTGTATGTTCTGAGTAACATCCTGGCCACATGAGTGGATCAAAGGTGAGCACACCCTATCCACATTCCTCCAGAACCTCAACAATTTCTGTCTCAATTCGCTTCACCTGGTCCTACTCAACCCAACAAGCCACCTTCCTAGACGTTGACCTCCACCTCAATTCTACTAAAAGGAGACGACGATGAACAGTTACAGGTAACAGTACTGAAACCAAATTCTTAGGACTTTGGCTGCAGAGTAACATCAGATGGAATAAGCATATTGAATGTCTCAATGCAGAACTGAGCAAAACATGTTATCTTCTTTGTTCATTAAAATCATGCTGTAGTGAGAAAACAGTATTGAATGCATATCATGCGTACTTTCATTCTCGTCTTAGATATGGGGTCACCTTCTGGGGAAACTCTAAAATAGCTAATAGCACTTTTAAACTACAAAAAAGGACCATTAGAATCTTGTTTGGGTGCAAGCCTAGAGACTCTTGTAAACCCCTGTTTAAGAAATCTGGTATTCCCCCATTACCGTGCGTATACATTATGGAAACCCTTTTGTTCTTTAAATTAAATGTAATAGGCAAGGACCAGAGGCTACAAAAAAACTGTGATATACATGAGCACTTTACCAGACAAAACAGGAACTTACATATGACTCAAATCAGCACAGCACTGTGCCAAAAAGGTACTTTTCACATGGGAGTTAAGCTTTATAACAAACTTCCTGAAAACATAAAAGCTATCACTGAGGTCAATACATTTGGAAAATCTCTAAAGTCATATTTACAGCATCACTGCTTTTATTCCATTGAAGAATATTTAAATTTATGAACTGTGTTATATAAATACTTGTGTGTAAAGTGTATTATTGTAAGCTTAAATATGTATGCCTTGAAATTACTTTCAGCCTGTATATTTATAACTTGACTTGTCCAATGTCTTATGCATAAGCTGCTATGCAGACAACAGGACCAATAAAATACAATCTACAATCTACTGTATTGTAGCGTGTAAACATGCCGCACATATGTACAAATGCTGAGTATGCCTATATGGTACTTGTGTGTGAGTTTTGTGATGGAAACACTGCTGCTGCTTGTAGAGAATATGGTATATGCTTTCCTACTGCAGACTACCAGATTAAAGAGTATTTACTCCTATGTTCAATACACTGCATGACACTGGTACAGTGCCCAGCAATCATATTGCATCCGAACGTGTGAATGAACAACTGACTATGGATGAAGTAGAAGAAATTATTCAGTTGGTAGAACAAAGTCCTTCAACGAGAATGTGTAGACTTTTTGCACATACCGGTGTTCCACATACAAGAATATGGTGGACATTAAGTATGCACAGGTTCCATCTGTATTATTTACAGAAGGAATGAAGATAGACAATTGGAATTTTGTCATCGAATACTTGAAAATCACCAGGTAACTCCAGTTTTGCTCTTCACTGATGAAGCCACTTTGACTCATGATGTCTACCATTGTGGAGACACATTTTAAAGAATGCTTCTCTGTAAATTGTGGTGTGGTTTGTTAGACAAGCATTTGATTGGGCCTGTTGTGTTACCGCATCATCTTACAGGACGCCATTACCTACACTTTCTTGAAAATGAGCTTCCAGCTGTATTGGAAGGGATTGCTCTGGCTACAAGAATGCATATGTTCATCCAGCATGATGCACATTTTAGTCATCAGGTGACACGTCATCTGAACCTAACGTTTGCTTGAAGATGGATTGGTATATACAGGGTGGTCCATTGATCGTGACCGGACCAAATATCTCACGAAATAAGCGTCAAACGAAAAAACTACAAAGAAAGAAACTTGTCTAGCTTGAAGGGGGAAACTAGATGGCGCTATGGTTGGCCCGCTAGATGGCACTGCCATAGGTCAGACAGATATCAACTGCTTTTCTAAAAATAGGAACCCCCATTTTTTGTTACATATTCGTGTAGTACGTAAAGAAATATGAATATTTTAGTTGGAACACTTTTTTCGCTTTGTGATAGATGACGCTGTAATAGTCACAAACACATGGCTCACAATGTTAGACAAACAGTTGGTAACAGGTAGATTTTAAAATTAAAATACAGAACATAGGTACGTTTGAACATTTTATTTCGGTTGTTCCAATGTGATACATGTACCTTTGTGAACTTATCATTTCTGAGAACGGATGCTGTTACAGCGTGGCAATACGTGTAACGATACTCCTCTCAACAGCGAGTAGTTTGCCTTCCGAAATGTTCGCTCATGCATTAACAATGTGCTGACACATTTTGTCAGGCGTTGCCAGTGGATCATGTTAACAAATATCCTTCAACTTTCCCCACAGAAAGAAATCCGGGAACATCAGATCCAGTGTACGTGCGGGCCATTGTTTGGTGCTTCGATGACCTGTCATGAAATATGCTATTCAATACCGCTTCAACCACACGCGAGCTATGTGCCGGACACCCATCATGTTGGAAGTACATCACCATTCTGTCATGCAATGAAACATCTTGCAGTAACATCGGTAGAACATTACGTAGGAAATCAGCATACATTGCACCATTTAGATTGCCATCGATAAAATGGGAGCCAGTTATCCTTCCTCCCATAATGCCACACCATACATTAAACCGCCAAGGTCGATGATGTTCCACTTGTCGCATCCATCGTGGATTTTCTGTTGCCCAATAGTGTGTATTATGCCAGTTTACATTACTGCTGTTGGTGAATGACACTTCGTCACTAAATACAACATGTGCAAAAAATCTGTCATCGTCCCATAATTACTCTTGTGCCCAGTGGCAGAACTGTGCACGACATTCAAAATTGTCGCCATGCAATTCCTGGTGCATAGAAATATGGTACGGGTGCAATCGATGTTGATGTAGCGTTCTCAACACCGACGTTTGAGATTCCTGATTCTCCCGCAATTTGTCTGCTACTGATGTGTGGATTAACCACAACATCAGCTAAAACACATACTTGGGCATCATAATTTGTTGCAAGTCATGGTTGACGTTTCACATGTGGCTGAACACTTCCTGTTTCCTTAAATAACGTACCTATCCAGTGAACAGTCCGCACACTTGGATGATGTCATCGAGGATACCAAGCAGCACACATAGCACATGCCCGTTGGGCATTTTGATCACAATAGCCATATATCAACACTATATCAAACTTTTCCGCAATTGGTAAACAGTCCATTTTAACACGGGTAACGTACTATGAAGCAAATACCGCCCGCACTGGCGGAATGTTACGTAATTCCACGTACTTATACGTTTGCAACTATTACAGCGCCATCTATCACAAAGCGAAAAAAGTGGTCCAAGTAAAACATTCATATTTCTTTACATACTACATGAATACGCAATAAAAAATGGGGGTTCCTATTTAAAACAACGCAGTTGATATCCGTTTGACCTATGGCAGCGCCATCTAGTGGGTCAACCAAAGCGCCATCTGGTTTCCCCCTTTAAGCTAGATGAGTTTTGTTCTTTGTAGTTTTTTTTGTTTGATGCTTATTTCGTCAGATATTTGGTCCGGTCACTATCAATGGACCACCCTGTATATAGGCACGTTTCTTGACCACCAAGGTTCCTGGACCTTACCTCTGTGGATTTTTGCCTGTAAGTGTAGTTGAAAGGTAAAGTCTACAGAGAAAAAGTAACTACAAAGACGATGCCAGAAAAGTTACATGTGGTGTTATCAAGAAAAGTCAAAAGTGCATTGAAGATGGTGGTGGAATTTTTGAAAGTCAACTGTGAATGTTCTCATTTGCCTTTGCCTTAAGTTTGTTTGGGTTACATACTAACAGCTGTATCTCTGTACTCAATAAAAGTGGGACACGTGTTATATGACATTTTCACTGCATATCGTCTATTCTCCCTTCTCCCAAAATATTTATCATTCCTCCTGAAACACCCTGTATATAAAGGGTGGTCCATTGATAGTGACCGGGCCAAATATCTCATGAAGTAAGCATCAAACGAAATAACTACAAAGAACGAAACTTGTCTACCTTGAAGGGGGAAACTGGATGGCGCTATGGTTGGCCCGCTAGATGGCACTGCCATAGGTCAAACGGATATCAACTGCGTTTTGTTAAATAGGAACCCCAATTTTTTATTACATATTCGTGTAGTATGTAAAGAAATATGAATGTTTTAGTTGGATCACTTTATCGGCCTTTTGATCGATGGTGCTGTAATAGTTGCATGGTATCACGCAACATTCTGCCAGTGTGGACGGTATTTGCTTCGTGATACATTACCCGTGTTAAAATGGACTGTTTACCAATTGCGGAAAAGGTCGATATTGTGTTGGTGTATGGCTATTGTGATCAAAATGCCCAACGGGCATGTGCTATGTGTGCTGCTTGGTATCCTCGATGACATCATCCAAGTGTACGGACTGTTCACTGGATAGGTACGTTATTTAAGGAAACAGGAAGTGTTCAGCCACATGTGAAACGTCAACCATGACCTGCAACAAATTATGATGGCCAAGTAGGTGTTTTAGCTGATGTCGTGGCTAATCCACACATCAGTAGCAGACAAATTGCGGGAGAATCAGGAATCTCAAAAACGTCGGTGTTGAGAATGCTACATCAACATCGATTGCACCCGTACCATATTTCTATGCACCAGGAATTGCATGGCGACAGTTTTGAATGTCGTGTACAGTTCTGCCACTGGGCACAAGAGTAATTATGGGACGATGACAGATTTTTTGCACATGTTGTATTTAGTGCCGAAGTGTCATTCACCAACAGCGGTAACATAAACCGGCATAATATACACTATTGGGCAACAGAAAATCCACGATGGCTGCGACAAGTGGAACATCATCGACCTTGGCGGTTTAATGTATGGTGCGGCATTATGGGAGGTAGGATAATTGGCCCCCATTTTATCGATGGCAATCTAAGTGGTGCAATGTATGCTGATTTCCTACGTAATGTTCTACCGATGTTTCACTGCATGACAGAATGGCGATATACTTCCAACATGATGGATGTCCTGCACATATCTCGCGTGCGGTTGAAGTGGTATTGAATAGCATATTTCATGACAGGTCATCGACGCACCATACCACGGCTCGCACGTTCACCGGATCTGACGCCCCGGATTTCTTTCTGTGGGGAAAGTTGAAGGATATTTTCTATAGTGATCCACTGACAACGCCTGACAACATGCATCAGCACATTGTCAATGCATGTGTGAACGTTACAGAAGGCGAACTACTTGCTGTTGAGAGGAATGTCTTTACACGTATTGCCAAATTCATTGAGGTTGATGGGCATCATTTTGAGCATTTATTGCACAAATGTGGTATTTACAGGTAATCATGCTGTAACAGCATGTGTTCTCAGGAATGATAAGTTCACAAAGGTATATGTATCACATTGGAACAACCGAAATAAAATGTTCAAACGTACCTACATTCTGTATTTTAATTTAAAAAACCTCTCTGTTACCAACTGTTCATCTAAAATTGTGAGCCATATGTTTGTGACTATTATAGTGCCATCTATCACAAAACAAAAAAAGTGGTCCAACTAAAACATTTATATTTCTGTATGTACTACATGAATATGTAATAAAAAATGGGAGTTCCTGTTTAAAAAAATGCAGTTGATATCCATTTGACCTATGGCAGCACCATGTAGTGGGCCAACCATAGCGCCATCTGGTTCCCCCCTTCAAGTTAGACAAGTTTCGTTCCTTGTAGTTTTTTCGTTTGACGCTTGAGATATTTGGCCTGGTCACGATCAATGAACCACCCTGTATGTTGCCAGGAAGGTGGTAACAGAATTAATCGATGGATTTTAGATAGTGGTAGAACACTGTATATGTACGACTTGTACACTAGTGTTTCACTATCTAAAAAGCTATTGCAGTGAGAGGCAGACTTGGTAGAAATGTTACATGCAAATTGAAAGAATAATTATCCTGATGTGACCAAGGCAAAATTGAAGAAAGGGGATGTTCTAACACTACAGAATGAAGACAAAACTGTAGTCGTTAAGTGGAAGGATAACTGAGAAGTGCTAATGTTTAGTATGAAACATGATGATGCAGTGGTCCAAGTTACCCAAAAAGGAAAAGAAACTAGTAATCGTGCTATAGTTATTGGCTGTAACTAAAGAAAGGCCTTTACCAAACTCTGGGACCAGATGGCCTCATATATCAACTGTCAAATGGTATAAGAGACGTGTCTTCCATTTCATGACTTCTATATCTGTTGTAAATGACATGCATTTTTACAACAAATTAAACAACAAGATAATTGGCATCAGTTATTTCAAAGAAACTCTTTGTCGAAGCACTCGTGTATCCTACTTGTAATCCAAACCTGCCAAGACCTTCCAGCTGCAATGCTGAATATTTACTGAAAGAATGTGAGGGGCAGGTAAGCATAAGGTGCAGCTCATGATACAAAAGCATGGCCCTATGGCAGAATTCTACTTATACTCACAAAAATGCGAAAAAAATTAACACATTCTGTGAGACATGCAGCTTACCAATGTGCCTTGAATGTTTCCAAAAACATCGCTAAATGGACCTGTAGCAGCAGTTTCTTTCACATTTCTGGTGGCTTTTCTTTTCATTGAGGAAGTAGCTAAAATGTAGCATCAGTTGAATTTTTATTTCACAGTTTCACTGAATTTTGTTTAGATTCTTATTTTCTTTATTATTACAAGGGCAATTATCACTCATTTTGTCATAAACATTTGGATAAATAATATGTTATTAGTTATGAGATCTAGCCTAGTTCACAAATTATATTTTTGTTTCATGAGCATTTTATAACGTATGTTGCATTCATAAAAACAAAATAAAAAATATATAATTATGCAAAATGTCATATGTTTCATATTCTTGATCCTCAAAACTCAATATCATTATACACATTCTGTCCAGTCTGCATATGGTTTTGTTGTTCATTGGGACCACAAAATCCTCTGATGTGTGTTTATAACATACAAAATGTGCTCACAGGTGTACACACTGACTTGAAGTAAGACACATCGATTAGACATGGCTGAGCACACAGACTGACACAGGTGTTTCAAAATGCCCACCAGTAGGCATATGGTGTTCAATGTGTTAATGGATATACAGAAAAGGGACAACATCTTCAATCTAGTACCACAATAAACCAGACCCCCAGACAATAATGCATTCAAATGTAAAAAATATAGGGTCATGAAACAAAACCATGGATCCAAATCAAATAAATAGATACATTGTGTAAAATGGTCTTTGTTATAAAAACAGTATAACAGAATCACTTCAGTTGAAATTACAAGTTTAGTTTTACTAATCAGAATGTTAATATAAGTCACAGTGAAGCCTAAACTAAAATGTTCACAGTTAAAGTTCAGTCATGGAATCAAGGCTATTTTCAAATATAAAAGATCTCACAAAAACTTCCAGTGGTGACCTAGCACATACACTTCAGTAGAAATTGCATGAAAAATAGCATTCCAAATTATATAAAAACTGACATCAAGTACTTTTAAGTGTTCTGTGCTCAACTATATTTTGAGCTAATCCTTTTTATTGTATTATTGTGACAATTCCTATATCACTGTGAGATGATCCTTGGATGAAATGAATAAATAAGTAAATACTAAATAAAAATGAACATGGCATCCACAAATAAAACTTTGGCAATTAAATGTTAAATATGGATGTGAAATGAACTCAAGTTGCTTTACATGAATAACAGTAAATGTGTAATTTAAATTAATATTACTAACAGTCACAGAAAAAGCTAACCAAAAATATTCGCATTTATAGCCTAACACAATCGTTTGGAAATTTGTTTCTCCATCAGAAAGATCACACTCTTCTCATTTAAATCATGGTATGTTACATCATCAACCAAAACTGATAGTCACTGGTAGACAATCTTCAAGTCTTACAATTGAAAATATTGTAGGTGTGTACAGTATGCATATCATGCAACTTGATTGATTGGCCGACTGATTAATTCAATCATGATGTTCCTGAGATCCTGTCAACTAGGGAAACATTCATGGATGTAGAACAAGTCAAGGTATACATAAGCAAAAAACTGCATCAAAGCACATTACTCCAATCTGAACCCAATACAGTTACCCACAATCTACATGAAAAATATTTTTGTTTCTTATACTGTAAATGACTGTTCAGCTGAAACCAATTTTTATTTACAGCAACAAAAACCATTAATGGCCAAGTTCACAGGGAAGTGAATGTAAAGTATTCCAAGATTCTTAAAACAGCCTCTGCAAGATGTGCAGCTCTCAAGGTACTTCACATAATATTCTTACTTTTTACTTCTGTTGAACACTTCAGATGCACTGTAGCGGAAAATGTTGTGTCAAGACAACGGGCACTGAAAATGTGCAAGATATGCCAATGTTCTTGTCTTTAGGTGAACACAATGAGATATACTGCTTAGGATGAAACATGCCAAATGAACTTCTTGTTATCGCTATCCATAATTTATTTTTCCAAGCATCATTTCACAATGATATAGGATGTGCCAGCTTAATATAGGATATGTTTAATGAGGAGGGGACAGGACAGGTTATTTTATTTTATCTATTGTCAATTCCATGAATCCATATTATAATGAATGAGAAGGATGTGGAATGACTCAGGTTTACATTTTTATAGAGATACAATAAACATATGTACAGTGCCAAAAATGTAGCAAATTGATGAATAAGCATGAAGTTGAAGTAAAAGTAATAAGATATGTTTCAAGTAACCTTGACATAATTACCAGTATTGCCACAAGTTCTGTAAATCACGGAATTTAAAATGTGTCAGGTAAATCTGAAAAAAAAAAATCTCATTTTTGTGTCAGTAGGTGAAATGATTTGTTTACTGAGATGTTGTGCATCGTCACTGGCTGGGTGCAGCTGAGTATGTGCACTGCTTCCTTGCTCTCTCATTCCTGCTGCTTCATTCCTTCCTACCAATCCCCTCAGCTTGCAGTCAGTGCTGCCACCACTATTTGCCGCTAGCTAGCAGCTGCTGATGAGAGGCAGGGAGGTATGAGGTGTGGTTTGTTTGGATCTGATTCTCAGAGATTGATGACACAGAGGCTGGAGATGGTGGCCACTTGTCTCTGAGGGAATGTGTATGTGCTTTCACTTTCTAACAAAGGCTATTGCAAAAAGCTTAGTTCTGAGAGAGTGATTGTCTTTTCTACATGCTTGTCTGCAGTTCATCGATCATTTTTACAGTGAGTTGCTACCTATCCTCATAAGTATTGATTCTCAGAGTATTTGTGCAAGTTATCTGTTGCATGGATTAATCACCACAGTCTCATTTCATCGACATGGTGGCTGTGACACATAAATACCTGGCCACATGATTGGATTTTTGCGACAGTCCAAAACCACAGGCCATTTCTGCGGGTATCTGTAATGGATTGGGCCTACTGATCTGAAGCCTGTCATTTTCCACCCATGTGCAGGCCCCGCCAATCGAATCTAGTCTCACCGATCTGTCCGCAGGCTGGGTCTGTCTGTGTTTGGCATAATGCAGTGGATTTTTGTGGTTTATCGGTGGACCCAGGACTGCGGTGTTCCTCGACAGGCAAGGCCACAGCGGATGGATTTCAGGAATTTTGACTGTCTCACCACAGGTACATTGTACAATGCAGCATTTCATAGACATATTATTTATTGTAGTACATTTTGGCATTTCAAAAGTAGTTTATATAGTAGAAAGTATGGATGGCAAGAGGAAGCACTGGCAGTTTGTATCCTACATACTCATATATTTTTTGAAAGAAAAATCACACAATACCTGTAAAATAATAGACATAACACAGTGGGTAGTAACCGACAATAACGAACATAGTAGAACCAACATTTCATTGCCAGTTGCCTGTAGTGTTGGTTTATACAACTCTTCCCTGCATTATGCACTTGTTTCAAGAGGCCTACTTTTTTCTGAAGTAATTTCTGAAAACAGTGAAGGTATTTTAAATTTGTCTTGCGACTCCAAGGAAATGCATATTTTTGTTACCAAATGTGTTTTATTTTTTTGGAATAAAATAGCAACAGTGGTCTCAATGAGAAACATATACTGTTTGGCTTGCTTTCTCCACCTAAAAATAGGTAATTACAAAAGGTGTTGTTATTAGTACTTAATATTTTTGCTCAAATGGGGGAGAAATACAGAAGTCCTTACATATTTTTGAGATCTCAAAATTTGTCAGGGAAAAATGCTGAAACTTGTCTGGAAATCAGGAAAATATCAGGGAATTTCACTTGGGGAAACTTGCAGCTACCCTGATTACTGAAAATAATTACAGGTACAGAAAAAAACAATATGTAGGGACCCGAGCTTGCTGGTCGCTTCACACTAACCAGACGGCAACGTCGTGAACAGCCAACGCCAGAAGATCGCGCTTTACCTATTGTGGCGCGAGCATCGGAGTGTGTGTGGATGTCAGAAGCACGCTACCTGTAGTAACCATGTTAATATAGTTGTCAATCAGCTTGTATTGTAGACAATCAAGGAAATAAAGTATCAGTGCTCTAAAGTTAAGTGTACAATTAATAAATACCTACAAAGTGGTGATCCCGATGAAAGTATCATGGAGCAGTTGCAACAACAGTTAGGACAGCTTCAAGAAGAGATTAAGCACTTTCAGCAACAATTATGCCACGAGGAGCAACTTATACAACAGCAGCAGTAGTTACTGTGTGATCAGCAGCTCAAATACAGGGAAGAGGTGGCCACGCTACAACAGTGACATGAGGAGCAGCTTCGAACACAGCTGGAAGAAAGGGGACCGCCTACCGCAGAACAACAAGAGTGGACGCAGGTGTGCTGCCAGGAAAGACCGTGTCCGGCCTCCCTAGTGCCTCCTGCCACCCCCTGCCTACAGCGAACGACAGTTCTATCTGCACCTCATACAGGACCATCCCATTACCTGCCTGCAGCCGCAAGATCGCCAAGTCATTCAACCCACCCCAGCTGCTCAAGTGAGCCGCGTGGCTTTCAAAGCACCAGCCCTCTGTATGGAGTGTCTTGTCACTTTGGTTCATGCACATTGAAAGCCATTTCGTCATTGCCGGGATAACACAAGACGCCACAAAATATGCACATGTGGTGGCACTACTGGACAGCTGCTCCACCAGCGAGGCCAGCGATGTGATCACCAACCCGCAGGTTTCTGGGAAGTACGAAATTCTGAAGGCGAGCTCATTTGGCGTCTCTCCCTCTCTAACATGCAGCACTTGAGACAGTTGTTGCTTAGGGAGGAAATCGTCGATAGGAAGCCGTCACAGTTTCTGTGACATCTCCGCACCTCGGCTGGACCAGACATCCCGGACCCTCTGGTATGATCTACACTCCTGGAAATGGAAAAAAGAACACATTGACACCGGTGTGTCAGACCCACCATACTTGCTCCGGACACTGCGAGAGGGCTGTACAAGCAATGATCACACGCACGGCACAGCGGACACACCAGGAACCGCGGTGTTGGCCGTCGAATGGCGTTAGCTGCGCAGCATTTGTGCACCGCCGCCGTCAGTGTCAGCCAGTTTGCCGTGGCATACGGAGCTCCATCGCAGTCTTTAACACTGGTAGCATGCCGCGACAGCGTGGACGTGAACCGTATGTGCAGTTGACGGACTTTGAGCGAGGGCGTATAGCGGGCATGCGGGAGGCCGGGTGGACGTACCGCCGAATTGCTCAACACGTGGGGCGTGAGGTCTCCACAGTACATCGATGTTGTCGCCAGTGGTCGGCGGAAGGTGCACGTGCCCGTCGACCTGGGACCGGACCGCAGCGACGCACGGATGCACGCCAAGACCGTAGGATCCTACGCAGTGCCGTAGGGGACCGCACCGCCACTTCCCAGCAAATTAGGGACACTGTTGCTCCTGGGGTATCGGCGAGGACCATTCGCAACCGTCTCCATCAAGCTGGGCTACGGTCTCGCACACTGTTAGGCCGTCTTCCGCTCATGCCCCAACATCGTGCAGCCCGCCTCCAGTGGTGTCGCGACAGGCGTGAATGGAGGGACGAATGGAGACGTGTCGTCTTCAGCGATGAGAGTCGCTTCTGCCTTGGTGCCAATGATGGTCGTATGCGTGTTTGGCGCCGTGCAGGTGAGCGCCACAATCAGGACTGCATACGACCGAGGCACACAGGGCCAACACCCGGCATCATGGTGTGGGGAGCGATCTCCTACACTGGCCGTACACCACTGGTGATTGTTGAGGGGACACTGAATAGTGCACGGTACATCCAAACCGTCATCGAACCCATCGTTCTACCATTCCTAGACCGGCATGGGAACTTGCTGTTCCAACAGGACGATGCACGTCCGCATGTATCCCGTGCCACCCAACGTGCTCTAGAAGGTGTAAGTCAACTACCCTGGCCAGCAAGATCTCCGGATCTGTCCCCCATTGAGCATGTTTGGGACTGGATGAAGCGTCGTCTCACGCGGTCTGCACGTCCAGCACGAACGCTGGTCCAACTGAGGCGCCAGGTGGAAATGGCATGGCAAGCCGTTCCACAGGACTACATCCAGCATCTCTACGATCGTCTCCATGGGAGAATAGCAGCCTGCATTGCTGCGAAAGGTGGATATACACTGTACTAGTGCCGACATTGTGCATGCTCTGTTGCCTGTGTCTATGTGCCTGTGGTTCTGTCAGTGTGATCATGTGATGTATCTGACCCCAGGAATGTGTCAATAAAGTTTCCCCTTCCTGGGACAATGAATTCACGGTGTTCTTATTTCAATTTCCAGGAGTGTATATGGATGTTGCGCTTGCCGGAAATGCATTGCACTCTGCTCACACTGACGCAAGAGGAGAACTTCAGCAAGCTGGTAGAGATTGTGGACACAGTAACCAAGGCCAGAGCTCTGCAGGTTTTCACCTGCCAAAGAGAGGCTGGATGACATAACTTCGCGCCTCAACGAGCTCACGTGGCAGGTCGCATCTCTTAGCATATACAAACAGTGAGACCGCATGCTATCATGCGGATGACGCAGCACATGCTCCTCGCCCTTGCCGGACTGGAACAAATGCTTTTACCACCATCGTTTTGGCGACAGAGCACATAGATGCAGGTCGCTGTGTTCCTGAGCGAGCAACGCGAACGGCAGCACCCCACGTCTGGTGGGCATGTCTGCCAGTAGCACCAGCCTGGGAAACCATCACGACATTTAGTGGTAACAGACAGGACAACCAAGTTGCAATTTTTAGTGGATACCGGCTTGGATGTATGTGTATTTCCTAAGCGCCTGGCGTGGCAACTGTGACCATGTGCAAATTAAAACTTAGCAGCTGCAAATGGTTCCGTCATATGTACATATGGCCTTGTGACTTTAAATCTGAACATTGGGTTATGGAAGTCATTCGAGTGGCGACTTAGAGTTGCAGATGTGACCTGCGCTATAATCAGATTCGATTTCCTGTCCTATTACGACCTCATACTGGATGTAAGGAACACTTCCCTTTTGGACTGCGTTACGTCGTTGAAGTTGGTATGCCAGCCTACACAGTGCAGTGAGTCATCGATACACATCCATGTGGCGCCAGCGCCGTTAGCGCAACTGTTAAACGAGTTCCCGACAGTCACGCGATCCACCGGAGTACCGCCATCACCCTGCCACTCGACAGTGCATCACATCAGGGCCATGCCCAGTCCTCCAGTTTTCTCACAGCCCAGATGGCTGGCCCCCAACAAACTGTGCATCGTATTAGCAGAATTTGATGCAATGATCCAAGCAGGCACGGCACGACCACCAGAAAGCAACTGGTCATCTGCTCTGCACCTGGTAGCAAAGAAACCAGATGGCTGGCGTCCCTGTGGTGACTACAGAGGACTCAACACCTGTGCAATTGCCAACCAATACCCCGTGCGCCACATCAGAGATTTTGCTTGCCAATTGGCGGGGTGCAACATTTTCTCGACTTTAGACCTAGTAAAAGCCTACAACCAAATACCAGTGGCAACAGAGGATGTCCATAAAACTGCAATAACCACACCCTTTGGACTGTTTGAGTGCCCATGCATGTCATATGGCCTCCGAATCGCAGCACAGACCTTTCAGCTTGTTGATGAAGTCTTGCGTGGATTGGACTTCTGCTTCACATACATCGACGACTTGTTGGTGGCACTATCATCCACAGAAGAACACGAAAGACACCTATGCATGGTTTTCCAAAGATTTGATGACTACGGAATCCTCATAAAACCAGCCAAATGCATTATTGGGGCTAAGGAAGTGACATTCCTCGGATTTTGGGTTTCCACAACCGGTACGTCTCCCCCAGCTGAGCGCATCGCCGCACTCACAACTTACTCGGCTCCAACAACAGTGTGTGAATTGCATTGTTACCTGGGGATGATCAACTTCTGCTGTCATTTCTTACCCTGAGCTGCTGAAGTGCAGGCTCCACTCCATGCCACCCTCACTGGCCCCAAAGTGTGTGGCTCCACACCTGTCATGTGGACTGATGAATTGCAGACAGCATTTGAAGCCTGCTAGACAAGCCTCAAACAGGCCACTCTCCTTCCGCACCCAATCACCGATGCCCCATCAGCCATTTTCTCAGTCACCTAATCCCATGCTGTTGGCGCTATCTTACAACAGACGGTAATTGTGTGCTGGCAGCCATTGGGTTTCTTCTCCAAGAAGATCATGGAGAAACACGGCTATTGGCCACCATTTTACACTGAACTGTTAGCAGCCTATGAGGCAGTTAGGTACTTCAGATTCATGCTTTTACTATATACACAGATCACAGATTACGGCATAACAATTTCATTAAGAGAATATTAGAAGGAATCATTGAAGGAAGAACTCGCCGAGGACGACCTAGATTAACCTACATTCAACAAGTAATAAATGACATCGGGTGCCAGACCTATGCAGATATGAAGAAGAAAGTTGACAAAAGAACGGAATGGCGTGCTGCTGCCAACCAACCTGTGGGTTGATAACCGAAGAAGAAGACAGATCACCAGCCATTGACTTCTGCGTTTTTACAGCCAAGAAATAACTATCCCCAGTACAAATCAACCAACTAAATTTTATTTCACAGTCCACAACAGACATCCAGAATATAAGTGGTATGAAAAACGTCACTGCTGCCGCCTTGTATAGAGTGGAAAGCATTTCCCACCCATGAATGTTGCTGAGCTAGCTGCAGCACAAAATGACAATGAAGAGTTAAAGGACTTGCTGAAAGGCAAGATGGCTTTGCACTTGGGTTGCATACCACTGCCAGGTACTGAGGGGCTGCTACATTGTGGAGTCAGCAGGCTGACAGCGGCTATACATACCTGCCCCTCTACTACGAAGGGTTTTCTATTCTCTACATGGACTCAGCCACCCTGGAACCCGCGCTATGAGGGCACTAGTAATGCAGCATTTTGTGTGGCCCCGTATACAGAGGGACTGTCGTACATGGAATCAGATTTGCTTTCCCTGCCTAAAGTGCAAAGTAACACGCCACTTAAGAGCTCCACTAGGAAGATTTGACATCCCAGAGCCTCGGTTCTCACACATCCACCTGGACTTGGTAGGACCACTCCAGCCACCCGTAACTACCGGTACTGTCGCACAGCAATCGACAGGTATAGCAGGTGGCCAGAAGTATTCCCGCTGGAAATGCAGACAACCGAGAAGGTGGCACACGCCTTCACTGGTGGTTGGATTTCACGTTTTGGCTGTCCCCAACTAGTAACATCCAACCAGGGTCAGCAGTGGGAAGGGGACATCTTCTGTGCAATGGCCCAGTTGTATGGGATACACCTGACAAGGACTTCATCATACCAGCCTCAAATGGCATTGTGAAGTGTCTGCACTGTTCCTCGAAAGGCGCCATAATGTGCCACATGACAGATTCATCGATTGATGCCCTCCCAGTAGTGCTATTGGGACTGTGCAGTGCACTAAAAGAAGACATACAGTCATCTCAAGCGGAACTAGTGTATGGCGAACCCATCTACATCTACATCTACATCTACATCCATACTCCGCAAGTCACCTGACGGTGTGTGGCGGAGGGTACCTTCAGTACCTCTATCGGTTCTCCCTTCTATTCCAGTCTCGTATTGTTCGTGGAAAGAAGGATTGTCGGTATGCCTCTGTGTGGGCTCTAATCTCTCTGATTTTATCCTCATGGTCTCTTCGCGAGATATACGTAGGAGGGAGCAGTATACCGCTTGACTCTTCGGTGAAGGTACGTTCTCGAAACTTTGACAAAAGCCCGTACCGAGCTACTGAGCGTCTCTCCTGCAGAGTCTTCCACTGGAGTTTATCTATCATCTCCGTAACGCTCTCGCGATTACTAAATGATCCCGTAACGAAGCGCGCTGCTCTCCGCTGGATCTTCTCTATGTCTTGTATCAACCCTATCTGGGACGGATCCCACACTGCTGAGCAGTATTCAAGCAGTGGGCGAACAAGCGTACTGTAACCTACTTCCTTTGTTTTCGGATTGCATTTCCTTAGGATTCTTCCAATGAATCTCAGCCTGGCATCTGCTTTACCGACAATCAACATTATATGATCATTCCATTTTAAATCACTCCTAATGCGTACTCCCAGAAAATTTATGGTATTAACTGCTTCCAGTTGCTGACCTGCTATTTTGTAGCTAAATGATAAAGGATCTATCTTTCTGTGTATTCGCAGCACATTACACTTGTCTACATTGAGATTCAGTTGCCATTCCATGCACCATGCGTCAATTCGCTGCAGATCCTCCTGCATTTCAGTACAATTTTCCATTGTTACAACCTCTCGATACACCACAGCATCATCTGCAAAAAGCCTCAGTGAACTTCCGATGTCATCCACCAGGTCATTTATGTATATTGTGAATAGCAATACTCGGTTGTTGAACCACGGTGGCTCTTTTCCATCTCTTACGATCTTGCTTGGCACATACTCATCTAACGCATATTGTACGATGGTTTTGAACTTTGTCCACTGATCCTCAACACTATCAGTACTTGAGACAAAACTTTTGTGTTGAGCCAACAGGTACTCTGAAATCTGCTTTTTGTCACTTTTTCTAAACAGAAAAATCTTCCTACCCTTTTTAATATTCCTATTTACGGCTGAAATCATCGATGCCGTAACCGCTTTATGATCACTGATTCCCTGTTCTGCGTTAACTTTTTCAAATAGTTCGGGTCTGTTTGTCACCAGAAGGTCTAATATGTTATCGCCACGAGTCGGTTCTCTGTTTAACTGCTCAAGGTAGTTTTCAGATAAAGCACTTAAAAAAATTTCACTGGATTCTTTGTCCCTGCCACCCGTTATGAACGTCTGAGTCTCCCAGTCTATATCCGGCAAATTAAAATCTCCACCCAGAACTATAACATGGTGGGGAAATCTACTCGAAATATTTTCCAAGTTATCCTTCAGGTGCTCAGCCACAACAGCTGCTGAGCCAGGGGGCCTATAGAGACATCCAATTACCATGTCTGAGCCTGCTTTAACCGCGACCTTCACCCAAATCATTTCACATTTCGGATCTCCGTCAATTTCCTTTGATACTATTGCACTTCTTACCGCTATAAACACGCCTCCCCCTTCACTGTTCAGCCTGTCTCTGCGGTATACATTCCAATCTGAGTTTAGGATTTCGTTACTGTTTACGTCTGGTTTCAGCCAACTTTCTGTCCCTAGTACTATATGGGCGTTGTGATCGTTTATTAATGAGAGCAGTTCTGGGACCTTTCTATACACGCTCCTGCAGTTTACTATTAGCACATTAATATTGTTATTCCCTGTTGCATTTTGCCTACTCCTATCTTGCCGCGTCTCAGGAGGCGTCTTGTCGGGCCTAGGGAGGGGATTCTCTAACCTAAAAAACCCCCATGTGCACTCCACACGTACTCCGCTACCCTTGTAGCCGCTTCCGGCGTGTAGTGCACGCCTGACCTATTCAGGGGGACCCTACATTTCTCCACCCGATAGCGGAGGTCGAGAAATTTGCACCCCAGATCTCCGCAGAATCGTCTGAGCCTCTGGTTTAAGCCTTCCAGTCGGCTCCAAACCAGAGGACCGCGATCGGTTCTGGGAACGATACTACAAATAGTTAGCTCTGATTCCACCCCGCGAGCGAGGCTTTCCGCCATGTGTCTACCAGGAGAGTTTTTCACACAGCAAACTGGACCCCAGCACTCGACTCAAGACTTCCTAACAGAACTCCGCAGGCAAATTGAGGCCATGTGAGCAAGTGAAACTTCATGGCATGGAAAACAGGCTACCTTCGTGTACAAAGATTTGGCAATGACGAAGTAAGTTTTTCTCCAATGTGGCCCACTGTGCAGGGCACCAAAACTGCCATACCGAGGCCCGTACGCAGTCATGGGATGGAATGATAGAACCCTCACTCTCCCGCATTAAAGGGGTAGACACAGTAGTGTTCATCGACCGGTGCAAGCCAACCTACCTAAGTGTAGAAGATGCTGCCAAAAGTAGACCGGTCACAGTGCACCTGTTGAACCACAGCCGATGGCACTGCAACATCACACAGATCAGCGCTGCCTGCCAGGAAACCAACCAGCCACTGGTCACACAGACGCAAACTCCGCAACAACAGCCGACCTACCAATGTCCAGCCACAACAGAAACCTGATACAGACGTAAAGTGCGGTTCCATTTCGATCCGGTGGACATTCACAGTTCAAGTCGGTAACATTTTTCTTTCCTCCTTGCTTTTTTTTTTCCTCTCTTGTGGGGGTGTGGTGTTTTGACCCAAGCTTCGCACTGACCAGTCAGCAATGCTGCGAATGACCAACACCAGAAGACCACACTCTCCAATGGCCAATCGGCCTCTACCTACCACTGTGCGAGCATCAGAGTGTGTGTGGTTGTCAGAAGTGTGCTACCTGTAGTAACCATGTTAATACTGTTGTTGATCAGCTTGTATTGTAGACGATCTAGGAAATAAAGTATCAGTGCTCTAAAGTGAAGTGTACAGTTAATAAATACCTACAAATATTTATGCATTGACAGGTTGAAAGTAGCATGAGCATGGACAGGTGTGTCTCCTGCACCCTCGTGACAAACCATATGGTAGGTCAGGTGATGCTTGTATGGCTTCCATTTCCAGTTTCTATTCAAGTCTAACCCCAGTCAAGGAGCCTTCAGCGAAGGTAGCTGAACAGGTGGTGCCAACTGCAGTGGAGGCAGCAGTGGCAGAGGTGTTGGCTGCAATAACAGGAGCCTGGGCTCCACCTTGACCTCTAACAGCTGAAGGGATTACCCACAGCAGAGGAGACAGTTGTGAAGGTGTTGACAGCAACAGCAGAGAAGGTTAGGGCACCGGCCATTATGTAAGAGACGGCTGGGCAGACAGAGGGCAGCAGAGTTATTCCCAGTATTCAGCAGCCCACACAAGATCATAGCTGGTCAAAGTATCATGATGCCCCCCCCCCCCTCCCCCCTCTTCCCCCCTGAGCAGAGTGGATGGCACTGAGATGTTGGCCATAGTGACTCTTGATATTGCTGGCACCCATTTCGGTCAGTGGCCAAAGCCTTGAGCCCAGACAGCTGTGCCAGGCCAGAAGTGTTTTGGCACTGGTGTCAGCAGATGTTCTGGTGTCGGGTGAAGTGGATGTAGCAGAGTTCAGGGCTGATGGCCGTGCAGCAACTCTGCTGGACTCTTATCTCCAACAGGGGTAAACCCACAAGATCTGAGGAACCAGTTAATAGCTACTTCTGTGAGGCATCTGAGATATGTTTTTTCATCTGAGTCTTAAATGTTCATATTAGTCATTCTGCTTTCCTGTTTGATAGAGGAAGGAAAGGAGGAGCAATGACATGATGAACAACATGTTTTTACAAGAATCTTCAAATTACTGAGATATGAACAGGGGGTCACTGTCTGTAGCTAATGTATATGGAAGTCATTCCATTCCAAGCATTTTTGACAGAGCTAAAATGGTTGTCACTGCAGATAAAGACAGACAATGCACCACATACTAAAACTTAGAATATCCATCAATTAAAACAATAAATTCAAAAAAGGTCCCACAAAATCTATACGAGCTCATTCTTGAGACCACTGTGGAGCTGGCCGTGGTGAAAAATGTGCACAGAGGGCACCTGATGGTTGGCACACTGTGGACAGTCTACAGCAGCTCACGCTATTTCTCTGTCAGTGCCTGGCAAAAAAAAACATGTCTGCATGCTAACACTTTTATATGTGACACACCCCAATGATGCACATGTAATAAACGGATAGCCTCACACCGAAGGTTTGACGGGACTAAAACCTGGGGAGTGCTGTCCTCTGGAGCTAATAGCAGAATTCCTTCCCAAACAGAAAGATGATTTTATAATGTAAATAATTTCTTAAATGATCAAAAGCACAGCCCAGAGGTTTGTCCAGCCAGCTGTGTTGCACAGAAGAAAACTTTGCTTAAAAAAGGATCTGCAGCTATTATAGCTGCAATTTCAGTGCTAGTAACAGGAAAACCATCAACAACATATTTAGCTACACTGTCTAAACAAAAACGAAGCAATTTCTCTTTATCAAACTCTGGATCTGGACCTACCAGCGAATATGGTAAGGTGTCAGAATTTGCACGTTGTGCCATAGGTTGAAAATGTACCTCATAACCGTATGGTGATATGAAAAGAGCCTACCACTGCAAGCTGTGTGTGGCTTTGTCCAGCAAGGATGCTGAAGGGTTAAAAAGAGACACCAGTGATTTGTGATCTGTGGTCAGATGAAACTTAAACCCATATAGAAACACATGAATTTTTTAGTGCATTCATGATTGCTAAAGCTTCTGTCTCTATCTGAGAATAATGCTGTTGTGTTCAATTTAAAGTTTTAGAGGTATATGCAATAGGGTCTTCTGATCTGTCTGTATAATTATGAGCAATGACAGCACCAAGGCTGAACTGAGATGCGTCCATGGCTAACACAGGGTGCTGGGCTGGCTGAAAAGTGACCCAACAAAGTGCTGACTGCAGCTTAGATTTCAACAACTTGATTGCCCAGTCACAAGCCAGGGACCATTGGAAAGGAACATCTTTAAGTAATAATTCATGAAGTGGTTGTGTCACAGTAGCAGCATCTGGTAACAATTTGTGGTAGTACACGATTTTGCCAAAAATGCCAGTAATTCCTTGATGGATGTAGGGTGTGGCAACACCACCGTAGGAACAATACGCCAGCATAGTGGTTTAATGCCAACATGTGACACTTAAAAACCAAAATAAATAATAGATGATTGAAAAAAATGTTTTGTCCAAATTGTACTTTAGCTCTGGAGACTGTAAAACAGAAACTGGAGCACAAAGGTTGTGCAAATCTTCCTCTGCTGAAGCATCAGACACTAATATTTCATCAAAATAGTTGATGCAATCTGGAAGTAATGAAATAAGTTGCTCTAAAAAGCATTGAAAAATAGCTGATGCACTTGCCACACCAAAAAGCAAACACTGGTATTGATAAGCCCAAATGGTGTATTGATAACTAGAAGGTGTTTAGATTTCTCATCTAGTGGTAACTGTAAATATGCCTATGCTAAGTCAATCTTTGAAAAATAATGCCCGACTCTCCCACCCCCACCTCTGATAATTTTGCTATTGGGGTAAAGAATAGGCATCAATGACCAACCGCACGTTAATTGATTTTTTAAAAATCATCACAGAGGCATAATTTACCTGCAGGTTTTTTTGACTATCACCAGTCATGTTGACCATTCACTGGAAGAAATAAGTCAAATAACATCAAGGGATTGAAGAAGATCTAATTCTGCTTTTACTTGATCCTGGGTGGGCCCATAAAAAACAATGGCAGGCAGTCTGTTTCATCATAATTTGAGTCTGAAATTCTGTTGCACAACTAAGTCCTGGAGAAAATAAGAAGGAAAATTCAGCACAGATAGCATCCAACTGTTGATATGGAATGTAATCAGAAACCACATGTACTTCATCATCAATGGAGAATCCAAAAGGTTTAAAAGTGTCCAAACCAAAGAGATTTTCAGTGTAAGCATTGTCCATAACTAGGAATGTTAATGAATCAACCACAGCCTTGTACATCAAGGGTACAGAAAGCTGTCCAAGAATGAGAATCTGTTTTTCTTTATAACTCACCAATTCGTGACATTGGAACCACAGGAGGAGAACCCAAATCTGTAAGTTTGAGAATTTGCCAACATTGCTGCTGGACCCGTGTCCACTTGAATAACTTGCTTGGAGACACGGTCGCCGCTGACACACTGTTCACATCTGTGTTTGTTTGGTTCTCCCTCAGATTCAGAAGAGACTTACACACAGAAGCAGTATGTCCCTTTTTATGGTACCTAATGCAGGTTGCACAGCACTTGGGGCACACTCTGTTCATGATAAATAAAACAGTATCGGCATGAAGGCAGCAAGCACAAGGCTGTTGCTGTTGTGATGTGGACTGTTGTTGTTGTGAACAATGATTACCTATATGATGCTGAGAGGTCTGTTGGACTGGTGCAATAACTTCTCCATTCACTTGTGAACTGATTGAAGGCTGGGAAGGGTGAGAGGAACTGATTTCTGAAACTTCAGACCAGGATTCTCTCTGATTACCTGCAGCCTGTGGAACTTCAAATGACTGAGCTATGTTTAATACTTAAATATAGCGTAAGGTTTTCACATTATAGTGCTTATTCTCAAACTTTTCTATCAGGAGAAAGATGTATGATTGCATCTCAAACTTTCTGATATGCATAGGATTCCTTATGAACATTTGTCACAAAATTGCAATGATGATTAAGTCCGTGTAGTTTTGCTGCCCATGCGCTGTTTTGGATGCTTTCGGATGGTAAAACACCACACGAGCAGCAATAAGATGAGTACGTTTACAGTGATAAGTGGAAAGTAACTCCAGAACTGATCAGAAGAAAGAATCAAAGGGCCTTGTAAGGGGGTGAGCTGACACAACTGATACACACAAGATGAGATCCACGTCAAAAGAAGAGCCTTGCATAAGTAAACATCTGTTACCCCAAATTCCTGGAAATGCTGTCAGAGGCATTTTTTGTAAGTGCCCCAGTCTCCTGCTGCATCATTTTACATGGGGAACGGCAACAGGTGTGTTGTTGGCAGGGCTGCACATTGTGCCAACGTAGTTGTTAAACTGGAAATATCTACTGTGTGGAATTGATTTTTTTGCACTTTTATCATTTTGATTCCTTATAGATTTTTAAGCGAATGCAATGTCTTTCACTTTTAACTTACATTGATTCCTATATTCTCTATGCTGTTGAGATTTACGCCATTTGATTATATTTGTCTTCTTCCGCCATAAGTGTTTTACATTCCCGACCGGGGATACAATAAGGATTTTTAATCGGAATTCCTCTTCTGATGCAGGCAGCTACAGTGACATGACATTGGGATAATGTGAGGAAGAAAAGAAAGCTTTCATGGTTTTGCACTAAATGAACTCTCACGCTTCATACTTTCGTAGGATTATTATTCATACAACACATTTATCGCAAGAAATACATCTTCTCACCAAGAGAATTAAAGACAAAGTCTTTCAAAAAATTGAGAAAAGTTTCTATCATTTGTCTTTCACCTTCTGGCAGAGCAAAATATCTCTTTGCCAATGCTTACAGTGGCCGCACTTGTGTTTATTGGTAATAACTTTTATTGTAGCGTGTCGGGGCTTTTCCTTTATGTACCTATACAATTGCCCCCATACTGTGCGGTGACATGCAATGGAGGTGCACAGTGTTTTGTATACACCCGTACAGCTTACATCTAAACCGCAGGTATATGTATAATAATGTATAATGAAATCTGCATTTTACATGCAAAATATGGCTTCCTCTTATCTTAAACCAATACTTAGGAGTAAATTAGTGCCCTGCTCAGATCTCCAGGATGCATAACCTGAAAGGTGGTGCAATATCGAAACAAGGTTGGTACATGGAAAGACACTGCTACAAGAAGGAAAACTAGAAGAGATATGGAAAAGAATATGGCCCTGGGAGGAATTTCTAAGAGAAGATAGGATGGATGGTGTAGGAATGATTATGACAAGGAAGTGGCTAAGTTGTGGATAATGTAGATTATGAGAGTGACAGGGTTATCAGCATATGGTTGAAAGGAGTACAAAAATATTTGTTGATTATCCAGGTGTGTATGTCAACTTCAAAACATGATGACCAGTTCATAAAGGAAACATAGAACGAAATGGAGAAAATAATAGATGTCATAAATGGTACGGCAAAATAGTAGTATGTAATTGGAATGCATTGTAGGAGAAGAGAAGGAGAAAACTGTAGTAGGTAGTCATAGTCTTGGAAGAAGGAAAGACAGAGGTAAATAGTTTAGTGACTTTTACAGGGAAAAGACAGCCAGTAGTGACAAAATCACGGTTCAAGAGTCACACTTTTAAATCATCGTAGAATAAATATAGTACCCAAGCTGGTTTTACACTAGTGGAAGAAAGGTACAGGAATGGAATCAAGAAGTTTTACTCATTATTGGGTCCCAATACTAATAGTAACCACAATTTGCTATGACAGAAATAGAAATACAAATTAAAAAATTGAAGAAGGCTGATAATGTAAAGAAATAAGACATAGAGAAATGATTGAGGAAAGAAAGACTTTCAGAAATGCTATCACTTGAACTTACTGACACGTTACAAGACGAAGAGCAACCCGATAATGTCTGCAGGCTGAATAACAAACTGTAGGGAAAAAGAGCAGGTTAGAAAAAAAATGACTGAAGGAGCAGTGTGAAGCTATTGAAGGACTGGAGAGGAATTACTGTAGAACAGAGCAAACAGTACAACATTGGATAAGATCAGACCAAGAAGTGCTATTATGTAAACTGTCAGTAAAGACAGAAAATATAGTTTACAAAGATTGTGAGGACATCCTCCAGAGATGGGAAGATTATTGTAAAAAGCTGTATGTCAGAGATCACAAACCAACAACTCTTGGAACATGAATTCTTGAACAATGTGGGCGATGAGGAGAAAGGCCATGAATCATAGTGGAAGAAACTGCGTGCAATAGCTACATCGAAAAATGGGAAATCAAAAGGTACATATACAATACCATGAGAAATTCTAAAATCTTCGATCAAAGAAGGAGTAAGGGAAATATTGGGGTCGTGTAACACACTATGATAGTGGTGAATGGCCAGAGGACTTTCTGACAGCTACGAGGGTGGTTTGAAAAGTTCTCGCAATCACCACAAGAGGTCAGCACTAGAGCAACAAGTTGTATATGCGATATTCATTGGACTGTTGCCTGTAAACATGTGCCATGTCAGTGCCCTCAGAAGAGAGCTGTGGCGGTGACGTGGCTCTGTTGTTGTTCCCGAGCAGTGATTTGAGAAGATGGGAAAATTCGAGATTCGAGCAGTACTTCATAAAGAAAGGTATGAAAGAAAAGGACATTCATGCTGACTTCCAGAATACACAGGGGGACTCTGCTCCTTCATATTCAACTGTTGCCAAGTGGACAAATGAATTTAAATTTGGTCAGGAGAGCTTAGATGATGATCCACGCAGTGGTCGGCCAAGATGTGTCACTACTCCAGAAACCATTGCAAAAGTGCACAAAATGGTTATTGAGGATTGCCAATTGAAAGTGCGTGAAATTGCTCACCCTTGACAGATGTCATCTGAAAGAGTATATCACATTTTAACTGAAGAATTAGAAAAGAAAAAAATATCTGCAACATGGGTGCTGCCACTCTTGACGCGTGCCCGCACACATGTGCTGTAGCTATGGCAAAATTACATGAACTAAGGTACGAATTGTTGCCACACCCCTGTTATTCACCTGATATGGCTCTGTCAGACTTCCATCTCTTTCCAAAACTGAAAATTTTTCTTGGTGGACGAAGATTCACTTCAAACAAAGAATTGATAGCCAGAGGTGACAACTATTTTTCAGGCCTGGAGGAAATTCATTTTCGAGATGGTATCAAGGCACTGGAACATTGTTGGACCAAGTGCATTAATCTATAAGGAGACTACATTGAAAAATAAAAAAAAGTTTCACTGATGTAAGTACTTTTTTTCTATTCCGTTCCGAGAACTTTTCAAACCACCCTCGTATAAAGACTCCAATACTAATGAAACGGGGGACCTAGACACACAGTGACTATAGGACAATTTGTCTCATTTCACATACAGCCCAAGTTATGTTAAGAATCATTAATAAAAGACTGGAAGGGGTTATGGAGGACAATTTCGCTGAAGAGCAATTTTGTCTTAAATAGAATACTGGCACAAGAGATGCAAAAGGACTCTTGTGCACTTTGGAAGAGAGCTTGAATGAAAAGAGAAGAGACCTATACATGTGTTTTATGAACCAGGAAAAAACATTTGATAATGTGGCTTGGGAAAAGCTTGCAAAGATCTTTTGCACTACTCTTTTATTAAAATGATGTGGAATGAGTAAGTTTACAGGATGTGCATACATGATTAGTGTTAACATCAATGAAAACATTGTTATCTTTAGTTCTACTTGTGCAACAATACTTAATTTTTTTTACTGACTCTCAATTTTTTAAGTAGATATTCAACAGTGGAATAGATGGAGTTACCCATGAGAAATGATTTTAACTTTAATTTAAAACTTGCTTTGCTACCTGTCAGACATTTTATGTTATTAGGCAAATGATCAAATATTTTTGTTGCTGCATATTGAACAATGGGTAATAAAGGTGATTTTTCCCTCTAGTGTTGCCGGCATGAACATCACTGTTCTTCTTAAATTCTTTATGACCAAGTTCATTAGCAATTAGATATATTGTGACAGCACAGTTAAAATGCCTAGCTCCTTGAAGAGATACCTGCATGATGTATGTGGGGGAATACCACATATTCTTACTGCTTTCTCCTGTGCAATCAGTACTTTCTTTCTAAGAGAGGACTTCTTCCAGGAAGTTATTCCATAAGATAATATTGAGTGGAAATATGCAAAATATGTCAGGAGGATAATTTGTTTGTTTCCCAAGTTTAGCAGCTATACAAAGAGCAACATAGCTAAACTTAATTGTTTGAGAAGCTCAATAATATTCTTCTCCCACTTCAAGTTTCCAGCAGTATTTACACCCAAAAATTTGGAGCATTCTGTCCCATTTTCTGACGCCTGCTAATGTGCTACATCAGTTGTTGGTATGACTATTTGTTGTGCAGAACTGAATGTAGTGTGTTTTTTAAAAAAATTTGGGAGAGTCCATTTTCAGTGAATGACTTAATAAGTCTTTGGGAAATATCATTTACCATCTCTTGTGTTGCTTTACCTCTAATGAGATTTATTATAACACTAGTATCGTCTGCAAAAAGTACCAGTTTTGCTTGTTGAATGTTAAATGGAAAATCATTCACATATATAAGGAATAGGAGTGGATGCAAAACAGAACCCTCTGGAACTACCTTTGTGATTCCCCCCACCATAGTTGCTAAAATTTTCTATGTTTCTGACACTGTCTGAATTATTCAGTATATCCTTTTGCATTCTGTTTGTTAAGTATGGTTCAACCAGCTGTGCGTTAAGCCATCCATTCCATAACACTTCATTTTTCTAAGAGTAACACTATCAAATGCCTTGAAAAGATTACAAAAATTACTAACTGGCGACATGTTATTATTTAAGGCTTGTACTATTTGATGAGTGGATGTATAAATACCATTCTCAGTCAGGCAACCCTTCTGGAATCCAAACTGTGACATGTTAAGTAAATTGTTTGCACATAAGTATGCAATTACTTGAGTACATTACTTTTTTGAATATTTTGGAAAAGGATATTATGAAAGAATTTAGACAATAATTGTTTCATTCTGTCTTGTCACCTTTTTTATTAAGTGGTTTAACAATTGCATGTTTTAACTTGTCTGCAAAAATGCTCTGTGCCAGTGATGCATTGCATAGATCACTAAGGACATTACTTATTAGTTTGCAGCAACTTTTCAGAATTCTTTTTGCAATTCCATCAACCCTGTGTGAGCTTTTGTTTTTCAGAATTTTATAACTGTATTAATTTCAGTGAAGGATGTTGGTGCTACTTCCAGTTGCTTAAGTTTTGTTGGATGAGTGGACTGGAAAGCCAGATGATGTATAAACTCATTATATTTCAATCAAAAAGTGTTGGGGGGGGGGGGGGGGGGTGAGAGGAGAAATAATGAACTGGGCAGAACTATGAAAAGAAGTGAGACAAGGCTGCTGTCTGTCTACTACCTTGTACAGTCTGTGCTTCAAAAATATCTACAACTACATCTACATCCATACTCCGCAAGCCACCTGACGTTGTGTGGGGGAGGGTACCTTGAGTACCTTTATCGGTTCTCCCTTCTATTCCAGTCTCGTATTGTTCGTGGAAAGAAGGATTGTCGGTATGCTTCTGTGTGGGCTCTAATCTCTCTGATTTTATCCTCATGGTCTCTTCACGAGATATATGTAGGAGGGAGCACTATACTGCTTGACTCTTCGGTGAAGGCATGTTCTCGAAACTTCAACAAAAGCCCATACCAAGCTACTGTGCGTCTCTCCTGCAGAGTCTTCCACTGGAGTTTATCTATCATCTCCGTAATGCTTTTGCGATTACTAAATGATCCCGTAATGAAGCGCACTGCTCTACGTTGGATCTTCTCTATCTCTTCTATCAACCCTATCTGGTACGGATCCCACACTGAGCAGTATTCAAGCAGTGGGCGAACAAATATGCTGTAACCTACTTCCTTTGTTTTTGGATTGCATTTCCTTAAGATTCTTCTAATGAATCTCAGTCTGGCATCTGCTTTACCAACGATCAACTTTATTATATGATCATTCCATTTTAAATCACTCCTAATGCGTACTCCAAGATAATTTACGGAATTAACTGCTTCCAATTGCTGACCTGCTATTTTGTAGCTAAATGATAAAGGATCTATCTTTCTATGTATTCACAGCACATTACACTTGTCTACATTGAGATTCAATTGCCATTCCCTGCACCATGCGTCAATTCGCTGCAGATCCTCCTGCATTTCAGTACAATTTTTCATTGTTACAACCTCTTGATAGACCACAGCATCATCCACAAAAAGCCTCTGTGAACTTCTGATGTCATCCACAAGGTCATTTATGTATATTTTGAATAGCAACGGTCCTACGACACTCCGCTGCAGCATACCTGAAATCACTCTTACTTCGGAAGACTTCTCTCCATTGAGAATGGCATGCTGCGTTCTGTTATCTAGGAACTCTTCAATCCAATCACACAGTTGGTCTGATAGTCCATATGCTCTTACTTTGTTCATCAAACGACTGTGGGGAACTGTATCAAAAGCCTTGAAGGTGTCAAGAAACACGGCATCTACCTGTGAACCCGTGTCTATGGCCCTCTGAGCCTCGTGGACGAATAGCGCGAGCTGGGTTTCCCACGACCGTCTTTTTCGAAACCCATGCTGATTCCTACAGAGTAGATTTCTAGTCTCCAGAAAAGTCATTATACTTGAACACAATACGAGTTCCAAAATTCTACAACTGATCGACGCTAGAGATATAGGTCTATAGTTCTGCACATCTGTTTGCCGTCCCTTCTTGAAAACGGGAATGACCTGTGCCCTTTTCCAATCCTTTGGAATGCTACACTCTTCTAGAGACCTACGGTACACCGCTGCAAGAAGAGGGGCAAGTTCCTTCACATACTCTGTGTAAAATCGAACTGGTATCCCATCAGGTCCAGCGGCCTTTCCTCTTTAGAGCGATTTTAATTGTTTCTCTATCCCTCTGTCGTCTATTTCGATATCTACCATTTTGTCATCTGTCCGACAATCTAGAGAAGGAACTACAGTGCAGTCTTCCTCTGTGAAACAGCTTTGGAAAAAGACGTTTAGTATTTCGGCCTTTAGTCTGTCATCCTCTGTTTCAGTACCATTTTGGTCACAGTGTGTCTGGACATTTTGTTTTGATCCACCTACCGCTTTGACATAAGACCAAAATTTCTTAGGATTTTCTGCCAAGTCTGTACATAGAACTTTACTTTCGAATTCATTGAAAGCCTCTCGCATAGCCCTCCTCACACTACATTTCGTTTCGCGTAATTTTTGTTTGTCTGCAAGGCTTTGGCTATGGCTATGTTTATGTTTGCTGTTAAGTTCCCTTTGCTTCCGCAGCAGTTTTCTAACTTGGTTGTTGTACCACGGTGGCTCTTTTCCAACTCTTACGATCTTGCTTGGCACATACTCATCTAACGCATATTGTACAATGGTTTTGAACTTTGTTCACTGATCCTCAACACTATCTGTACTTCAGACAAAACTTCTGTGTTGAGCTGTCAGGTACTCTGTAATCTGCTTTTTGTCACTTTTGCTAAACAGAAAAATCTTCCTACCTTTTTTAATATTTCTATTTACGGCTGAAATCATCGATGCAGTAACCACTTTATGATCGCTGATTCCCTGTTCTGCATTAACTGTTTAACAGGTAGATGACAAGGAGGTAAAAAAAGGAAAAAGAACATGGTACTGAGGTTTGCAGATTATATAAACCTTCTAACAGCAAATGAAAGAGAGTTACAGGATATAAAGGATACCACTGAAGTTAAAGGAAAGCTTATGGAATGAAATTCAATACAAAGGAGACAAAAGTAATGACACTAGGAGGAAATAATAAGATGAAGATAATACTGAATGTAGAAGTATTAGAAAATGAGCAAAGCCTTAAATACCTAGGAAGTGGGGTAGAAAACAACTGGAAGAATAGCACAGAAATTAAAACTAGGTTGTTGTTGTGGTCTTCAGTCCTGAGACTGGTTTGATGCAACTCTCCATGCTACTGTATCCTGTGCAAGCTTCTTCATCTCCCAGTACCTACTGCAACCTACATCCTTCTGAATCTGTTTAGTGTATTCATCTCTTGGTCCCCCTCTACGATTTTTACCCTCCACACTGCCCTCCAATACTAAATTGGTGATCCCTGGATGCCTCAGAACATGTCCTACCAACTGATCTCTTCTTCTAGTCAAGTTGTGCCACAAACTCCTCTTCCCCCCAATTCTATTCAATACCTACTCATTAGTTATGTGATCTACCCATCTAATCTTCAGCATTCTTCTGTAGCACCACATTTCGAAAGCTTCTATTCTCTTCTTGTCCAAACTATTTATCGTCCACGTTTCACTTCCATACATGGCTACACTCCATACAGATACTTTCAGAAATGACTTCCTGACACTTAAATCTATATTAGACATTACAAAATTTCTCTTCTTCAGAAACGCTTGCCTTGCCATTGCCAGTCTACATTTTATATCCTCTCTACTTTGATCATCATCAGTTATTTTGCTCCCCAAATAGCAAAACTCATTTACTACTTTAAGTGTCTCATTTCCTAATCTAATTCCCTCAGCATCACCCGACTTAATTTGACTACATTCCATTATCCTCATTTTGCTTTTGTTGATGTTCATCTTATACCCTTCTTTCAAGACACTGTCCATTCTGTCAGCTGCTCTTCCAAGTCATTTGCTGTCTCTGACAGAATTACAATGTCATTGGCAAACCTCAAAGTTTTTATTTCTTCTCCATGGACTTCAATACCTACTCTGAATTTTTCTTTTGTTTCCTTTACTGCTTGCTCAATATACAGATTGAATAATATCAGGGAGAGGCTACAACCCTGTCTCACTCCTTTCCCAACCACTGCTTCCCTTTCAAGTCCCTCGATTCTTATAACTGCCATCTGGTTTCTGTACAAATTGCAAATACCCTTTCACTCCCTGTATTTTACCCCTGCCACCTTTAGAATTTGAAAGACAGTATTCCAGTCAACATTGTCAAAAGCTTTCTCTAAGCCTACAAATGCTAGAAACTTAGGTTTGCCTTTCCTTAATCTTTCTTCTAAGATAAGTCATAGGGTCAGTATTGCCTCACATGTTCCAATATTTCTATGCAATCCAAACTGATCTTCCCCAAGGTCGGCTTCTACCAGTTTTACCATTAGACTGTAAAGAATTTGTGATAGTATTTTGCAGCTGTGACTTATTAAATTGATAGTTCGGTAATTTTCACATCTGTCAGCACCTGATTTATTTGGGATTGGAATTATTATGTTCTTCTTGAAGTCTGAGAGTATTTTGCCTGTCTCATACATCTTGCTCACCAGATGGTAGAGTTCTGTCAGGACTGGCTCTCCCAAGGCCGTCAGTAGTTCTAATGGAATGTTGTCTACTCCCGGGGCCTTGTTTCGACTCAGGTCTTTCAGTGCTCTGTCAAACTCTTCACGCAGTATCGTATCTCCCATTTCATCTTCATCTACATCCTCTTCCATTTCGATAATATTGTCGTCAAGTACATCGCCCTTGTATAGACCCTCTATATACTCCTTCCATCGTTCTGCTTTCCCTTCTTTGCTTAGAACTGGGTCTCCATCTGAGCTCTTGATATTCATACAAGTGGTTCTCTGTTCTCCAAAGGTCTCTTTAATTTTTCTGTAGGCAGTATCTAACTTACCCTTAGTGAGATAAGCCTCTACATCTTTACATTTGTCCTCTAGCCATCCCTGCTTAGCCATTTTGCACTTCCTGTCGATCTCATTTTTGAGACGTTTGTACTCCTTTTTGCCTGCTTCATTTACTGCATTTTTATATTTTCTCCTTTCATCAATTAAATTCAATATATCTTCTGCTACCCAAGGATTTCTACTAGCCCTCATCTTTTTACCTACTTGATCCTCTGCTGCCTTCACTACTTCATCCCTCAAAGCTACCCATTCTTCTTCTACTGTATTCCTTTCCCCCATTCCTCTCAATTGTTCCCTTATGCTCTCCCTGAAACTGTCTACAACCTCTGGTTCTTTCAGTTTATCCAGGTCCCATCTCCTTAAATTCCCACCTTTTTGCAATTTCTTCAGTTTTAATCTACAGTTCATAACCAACAGATTGTGGTCAGAGTCCACATCTACCCCTGGAAATGTCTTACATTTTAAAGCTGGTTCCTAAATCTCTGTCTTACCATTATATAATATATCTGATACCTTCTAGTATCTCCAGGCTTCTTCCATGTATACAGCCTTCTTTCATGATTCTTGAACCAAATGTTAGCTATGATTAAGTTGTGCTCTGTGCAAAATTCTACCAGGCAGCTTCCTCTGTTATTTCTTACCCACAATCCATATTCACCCACTATGTTTCCTTCTCCCCCTTTTTCCTGTTACCGAATTCCAGTCACCCATGACTATTAAATTTTCGTCTCCCTTCACTATCTGAATAACTTCTTTTATCTCATCATACATTTCATCAATTTCTTCGTCTTCTGCAGAGCTAGTTGGCATATAAACTTGTACTACTGTAGTAGGCATGGGCTTCGTGTCCATCTTGGCCGCAATAATGCGTTCACTATGCTCTTTGTAGTAGCTTACCCGCACTCCTATTTTTTTGTTCATTATTAAACCTATGCCTGCATTACCCCTATTTGATTTTGTATTGATAACCCTGTATTCACCTGACCAAAAGTCTTGTTCCTCCTGCCACCGAACTTCACTAATTCCCACTATATCTAACTTTAACCTATCCATTTCCCTATATAAATTTTCTAACCTACCTGCCTGATTAAGGAATCTAAATGATTAATGGAAAATCTCATATAGAGATGTGAAACAAATACTAACACAGAGATAGAGGGGCTGGCCAGTACTTACCTCAGCTAGTACAGCCGATAGATACACATAAAACAAAACTGAAAATTTATGTTCCTAGCTTTCGGAACAAATGTTCCTTCATCAGGGAGGAGAGAGGGGAAAGAAAGGGAAGAAGGGAAAGGAGATTCAGTTACTCACAACCCAGGTTATGAAGCAACAGGGAAAGGAAAATAGGGAGGGTAGCAAGGATGGAGGCATGGTTGTCAGAGGGAAGCCAAAGATATTCTACTGTAAGTACTGTGCCAGCTTCAAACCAAAGAGGATGCATACAGAAGTAAAGAGGTATATAGTATAAAGATAAACACAACTATGCAGGATGAAAAGATGCGTGAATGGCTAAGAGGAAAGGGAAAGAGGAGAAGACTGAAGAGTAAATGGGAGTGAGGTTGTTTAACGTAGGTTCAGTCCAGGGGGATGGCGGGATGAAAGGATGTGTTGGAGAGCAAGTTCCCATCTCCGCAGTTCAGAGGGACTGGTGTTGGGTGGGAGAAGCCAAATGGCACATACGGTGTAGCTGGTTCCTAGGTCCCTAGAATTATGCTGGAGGGCATGCTCCGCTACTGGGTATTGGGCATCTCCTAGGCGGACAGTTCGTCTGTGTCCGTTCATGCGCTCAGCCAGTTTAGTTGTTGTCATGCCGATGTAAAAGGCTGTGCAGTGCAGGCATGTCAGTTGATAAATGACATGTGTAGTTTCACATGTGGCCCTGCCTTGAATTGTGTACATTTTACCAGTAGCGGGGCTGGAGTAAATGGTTGTGGGGGGGATGCATGGGGCAGGTTTTGCAGCGGGGTCGGTTACAGGGGTAGGAACCGCTGGGTAGAGAAGGTAGTCTGGGAATATTGTAGGGTTTAACAGGATGTTACGGAGGTTAGGGGGCCGACGAAAGGAAACTCTGGGTGGTGTGGGGAGAATTTTGTCAAGGGATGATCTCATTTCAGGGGTTGACTTGAGAAAATCATATCCCTGGCGGAGTAATTTGTTGATGTTTTCGAGGCCAGGATAATATTGGGTGACAAGGGGGATGCTTCTGTGTGGTCTGGGGGTAGGAACATTGTTGTTGGACGGGGAGGAATGTATTGCTCCAGAGATCTGGTAAAACGTACACAATTCAAGGCAGGGCCACATGTGAAACTACACATGTCATTTATCAACTGACATGCCTGCACTGCACAGCCTTTTACATCGGCATGACAACAACTAAACTGGCTGAGCGCATGAACGGACACAGACGAACTGTCCGCCTAGGAGATGCCCAATACCCAGTAGCGGAGCATGCCCTCCAGCATAATTCTAGGGACCTAGGAACCTGCTACACCGTATGTGCCATTTGGCTTCTCCCACCCAACACCAGTCCCTCTGAACTGCGGAGATGGGAACTTGCACTCCAACACATCCTTTCATCCCGCCATCCCCCTGGACTGAACCTACGTTAAACAACCTCACTCCCATTTACTCTTCAGTCTTCTCCTCTTTCCCTTTCCTCTTAGCCATTCACACATCTTTTCATCCTGCATAGTTGTGTTTATCTTTATACTATATACCTCTTTACTTCTGTATGCATCCTCTTTGGTTTGAAGCTGGCACAGTACTTACAGTAGAATATCTTTGGCTTCCCTCTGACAACCATGCCTCCATCCTTGCTACCCTCCCTATTTTCCTTTCCCTGTTGCTTCATAACCTGGGTTGTGAGTAACTGAATTTCCTTTCCCTTCTTCCCTTTCTTTCCCCTCTCTCCTCCCTGATGAAGGAACATTTGTTCCTAAAGCTAGAAACATAAATTTTCAGTTTTGTTTTATGTGTATCTATCGGCTGTACTGAGCTGAGGTAAGTACTGGCCAGTGCCTCTATCTCTTTGTTAGTATTTGATTAAGGGATCTGACATTCCACACTCCAATCCGTAGAACACCAGTTTTCTTTCTCCTGATAATGATGTCCTCTTGTGTAGTCCCCGCCCGGAGATCTGAATGGGGGACGATTTTACCTCCGGAATGTTTTACCCAAGAGGACGCCATCATCATTTAATCATACAGTAAAGCTGCATGCCCTCGGGAAAAATTACAGCTGTAGTTTCCCCTTGCTTTCAGCCGTTCACAGTACCAGCACAGCAAGGCCGTTTTGGTTAGTGTTACAAGGCCAGATCAGTCAATCATCCAGACTGTTGCCCCCTAAAACTACTGAAAAGGCTGCTGGCCCTCTTCAGGAACCACACGTTTGTCTGCCCTCTCAACAGATACCCCTCCATTGTGGTTGCACCTATCTGTATCGCTGAGGCGCATTAGCCTCCCCACCAACGGCAAGGTCCATGGTTCATGGGGGGGGGGGGGTGAACTAGGATAGTAATAGCAAAAAGAGGCATTTTGTAAGAAAAGAGCATTTTCTGCAACAATGTTGACAAAGATTTGAGTAACAAAATGTTTTGTATGGAGTGTCCTCCTGTAGGGGAATAATGTGGAAGAAAGGTACAGCAAGGCTGGAGGTTTTTGAGATGTGGATATGATGTAGGATGGAAAGAATAAGTTGGATGGATAAAGTGAAAAATGAGGAAGTACGAAGAAGGAAGGAAGAGCAAAGACAGTTACTGAATGTTATAAAAATAAAGAAAAGAAACTATATTGGACATACATTAAGAAGGAATGAGGGGATTGTAAAGATGTCTTAGGAGGATACATTGAGAGGAAGAGGAGACGTGGGAGGAAGAGATTTCAGATCCTGGACAATATTCTGGATGGAAGCATATACAGCAACATTAAGAAGGAATCAGTGCATCATTGGAAATGGAACCTGAGGGACCTACTAACACAGCAAAAAACTGATGATGGTTGTGATCCCCAGAACAGAATCCCACAGCTAAGAAATAAGTGTAGGGGAAGAGTGGGACAGTGTGAGGAATGGGACAGTTCATATTTCCTGCGTATTTCGTTTGAATTGTTAGTTCAATACCTCTTCACCAAATGGTGTTGATTTGATGCAGTTCCTGTTCCATCTTGGTCAATGAAGCTCATGTTGTTAAGTGAGGAGAGAACATAATTGATTTTCACATTTAAAAGGTAAGAATTCATCACAGAAAACAACTCAACTGTTTTTTAAATATTCATTGTTTAGAGTGACTTGAAAATGTGAATTCGAATGTGGGGTCATTGGTTATGCTCCTGAATCAGCAAATAAAATTTCACAGCTTTGTAGGTTATGTTTTTATTTTTAACTCTTGTGTATTCAAGTGCTCCTAAGGGAGGACTGGAACATCTCATCTAGCGAGGAGTGGGACAGTGTCCCATTCCTCCTGCTGTAATCATTGTGAGGGTTACTGTTCTTATACACTGACTGTACTTACAGGACATAATGCCCTATAAGTTGATCAAGAAGTTCCCTGACAGGTTGGCTTCAGCTAAGAGTCTCATTTTGGAGGCTGTAATGGAAGTCAACAAGGGTCAGAGCATAAGAGAAGTGGCAAATTCATTTGGGCTCTCCAGATCAGCAATTTAGCATCATCTTCAGAAATATTCCCAAGCAGATGATAAGGAGAGCATTGTCTTTCAATGTAATTTGGTATGTGGCTTAGTATTTTCCAAAGATCACGAGTCAGCACTAGTGGAGCATCTTTTGACTGCCAGTGGAATGCATTATGGATTGACTCCAATTCAGGTGAGAATTCTTGGTTCCCAGTATGCTTCTGCTTTACACCGCAAAATCCCTAAATTTTGGGAAGCAACAAAAATGGCAGGACATGATTGGTTCAGAGGCTTTATGGGACAGCACAAGGAACTATCGTTGAGGGCCTCAGAAGCAACAAGTTTAGGGTGAGCAACCAGCTTTAACAAACCAAATGTTGATCTCTTTTTAAATAATCTTAAGCTGTTTATGAAAAATATGAACTTACACCAGATCACATATTCAATTGCGATGAAACAGGAATATCTGCAGTCAATACATCACCTAAGGTTGTTGCAAAGCATGTTGGAAAAACAAGTAGGTCAGGTAACATCTGCAGAAAGAGGGGAAGAAATTACGGCATTATTCACTGTAAATGGCATTGGGAATGCTTTGCCTCAAGTTTTTATTTTTGCAGGTATAAAGATTTCTTTTTTAAAGGGTGCTCCTCCAGGAAGTCTTGCACTAACTAGCAGGACAGGTTGGGTGTCCAGTACTTTTTCAAGCAATGTTTAGAGCACATAATTGACCATACCAAGTGCAGCAATAGCCAACCTGTAATACTAATTTTGGATAATCATGAGAGCCATATAGAAGTAGATGTTATCATTACAGCAAAGGAAAATGGAGTTATTTTGTTAACTTTTGCACCACATTGTGGCCATCGACTCCAGCCTCTTGACATGTCAGTGTTTGCTCCATTTAAAAGCCATTTCAATGGAATTTGTAATGACTGGTTACTAAATCACCCAGGAAAGACTATTTCCATCTATGCATAGGTGAGCTGGTTGGACAAACATATCCTTTGGCTGTCACACAGAATACTATTCTTTCTGGCTTTAGGAGATCTGGCATATATCCACATAACAGTGAGCCCTTCACTGAGGCAACATTTTTTATGTCTTCCGTAACTGACCACTCTCATCCATCTGTGCAAGTTTCCCTTGAATCAGACGGACAAGAACCTACTACATCTAAAGAATCAATTCAATCAAGTGTTTCTTCACAAGTTTCTTCTGTTGTAGTTGAAAAAGAATGCACAGTGGGCAGTTCTTCAATGATGCAAGCAAAAAGTCCTGAACAGGTTCATCCTTTCCCAAAAGCAGAACCACGAAAAGAAGCTAAAAGAGAATGGAAGAGGGGTAAAAGTCGAATTTTAACTAGCACTCCAGAAAAGGCAGAGACAGAAAGATTAGCATGTGAAGGTAAAACCAAACAATCAGCAAAATCAAGTAGGCCTAGTCCTTAAAGTGGCTACAGTTGTAAGAAATCTTTCAAAAAAGAAAGCACTTGATGGCGATTCTGAATCATCAGAGGATGTCAAGTATGAAGACACTGGTGTTGATCTTGACGTGTTCCTGAGCTATGAGGAAGATGAAATGGAAGAAAAAGACTGGGAAGCAATCTGATGAAGATTAAGGAAGAAGACTTCATTCTTGTAAAGTTTTCTACAAAAAAATCTGTGATTTATTACGTTGGGAGAATAATTAAGTGGGATCCAAACGATGAAATCAATATTACATCTATGTGGAAAAAAGTGGAGTTTAAAAATTCTATTTTCCAATTGAAAAAGATATGAGTTAGTGGGCAAAACAGACATTTTAATGAAGTTAACAGCTCCATTTTGTTTTGGAAGCACTGAACGTGTGAAGTCTTTGTATACATTTTCTGTACATCTTTCAGTATATAATGTACAGTAGTGCTGTAGAGCAATAAAAGTTACATGTTCAACAGAATCTTGACAAACTAGCACTGTATGATGTCATCCCATACTTCCCTAGTTCTCTCCTGTTCCTCCCTCAGGTATGGAAGGTGTGGGACATTTGCACCAACTTACAGCACACTTCATAAATCATTGTTGAGGCGAATTATGCCGTCCATTTTCATGAATTTATGTGCATCAAAGATGGAAGTACCATTATCTATCATTAGCTTTGTTGAAAGTCTGTTGGAAATGAATGAGAATGAATATTTTAAATAATGTCCCATTCTTCCCACTCTTCCCCTACATAGGAATAATATGTCATTACAAGACACTGGTTGTTACACACTTATGACAGGAGGCTAATGGCTAACATGCTGATGACATTCTCTTTGCCATTACGATATCTTTGTGCATTTATGACATTACTATTGCCAACTAATACTCATCCCTAAAAACTGTCCTTTTGCCACACAGTCTATAGATTATCATTTATGTTTAATGAGGCACTGCTAATTCCCTTTTTAATCTGAAATTCATGCTGTTTGTTTTCTTCGTATTCAATATTAATTTCTACATACTGTTGAACTGCACACATCCTTGAGGATTTAATTTGCCTTCTCAGCTAGGAGCTCTAGAGTTTTATCTGTGACTGTAATGCTGCTGTCACCAGTAATGAGAATTTTCTCTCCAAGCTATATTTATGAAGAACAGAACTGATCCAATATACTCCCCTGAGGAATATCTGTAATATATTTGGTGTCTCATTCATAACAGTTTCACTAAATAAAATTGCAATCACCTGAAGTGTGAGCTATCTCTACCTATTGCACACAATCTTCCAAGCATGCCTAGGACTACTCATTGACCATTCTACTTCTACTTCTGGTTTGTTAAGTAACTTGTAATGGTTAACAGCATCAAATGCCTTGGATTTGTCTTAAACTGTGCCTGTAACACAGTCATCTTTGTCAATCTCTTCAAGTACCACTTTTATAGGTTGTGTTATGGCTAATATTGTGCTTCTGCTACCTCAGAATCCAAACTGTGGTTCAATAAGAAGATCGTATTTGCTTAGGTAGTGCATTAGTAAGTATTCCATGAGCAGTTCAAGTAGTTTTGATAATGTCAAGAGTGAGGAAACCAGCCCACAGTTTTCAGTATTTCCCATCTTATCTTTCTTTAGTAGGGATACAACTTGTGCATGCTTTCAGTACTCTGGAAAAATATCTGAACTAGAAGATCTATTTATTACGTATGTTAGAGAGTTTGTATGCTGTGCACACATGCCTTCAAAACAGAGATATGTAATTGAACAGCTGAACTCAGTCAAGGGCGAATGAATTAAAATCAACAGAACTAAACTCAAGCATATTTTAAAAGTAGTAATATTAGGTGATGTTCAAGATCACTTTCTGAGACACTTGTAAGATAGCAATTTAAAAGACCTACTTCATTTCTGTATCAATGCAGGAGATAAACTTCTTGAAGAAGTTAAATCTAAATATACTTCTCAGAGTATCTAATATAATGTAATCAACATTTGTTGATCTATAATCCAAGAAACAATTGTAAAGGAGATCACTGAAAGTGACGCATTTTAATTGTTGGCTGATGAGATTGCTGACAACAGTGACAAGGAGTAAATTTTTCTTCCACTTCTTCAGATGGATTGTGTAGTTGCTGTTTTATATTCTATTGTAAATTTAATATTTACTTGAATAAATTGGTATATCTCACAAAAGTAACTGCTACCAGTGTTTGTTCCGCTATCATATAATCATACAATAAAGGATCCTTCTTTCTATGTATTCGCAATACATTACATTTGTCTATGTTAAGGGTCAGTTGCCACTCCCTGCACCAAGTGCCTATCCGCTGCAGATCTTCCTGCATTTCGCTACTTCTCTGTATACTACAGCATCATCTGCGAAAAGCCGCATGGAACTTCCGACACTATCTACTAGGTCATTTATATATATTGTGAAAAGCAATGGTCCCATAACACTCCCCTGTGGCACGCCAGAGGTTACTTTAACGTCTGTAGATGTCTCTCCGTTGAGAACAATATGCTGTGTTCTGTTTGCTAAAAACTCTTCAATCCAGCCACACAGCTGGTCTGATATTCCGTAGGCTCTTACTTTGTTTATCAGGCGACAGTGTGGAACTGTATCGAATGTCTTGTGGAAGTGAAGGAAAATGGCATCTACCTGGGAGCCTGTATCTAATATTTTCTGGGTCTCATGAACAGATAAAGCAAGTTGGGTCTCACACAATCGCTGTTTCCAGAATCCATGTTGATTCCTACAGAGTAGATTCTGGGTTTCCAGAAATGACATGATACATGAGAAAAAAACATCTAAAATTCTACAACAGATCAACGTCAGAGATATAGGTCTATAGTTTTGCGCATCTGCTCGACGACCCTTCTTGAAGACTGGGACTACCTGTGCTCCTTTCCAATCATTTGGAACCTTCCGTTCCTCTAGAGACTTGCGGTACACGGCTGTTAGAAGGGGGGCTGTGTAGAATCGAATTGGTATCCTGTCAGGTCCAGTGGACTTTCCTCTGTTGAGTGATTCCAGTTGCTTTTCTATTCCTTGGACACTTATTTCGATGTCAGCCATTTTTTCGTTTGTTGCGAGGATTTAGAGACGGAACTGCAGTGCGGTCTTGCTCTGTGAAACAGCTTTGGAAAAAGGTGTTTAGTATTGCAGCTTTATGCGTGTCATCCTCTGTTTCAATGCCATCATCATCCCGGAGTATCTGGATATGCTGTTTCGAGCCACCTACTGATTTATCATAAGACCAGAACTTCCTGGTATTTTTACGATTACCATGAACTTTTTCCATAAACACTCAACATTGTCAGTGTCGGAACAGAAATTTTCATTTTGATCTGTTGGGTAGTCTGAAATCTGCCTTCTATTACTCTTGCCAAATAGATAAACCTTCCTCCCTTTTTTATATTCCTATTTACTTCCATATTAAGGGATGCTGCAACGGCCTTATGATCACTGATTCCCTGTTCTGCACGTACAGAGTCGAAAAGTTTGGGTGTGTTTGTTATCAGTAGGTCCAAGATTTTATCTCCACGAGTCGGTTCTCTGTTTACTTGCTCGAGGTAATTTTCGCATAGTGCACTCAGTATAATGTCACTCGATGGTCTGTCCCTACCACCCGTCCTAAACAACTGAGTGTCCTAGTCTATATCTGGTAAATTGAAATCTCCACCTAAGACTATAACATGCAGAGAAAATTTATGTGAAATGTATTCCAGATTTTCTCTCAGTTGCTCTGCCACTAATGCTGCTGAGTTGGGAGGATGGTAAAAGGAGCCAATTATTAACCTAGATCAGTTGTTGAGTGTAACCTCCACCCATAATAATTCACAGGAACTATCCACTTCTACTTCACTACAGGATAAACGACTACTAACAGCGACAAACACACCACCACCGGTTGCATGCAATCTATCCTTTCTAAACATCGTCTGTGCCTTTGTAAAAATTTCGGCAGAATTTATCTCTGGCTTCAGCCAGCTTTCCGTACCTCTAACGATTTCAGCTTCGGTGCTTTCTATCAGTGCTTGAAGTTCCGGAACTTTACCAATGCAGCTTTGACAGTTTACAATTACAATACCGATTGCTGCTTGGTCCCCGCATGTCCTGACTTTGCCCTGCACCCTTTGAGGCTGTTGCCCTTTCTGTACTTGCCCGAGGCCATCTAACCTAAAAAAACGCCCAGTCCACGCCACACAACCCCTGCTACCCGTGTAGCTGCCTGCTGCGTGTAGTGGACTCCTGACCTATCCAGCGGAACTCGAAACCCCACCACCCTATGGCGCAAGTCGAGGAATCTGCAGCCCACACGGTCGCAGAACTGTTTCAGCCTCTGATTCAGACCCTCCACTCGGCTCTGTACCAAAGGTCCGCAGTCAGTCCTGTTGACGATGCTGCAGATGGTGAGCTCTGCTTTCATCCCGCTAGCGAGACTGGCAGTCTTCACCAAATCAGATACCCGCCGGAAGCCAGAGAGGATTTCCTCTGATCCGTAGTGACACACATCATTGGTGCCGACATGAGGGACCACCTGCAGATGGGGTATTCCAGTGGTGAAATGATTGGAAGAATCTTGTACCATTTGTACTGTCAACTACTATAGCTAATAGTTTGACTTAAATCTATCAGCTATTTTGCTGCAGTATAGTATTAACAAATGAAATATGCATCAACAAATCAGATTGTCAACTGTCTATCAGCATTCATCGAGGAAAGTACATTGTATTTAAGTATGTACTCAGAAGCATCTGTCAATTCAATGATTTTAAATTTAGAGGGCAAGTTTCACACAGGACTTTTATGGAAAAGGTCTTGTCGTTGTCTCCCCAACATGGCAGATTACTGTGTTCTCTGATTTCAGGTAATGGTTGATCTCATCATAGAAAATACCATTTCTCTTCATTCTAACCTCCTAGGTGTCAGCTTCGGTAAACAGATGATAGAAAGACCGAGTCAGTAATAAATACAGATTGAGGAAGAGAAATAAAAAGTGAAATAAACAGTGTAATTGAAAGCCAAAAAGGGATGGGGGGAAAGACAAAGAGAGAACGAGAGGGAGTGAGAGAGGGGTGGAACTGGATTTAAAAAGTAATATAGAAATTAATTGAGCAAATATATATGATATATAATAATAGTAGTAATGTAACAAGAAATGGTTACTGGATACACTACAGTGGTGTGCACATAAGAAGGTGGGTGATGAGACGATGTGCAGGGGCAAGGAGCAGTGTACCACAAGAGATTCCAGCCAATAGCGCCATTGTGTGGTATCTGTCCATAGCATATGCTTTGGGTTGCACCTAGAACATTTAGTGTTGATTTTCATGTCGGTTTAGGTATGGTAAGGTTACTTAGCCACTACAGCATTTATTATGGGTAAAATAATGCAAAAATGCTCTGGGGACGTCAAAAAGTATTCTCTGTATCTCTCTGCACAGAATGCATCCCACTGTTAGCTCCTTATGTAGTTGACACTATAGCCACTAGCCTATAGCCCTTACATGTTATACCTATCAGAGTTTTACTGAACTCTTATGTCTGTGGGGTGAGACAGGATTCAAGTTCAGTTTGTGTAGATAATGATTGGAGAGCAAGTTTCTGTCTCAGAATTCATGGGAACTAGTACTGGATACGAAGATTCAAGCAGCCCATGTGATGTAGTAGGCACTTAGGTCTCTTGAGTCATGCTGCAGAGCACATTTGGCAACTGGGGACTGGGTGTCCCCAAGACAGGCAGTTTTTTTATGTCCCATCATGCACTTAGGCAGTTTGGTGGTGATCATTCCCATATAAAATGCCTTTTACGTTGTGGGATTTACTAGTAGTGGGGATGGAGTAAGTAGGAGTGGGTGTGTTCCTAGGACGGGTTTCACAGTACAAACAGTTGAATGGATGAGAACTTCAGGGAAGAGGTAATACTTTTACAAGGATGTTACATAGATTAGGAAGGTGACAGAGGCCTATGGTGGGTGCTATGGGAAGGATGTCAGGGAGCTTTAATTTCCTTCCCAAATTTCTTCTTGATGTCCTTCCGAATACGCTCAACATGCAGATTGAATAACAGGATAGGCTGCAACTCTGTCCTCTCCTTTTGCAACTACTTCTTCCATTCTTTATCCTTCAAGTCTTCAAAGTACAGTATGGTTTCTGCACAAGTTGTAGCTAACATTTTTTCTCCCTGTATTTTATCTCTGCTACCCTCTGAATTTCAAAGAGTATTCCACTAAACATTGACAAAAGTTTTCTCAAAATCTATAAACGCTATAAACTTACGTTAGTCTTTCTCCAATCTATCTTCCAAGAACAGTCACATAGCCTTGCTTGTTCCTACATTTCTATGGCACCCAAAATACACTCCTGGAAATGGAAAAAAGAACACATTGACACCGGTGTGTCAGACCCACCATACTTGCTCCGGACACTGCGAGAGGGCTGTACAAGCAATGATCACACGCACGGCACAGCGGACACACCAGGAACCGCGGTGTTGGCCGTCGAATGGCGCTAGCTGCGCAGCATTTGTGCACCGCCGCCGTCAGTGTCAGCCAGTTTGCCGTGGCATACGGAGCTCCATCGCAGTCTTTAACACTGGTAGCATGCCGCGACAGCGTGGACGTGAACCGTATGTGCAGTTGACGGACTTTGAGCGAGGGCGTATAGTGGGCATGCGGGAGGCCGGGTGGACGTACCGCCGAATTGCTCAACACGTGGGGCGTGAGGTCTGCACAGTACATCGATGTTGTCGCCAGTGGTCGGCGGAAGGTGCACGTGCCCGTCGACCTGGGACCGGACCGCAGCGACGCACGGATGCACGCCAAGACCGTAGGATCCTATGCAGTGCCGTAGGGGACCGCACCGCCACTTCCCAGCAAATTAGGGACACTGTTGCTCCTGGGGTATCGGCGAGGACCATTCGCAACCGTCTCCATGAAGCTGGGCTACGGTCCCGCACACCGTTAGGCCGTCTTCCGCTCACGCCCCAACATCGTGCAGCCCGCCTCCAGTGGTGTCGCGACAGGCGTGAATGGAGGGATGAATGGAGACGTGTCGTCTTCAGCGATGAGAGTCGCTTCTGCCTTGGTGCCAATGATGGTCGTATGCGTGTTTGGCACCGTGCAGGTGAGCGCCACAATCAGGACTGCATACGACCGAGGCACACAGGGCCAACACCCGGCGTCATGGTGTGGGGAGCGATCTCCTACACTGGCCGTACACCACTGGTGATCGTCGAGGGGACACTGAATAGTGCGCGGTACATCCAAACTGTCATCAAACCCATCATTCTACCATTCCTAGACTGGCAAGGGAACTTGCTGTTCCAACAGGACAGAGCACGTCCGCATGTATCCCGTGCCACCCAACGTGCTCTAGAAGGTGTAAGTCAACTACCCTGGCCAGCAAGATCTCCGGATCTGTCCCCCATTGAGCATGTTTGGGACTGGATGAAGCGTCATCTCACGCGGTCTGCACGTCCAGCACGAACGCTGGTCCAACTGAGGCGCCAGGTGGAAATGGCATGGCAAGCCGTTCCACAGGACTACATCCAGCATCTCTACGATCGTCTCCATGGGAGAATAGCAGCCTGCATTGCTGCGAAACGTGGATATACGCTGTACTAGTGTTCTTATTTCAATTTCCAGGAGTGTATCATCCTTGAAGTGAGCTTCTACAAGTTTTTCAACTCTTTCTTAAATGATTTGTGACAGTGGTTTGCAAGCTTTATTTCTTAAAATTATGGTACAGTAATACTCACAACTTTCAACACCTGATTTCTTTAGAATTCAGATTATTACATTTATCTTGAAGTCTGAAGGTGTTTTGCCAATCTCATACATTTTGCATACCAAGTGCAATAGTTTTGTCATGGCTAGTTCTATGACACTTCCAGGCAAGTGTATTGTTCAGTCTTGTATGTCAGGTGTGCTTCAAACAGTGAGGGTCACATCTAGCTGATGAGCAGCAAAAGCAGACTAGCATCCATAAGGAGGGTTATGCTGCCACAACTGAAAATTCTGGCAGCATTAACAGGAATGAGATTTCTAGATTACACCTGCAAAGTTACTAACACAGAGATAAATGGAGCAACTCTTTGGACTGACTGAATGGTGACAATTACTTGGTTAAAGGGTGCTCTCAAGATTTTGAAAATTTTTGCATGCAACAAGGATATGGAAATTCACACGTAAACCTTTTCATCCCAGTAGAGACACTATCCAGGTAGACACATCCAGTGTATCATCAGTCAAGAGGAACAATCCCACAAAGCTTACATGCAATGAACATATGGTGGCATGGGCCTTCTTGGCTTTCACAGCAGCCCTGATGTTATCCAAATGAATATCACATGGATATTGCATCTGTTTCTTTGCCGGAAACTAAAAACTCTCACCCAGATCCATAGTTCCTTCTTACAGAGACATCCCAGCCACTGAAAGATACTGAAAGAATTAGTTCCTACTGGTAAGATCTGTGAGTTACAGTCCACATTCTCCAACTGAAAAGGAAACTTACTGATAATACGTAAAATCTCTGTCATCTATAGCAGGCAGATGTGTAGCGCATAGAAGCATGTAACTGAAAATAGTATTACACTATCTTTTGAGCTCTTGCTTTTTTTTAAAGCAAAAGTAGACACATTCACCCATGCAGTCACATAGACACCAAAAAGCACACTTCTGCAGCCACAGTGAGCTTGATTATTGATAGCTGTCATCTGGACAGATTGAGGTGGGGATGGGGTAGGAAGGACCATGAGGCAAGGAGGTGGTAGCTGGATAATAAGAGACATGTCTTTCAGCAGATGACTCAACAAGACAAAAGAAGTTCAAAGAGTAGAACATATAACAGAGAGAGGGAAATGGATTGGATTGGGGGGGGGGGGGCGGGGGGGGGGGGTGGGGAGGAAAGGAAAGGAAGATGGATATGAAGAGAGACAACCCTAGCATGAATCCTGTCACACCCAAATTCATAATTTATACCACATACTACTGATTTAAGTGCCCCTGCACATTAGTCTCATTACTTGTGGCATCTCATTGATTCCCATAAGTTTGAACTTGTTGTGCATCTACTGAAGGAATCATCAGATCTGAAATAAGACACAACATATATATAAGTAAGGCAATGACAGACAAAGATCCCTTCAGTGCAGATGCACACCGGGCTCGTACTCTTACAGGAATCTGTGAAGTGCTGTGAATAATGAGGCTAATGAGCAGGGGCACTACGTCATTAGTGTGCGGTATAAGTTGAGAGTTCGAGTCTGATGGGAGGTGTGCAAGGGTAGTCCATGTGATTGTGGTGACTACTGTGTCCGGATGGGATAATGGTCAGTGCATCTGCCTTGTAAGCAGAAGACCTGGGTTTGAGTCCCAGACCAACACATACGAGGGCTATTCAGAAAGTAGCGAACATTTTGGAATTAAAAATACTAAGTACAAGAAATAAATTTTATTACATATATCTGAAAGAGTGACTGACATACTACTTTTCCACATAGCCTCCAAACACATTGAGGCACTTATCATAGCGATGGACAAGCTTTGAAAGACCTTTGTCGTAAAATTCTGCCGCCTGAGACTTCAGCCAGTGAGTCACGCCCACTTGGAGTTACGCTTTTGAGTGACAATTTTAAACAATCGAGCCTGTGAAACTTGTGGAAGAGAAAGCGGAAGCTTCGTTATTGTGAAGCGACAGTTTTCACGAATTGTTTCGTCAACTTCAGTGACAAGATCGTCAGTCACAATCCTTGAGCGTCCACTCTTCTCTTCATCATGAACATTGGTTTGGCCATTTTTAAACCGAGTGACCCATTTCCAGATGGAACATTCACTCATTACATTGTTTGCATACACTTTGCACAGTTCACGATAAATTTCTATAGGTATTTGGTTTCTTGTCAACAAAAACCGTATCGGAGACCGCACTTCACAACTGACAGGATTTTCGATTTCAGCACACATTTCAAATTGAAATATTGAAGAAACCAGATGCGCAGAGATGTTCCAGCTGTCACGGATGGATGCCGACTGAGCTGCCGAACATGCACATACCAAAATATATGCAATCGGTGCACGCCTAGCGGCATCAGATGGAAACGTTTCCTACTTTCTGAATAGCCCTCGTATTTTCAACTCGCCCCATTGATCTAAATAAATGGCCACTGGCAGCTAACGTCTTTAATTTCACTGAGTTTTTTTTTTAGCATGTTCTGTTGTTTTGATATTTCTGAAATACGATTTACCAAGTATGGAGTATCGTGATAAAAGGCATCCATTGCAATTCTCTTAAATTTTCTTTTTGATATGCTTGCCCATTACAGAATTATTGCCATTGGGTCACATTTCCAGTTTTTCATCAGTATGTCCAAGACAGATGTGTCCATATTTGTTCACTTCATGTGAAGCATTTATTTTTCATACTTGGTTAGCACCAGCCTTGTCAAATGTATAGCTGTAATGGATGACTTCTTCAGATGGAATCACAGTAATTTCCACACATTCAATGAGTCACTTAGTGGCCATTAATGCACAAGTTATAACATCTTTAGGATTAAGGTCTCTTATAAACACAATTCCAAAGATTTCTCAAAAAATTTCAGACGTGAAAACGTCGAGACAAGGTCCCCAGACATATTATAAAATTGAGGTTATCTGAATTACATAAATACATGCCACATTTTCAAACTTTACTAACCGGTGTGTTATTGATCATAGTCTTCTCACAGCTGCTTGTAAGATTGGAGCAAACCATTCTTTGGTTAATATTTTGTCATCTTTTGGCCTTCCAGAACTGTTATTTTTCCATCCGATATTAAGTGATTTGAATATAACAATATCAACTGGTTGTAGAATTATAGTCACATTGGGATATAAAGATATCAGTGTTACAAATATTTCAGAGCAGACACAGTAACCAAATATCCTAGGTATGATGCTGTGGTCAATTTTGAAACAAATTTTGTATGTATCTAATGTAACATTTTGGACACATTAGTGGGGCAGTTACAGGATAGATTCATAACATGGACTCTGTTATTTTTGGAACTTTTAAATGTACATAATTATGATCAAATAAATAGTGTTATCCAGAACTTAACACACAGTCAGTAAAAGAATGCTATGCCTCCTTTTTTCCCTATTTAAGATCACAACTGGTGGCTGCATATATTTCCAGAGAAATTCATCATAAAATTGTTGACAATTTATTGAATTTTACTGTCAAATGGACTCTAGACAACACACTGTAAAACTATAAAATTCTTTGAATTTATTTTGATTATTCCTGCACCTAGTGCCTCAATTGAGAGAGGTTGGCAACAAGGATAAAAACACTATCTATGTATGTAGTTCACAAACTCAAGAATGGTGTATGAACATAGCTGTGTTATCAACTGGAAAGTATCTCCTGCAGCAGTTGAGGTATTTTATATTTAAAAATGACATTTTATTCTATTGTTATTGCTTACCTCAATGGAAAGGTCGTACATACCACTGACATTGAAGACACCTGGGGTCTTTGGATGCTTTAAGATTGGTTACCTAATTATAACACTGAGATTTTAACCTGGAAAACATTTCCAGGAGTGAATGTGGACTGTCAATAATGTACTGTTATGAATTGCAGATTTAAACTGAAAAAATTGCAGAAAGATAGGAAATTCAGAAGATGGGACCTGGATAAATTGAAAGTTTCAAAAGGAGCATTAGCCAGCAACTGACTGAAGCACAGAAAGGAATATAGTCAAAGGTGAATGGGCAGCTTTGAGAAATGAAATAGTGAATGTGACAGAGCGGGGAAATAGGCAAAAAGGCACAGTCCATTAGAAATTCTTGGATAATGCATGATACACTGAATCAGATAAAAGGGTAAACTATAAAAATTCAGCAAATGAAGCAGGCAAGAGACAAACAGGTGTATAAAAAATGAGACTGACAGAAAGTGGAGAATGGCAAAGTGTAAATGGTTACATGAGAAATGCAAGAGTGTAGAGGAATGCTTGATTAAGGAAAAGACAGATGCTGGAAAGGGAATTAGAGTTCAGGGAGAAGAAATAAAAGCTTTGTGGTTTGCCAATTATGTGGTAATTCTGTCAGAAGAGAGAAGCAGATGTATGAATATCAAGAGCTCAGATGTCATGCCAGCAGTAGGCAAGGCAGGGAAAGCTGGAATATGGAAGGAATATACAGAAGGGCTATACAAGGAAAATGAACTTTAAGACAATATTAGAGAAAGAGAAGAGGAAGTAGGTGAAGATGAAGTGGGACATTTGATACTACAAGAAGAATTTGACAGAGCTCTGAAAACAGTTGCTTGTAGTTTTAGACAAAGCTTTTGAGGATGTTGACTGGATTTCACTCAAGAGGCTGGCACAGAATAGACTAGGGTGGAGAGTCACATTGAACTAGTTTTTGGACTGAAGACCACAATAACATTGTCCTTAGCTGCATCTCTCACTGTGATGATCAAAAAGGAGGAGTGTTGACTTATTTTGCATATTTTTACTCACTCCTGTGGTATGGAATTACATTCTGGGACTGTGTATCTAAAGTAAAATGTTTATTCACAAAAAAAAGATAGGCACTAAGGATATTGTGTAAAGTAGATTATTGTACTGCTTGCAGTAACACTTTTCATTGCTGATAATAAAAACCAGTTTCCACTGAACTGTGATTTACACAGTCTACAAGACACAAAATAATTTTCATGCAGTGTTTACCTCCTGGTCTAGGCTTCACAATGGAGTTATGTTGTGCGTTGGGAAGATTTCAGAAAGCTCCTATCTAAAATAAAACAAGAAATTGTGATTCCTTACCAATTCAAAATAAAATTAAAACTTATCTTGTTAGCCACTATTTCTACAAATTATCTGACAATGAGAATCCAGGTCAGGCATCAAAATGTTCTGTTAGCTAGATGGCAAGCAATGGTTTTCATTGTAAAGCTGCATGACAAGTAGTAATGTACTGCAAACAGGACTCAGTCTCTTTGAAAAATACAGTTGTAAAATGTAAAATTAAGCTATTAGCAGCAGCTATACAGGGATATTCAAAAAGAATAAACAGATTTCCAACATTTATTGCTTCCAAACTACAAAAGATAGAAATGCAATTCCAACATCCCTGGAAAGGGAAAAGTTCAAATTTTCATGCATTCAATGTGAGAACGATGTGTTAGATGATGAATATAAAAATGGTGGCTCATTTTCTGCCACAAACGAAGCAGTTAATCTCTTGTTATCAAATTCACAGCATCAACAATGTGATGTCACAGACTTTCAAGAGTATCAGTCATAGGGGGGAAAAATGCGAACTTTTATGTAACGCCACGGATAAAAGTCACAAGGTGTGAGGACTGGAGACCTGGCCTGGGAGTCTACCAGCGATGAAGCTCATCTTCTACTCCTCATTCAGTCCAACATCCTGGAATGGTGTCACTCAGGTTACATCAGACACATTTAGAAAATTTCTCTAAGCAATGAGACATCACATTGTTGAACTGTGAATTCAATAACGAGAGACCAGCTGCTTCTTGTGTGGCAGGAAACAACCCACCGTTTTGATATTTGTCATGTAAAGCATGGTGCTCACCTTGAATGCATAAAAACTTGAACTTTTCTGTTTCCAGGAATGTTGTAATTGTGTTTCTATCTTTTGTAGTTTGGAAGCTATAAATGTTTGAAATCTATTCTTTAGTTTTGAATAGCCTTATATACACTCCTGGAAATGGAAAAAAGAACACATTGACACCGGTGTGTCAGACCCACCATACTTGCTCCGGACACTGCGAGAGGGCTGTACAAGCAATGATCACACGCACGGCACAGCGGACACACCAGGAACCGTGGTGTTGGCCGTCGAATGGCGCTAGCTGCGCAGCATTTGTGCACCGCCGCCGTCAATGTCAGCCAGTTTGCCGTGGCATACGGAGCTCCATCGCAGTCTTTAACACTGGTAGCATGCCGTGACACCGTGGACGTGAACCGTATGTGCAGTTGACGGACTTTGAGTGAGGGCGTATAGTGGGCATGCAGGAGGCCGAGTGGACGTACCGCCGAATTGCTCAACACGTGGGGCGTGAGGTCTGCACAGTACATCGATGTTGTCGCCAGTGGTCGGCGGAAGGTGCACGTGCCCGTCGACCTGGGACCGGACCGCAGCGACGCACGGATGCACGCCAAGACCGTAGGATCCTACGCAGTGCCGTAGGGGACCGCACCGCCACTTCCCAGCAAATTAGGGACACTGTTGCTCCTGGGGTATCGGCGAGGACCATTCGCAACCGTCTCCATGAAGCTGGGCTACGGTCCCGCACACCGTTAGGCCGTCTTCCGCTCACGCCCCAACATCGTGCAGCCCGCATCCAGTGGTGTCGTGACAGGCGTGAATGGAGGGACGAATGGAGATGTGTCATCTTCAGCGATGAGAGTCGCTTCTGCCTTGGTGCCAATGATGGTCGTATGCGTGTTTGGCGCCGTGCAGGTGAGCGCCACAATCAGGACTGCATACGACCGAGGCACACAGGGCCAACACCCGGCATCATGGTGTGGGGAGCGATCTCCTACACTGGCCGTACACCACTGGTGATCGTCGAGGGGACACTGAATAGTGCACGGTACATCCAAACCGTCATCGAACCCATCGTTCTACCATCCTAGACCGGCAAGGGAACTTGCTGTTCCAACAGGACAATGCACGTCCGCATGTATCCCGTGCCACCCAACGTGCTCTAGAAGGTGTAAGTCAACTACCCTGGCCAGCAAGATCTCTGGATCTGTCCCCCATTGAGCATGTTTGGGACTGGATGAAGCATCGTCTCACGCGGTCTGCACGTCCAGCACGAACGCTGGTCCAACTGAGGTGCCAGGTGGAAATGGCATGGCAAGCCGTTCCACAGGACTACATCCAGCATCTCTACGATCGTCTCCATGGGAGAATAGCAGCCTGCATTGCTGCGAAAGGTGGATATACACTGTACTAGTGCTGACATTGTGCATGCTCTGTTGCCTGTGTCTATGTGCCTGTGGTTCTGTCAGTGTGATCATGTGATGTATCTGACCCCAGGAATGTGTCAATAAAGTTTCCCCTTCCTGGGACAATGAATTCACGGTGTTCTTATTTCAATTTCCAGGAGTGTAGTAGCTTGTAATTGAGGATGCAGCAGCATTTTTCTAAATAGCAGTGTTCTTTCTAATTTACTCAAACTTAGCTATCATAAGCATGAACAGCATTAAGCAGTATAATGATCGTTTGCTCTTAATCCTACACACAGAGAAAGTTTCAGTGGTGTTTGTGTCTCATGTTAATCTACAGGGTTATTACAAATGATTGAAGCGATTTCACAGCTCTACAATAACTTTATTATTTGAGATATTTTCACAATGCTTTGCACACACATACAAAAACTCAAAAAGTTTTTTTAGGTATTCACAAATGTTCGATATGTGCCCCTTTAGTGATTCGGCAGACATCAAGCCGATAATCAAGTTCCTCCCACACTCGGCGCAGCATGTCCCCATCAATGAGTTCGTAAGCATCGTTGATGCAAGCTCGCAGTTCTGGCACGTTTCTTGGTAGAGGAGGTTTAAACACTGAATCTTTCACATAACCCTACAGAAAGAAATCGCATGGGGTTAAGTCGGAAGAGTGTGGAGGCCATGACATGAATTGCTGATCATGATCTCCACCACGACTGATCCATCGGTTTTCCAATCTCCTGTTTAAGAAATGCCAAACATCATGATGGAAGTGTGGTGGAGCACCATCCTGTTGAAAGATGAAGTCGACGCTGTCGGTCTCCAGTTGTGGCATGAGCCAATTTTCTGTGGGCTATGCATGAAACTTGCCCGCACGCGTTCAACCGTTTCTTCGCTCACTGCAGGCCGACCCGTTGATTTCCCCTTACAGAGGCATCCAGAAGCTTTAAACTGCGCATACCATCGCCGAATGGAGTTAGCAGTTGGTGGATCTTTGTTGAACTTTGTCCTGAAGTGTCGTTGCACTGTTATGACTGACTGATGTGAGTGCATTTCAAGCACGACATACGCTTTCTCGGCTCCTGTCGCCATTTTGTCTCACTGCGCTCTCGAACGCTCTGACGGCAGAAACCTGAAGTGCGGCTTCAGCTGAACAAAACTTGATGAGTTTTTCTACGTATCTGTAGTGTGTCGTGACCCTATGTCAATGAATGGAGCTGCAGTGAATTTATGAAATCGCTTCAATCATTTGTAATAGCCCTGTATATCTTGACTCGTTCCATGTCTCTGAAGGTTCTCCACCTTATTGGGATCTACACAATATGAATGAATGAATGAATGAATGGTATCAAACAATGGGAACTCCAGGTAGGAATATTGACTATGTAGGAAAAGACAGGTTGCTCCTTACTGAAAAGAGGCCACATTAGGTTGCAGACAGGCACACTTAAAAGACCATTACACATAAGTTTTCCGCCACAGCTTTCATCGGGCTGTGGCCAGAAGTTTATGTGTAAGTGTCTTTTAATTGTGCCTGTCTGCAACTTAACGTGTCCTCTTTACTGTAACAATCTATCTTTTCCTACATTGTTGAGTGAATGGCGTGTTTCAAAGTGGAGAAATAGGAAATAAGTTAAAAAACTTATTTACTCTGCTTTTATGACATTTATAACACTTTTTGCTTATAAAACTTGTCACATTAATGGATTTATTTCATCACCAAAGTTTTCAAATATTGAACAATATGCGTTTTGAAAGACATATTTTTGGGTCGTTTGGGTAAAGTGCAACCAACGGGACATTCATGTAAGAAACTTTCCAAAACAATCTTCAGATCTCTCAGGAAACCAACTATTAGCAGCATAGGACTGAAAGAAGACATTCCTCATCTCCCCAGTTTGATACATTATTGTGCAGCCTTGCCATCTGTACTATAGAATTCACAGCTCTATTTCTGGATGTTGCCATGCAATTAGAGAAGGTCGCAACTTGTGAGAAATTTGATTTTTCACAATTTGTTCCATCCTCCCAGTGCAGGAAACAGTATCTATTCTATAGCATGGGCATATTTTTCAGTATCTCCTACAATTATAGCCACATAAAACAGAATGCATCTGAGAAAGCCTAGGTGTGTCTTCTGTGTTTGCAGACAAATTAAAATGCTTTTGTGATTAATCTTGTTGTTAATTGGGGACAGATGTTGGGAAGGTACACTGGTGTCATTTAACTTCATGTTCTCCTTTCTGTAGCTCAATAAGGGTTGTGGAAAGAAGTGACACAGAAAAGATTGAATTCTCTACATTGGCAACATCTTTAAAGATTGCATTCACCATGACTACAAAACAGCAGAAAAACTGCCATTGTGCTGAAAGAATGGTATGATTTATCATGAATAGCGCAGCAACCAAACAGACCCAAGTTATATAGTGTTTCCTAAGGTCATATGACATTATGGAATGAAAGTAAGCATAGTATGCCAGCTTTTTCATTTTTATATCCCCTATGTCTGACAAAATTCGCATTGCAAACAGAGATTTGTTAAGACGCTTCAGCAGTTCTGTGGTGTGCTCCTCCCAGTTGAATTTATTATCAAGCTGTAATCCCAAGAATTTAACACTGTCCACTTCTTCTATCTTCTTGTCATGATATGTTAGACATATACTCTTGGGACACCCCTTACAAGTTCTGAACTGCATGTAGTGTGTTTTTTCAAAGTTTTGTGACAAAGAATTGGCTAGGAACCAGTGATTAATGTCCACAAATATTTTATTGGCTGATCTTTCTAAGACTACACTTGATTTGCTATTTATTGCAATGTTTGTATCATTGGCAAACAAAACAAAATTGGCATCTGGTAATGTTATTGATGAAAGGTCATTGATATACACAAGAAAAAGTAAGGGGCCCAAAATGGAACCTTGTGGGACCCCACATGTAATTAGTTCCCAGTTGGATGATGCCTGATAGCTTGATACATGTCTCTTTCCTAATAACACCCTTTGTTTCCTGCCAGAGATATAAGATTTGAACCATTTTGCAGCATTTCCTGTTACACTATAATATTCTAGTTTACTTAAAAGGATATTGTGATTTACACAGTCAAATGCCTTTGACAGATCACAAAATATACCAGTTGCCTGCAATTTTTTGTCTAATGAATTAAGCACATTTTCACTGTAAGTGAAGATAGCCTTCTCAATATCAGAACCTTTTAGAAATCCAAACTGTGACTTTGACAGTATGTTATTTGAGATAAGATGGTTATAAAGACGACTGTACATTACTTTTTCGAAAAGTTTTGAGAATGCTGGTAACAGTGAAATTGGACGGAAATTTGATGCTATTTCTTTATCTCCCTTCTTAAACAGTGGCTTAACTTCAGCATATTTCAGCCATTCAGGAAATATTCCACTGCTAAACGACTGGTTACACAGATAGCTTAATATGTTACTTAGCTCAGAATCACATTCTTTAATTAACTTTGTTGATATTTCATCATACCCACTAGATGTTTTTGATTTTAAAGATTTTATGATGGACAATATTTCTGTTGGGGTAGTGAGGGTCAAATTCATATTATGGAAGTTACTTGAAATGTCTGGTCTAAGGTAATCCATAGCAGCATCTACCAAACCTGACATCCCCATCTTTTCAGTAACAGTTATAAAATGTTTGTTAAAAAGTTCTGCAACACTATACACATCTGTCACCAATGTATCATTTACTCTTAATGCTATTTGTTCCTCTTTATGTCTGGTTCTACCGGTCTCCTCCTTCACTATATCCCATATTGTCTTTATTTTGTTATCTGATATGACTATCTTTTCCTTGTAATATATTTGCTTTGACATCCGTATTACAGTCTTTAATATTTTGCAGTATTTCTTATAATGTGCTATAGCATCAACATTGGAAATGTTTCGGATTGACAGATACAGTTTTCTTTTTGTTTTAGAAGATACCCCTATTCCTCGAGTAATCCATGGCTTCTTTGTAGACTTTGCTCAAACCTTGGTAAGTTTTGGGGGAAAGCAGTGTTCGAATAAGGTAAGCACTTTATTAGCAAAAATGTTATATTTTTCATTCATGCCATGAGCACTGTAAACATCAGTCCAGTGAATGTCTCTGAGGAGTGTCCTAAAATAATCAATTTTTGGCTTACTGGTTACCCTCTTGAGCTCAGATTTAACAGATTTTATATCCTGTTCAGTATTAACATTTAACAGAAGGAACTGCATGTCATGGTCTGAGAGGCCATTGACTATTGGTTTTGTAATATAATTTTGTTCATTGGACTTTTCTATAAAGATATTATCAATGGCTGTTTGTGAGCAAGTGGCTATCCTAGTGGGAAACTTTACTGTGGGAATTAAGTTGAATGATAGTGTTACTAACTCAAATAAGTTCTTATTGGGAGAGTCTTTAAGGAAATCTACATTGAAATCACCAGCAACCACTATTTCTTTGTTTTTGGTTGTTAAATGGACCAGTACAGCTTCAAGGTGGTTTACAAACAGATTAAAGTTACCTGCAGGTGCTCGATATATACTTAATATTATGAAAGATTTTTTGTGAAAATCTAATTCTGTTGCACATGCTTCCATATGCTGTTCTAGGCAAAATTTATTAATGTCTATGTTCTTAAATTTATGACAGTTCCTGATGAATGTGGCAACTCCTCCTTTCTCCATTTCTGATCTACGAAAGTGAGATGCTAACCTAAACCCTGTAACACTTAAAAGTTCTATACCAGTGGTCACATGATGTTCAGAGAGGCAGATTATGTCAGCTGGGTTTGAAGACTCTAATTCATCTATGCAGATAGTTAATTCATTAATTTTATTTCTCAGTCCTCGAATATTTTGATGCAATAAAGATAGCTGACATTTCACATTGACCGAGTTAAAATTGGGTGGAGTTAAAATATCTGCTGACAGTTGAAAATTCTTAACCAATGTCTGTTTATGCTGATGTAATAAGCTGGAATTATGTTTTTTGATTTCTTTCTCAAACTGAAGGTTTGTCTCAGTTCTAACCTCTCTTAAAATTTGCTTTCTTTCTGTCCTCCCTACCCTAAAAAAGGGTCTTTTCTGAATCCTATAACCACTGGTATTTTACCACTCATGACAGTGCCTCCCCCCTTTAACTTTCCTGCTATTTCCCCAGCCAATTTACCCTTCCCCTTCCTGTTGAGGTGAAGGCCATGCCTAGTATAATCCCACCTACTGAGAGAATCAACATGAACCACACCAATGTGTGACCCTGCACCCGACATGAGCAGCCGTTCCAGCTCCAAATTAACTCTCTTGACAGAAGAGTTCAAATGAGGTCGGTCATGGCGCCCAAGAACAGATACAAACTCAACACTAGTATGCTTCGATGCTGATGCAATCTTCGCCAGGTCACACTCTATACTGTACCCAGGATCTCTGTCAATACTGTTACCTGCCCCACCCACTATAACCACGGTGTCTTCCTTAGTGAAATCTTTGCAAAGTGATCCTAAATCCTTTGTCACCTGCTCCAGACCAGCACTAGGTTTAAAAAAATTGGTGACCTGGTATTCTGATCCTAGTTCATCCTGCAAGAGTTGGCCAACACCTCTTCCATGGGAACTACCTAACAACAACACTTTCTTTCTCTTTTCTGATTTCCCTACATTCTTACTTTTCAATTTGCTGCTGAAAGTTTGTTGTGCCCTGTCTACACCTGCAACTGCTTGAGGCTCACCAGCTTCTAACTGAAACAACAGGTCAAATCTATTTTCCACATTCACCATAAAGCTGTCAGACAAGGTTCTAGGCCTGTTCCTCCTGTTGCCTGTTGCCACTTCCCACCTCTCTTTACCCTTCTCCCTCCTTAACCTGTCAAGATCTCCCCTGGCCTTGTCTAACTCAGCCTGAAGGGCAGCAATTTTTCCCTCCTGTTCCAGTATCTTCCTATCTCTACTACAAATCCTACAAAACCACTGATGAGTCTCATTTACTTCCCCTATTCCCATGCCACTACAGTCACCCACATGGAAAAAACTACAGCACCCATCACACCAAAGCCCCAACCTAACAATTCTACGGCAAGTCAAGCACTTTTCACTCATGATAAACGTAATAGTTTATTAAGAATAAGTCAGTTAAATTACAGATAAACACGAAAATATGGTTACACAAATTTGGCCTATACGCAACTGTGTGTAAACAAAAACAAAAGTGCAATGTTTCTGAAACAAGAAGTTAAACTTTATGCTACTTTCCGGAAATGCTAGTTAAATAATGAAGAGGTACGCTAAGTTAAATTGCTGGAGAGAGCAAGGAACAACTAAACGAAATTCTATAGATTTGCTGCAGCAGAACGTAAACAGAAAATACGACTGTATCAGTAGCAGCACAGACAATCCTTTTTAAAAATGCATGAGAATTCTATAATGAATAACTCTGTATACTGGATGTCATGAAGGTGCAGCAAGTATCCAGTCCTCCCATTCCTCTTGTGCTACACCTATACTGACAAATGAAAAGTTCCAAGTAATTAAGCCATTGTGCTGTGGCATCCAAAGGCATTTTTCACGTTCTCTCACACACAGCAAGCACCGACTTGTGAATTATAGTTGCTGATGTGCAGAGTATAATGCGACTTATTGACTCTTTGTGCCAAGTTTACAGATCAATACTGTAGTTCTTCACGCCTAGTTCCTGCCTTGAACATATGGCAATGTTGTCACAGTGGCCATCTGGAATATCACTCATCAGTGAGGTTGATGTCGCCTCAAGCGAAAGATGTGCAACAGTATGGGTTTTGATACAATGCCTCCAAACTTCCCCACCACAACAAAAATTTCCTTATGAACTGAGCCTTTTTTTCTCCCATGAAAAGAGAATTACAGCTCACTGCAACTCATTTGTGCATGACCATATGATACCCACCATGTTTGCTCATTGCCTCATACTGCAGCTACTAGCACAGGTGTTAATCTACCTCAAGAAATCAAACATGTGGGCCTATATTGGCATATAGCTACCGACTGCAATGATGCAGGAGGAGAAAATTATTATGTACCTGCCTTTACAATTATATATGCCTAGTCATTGTCAAAAGAACCACCTTTGAGTGGTGCACACACAGAATGAGAGCTGTAGCACAGTGCTGTCAGGATCATCAGTGGAACATGTTTTCCAGATGACTTATCATATTTTACCTCTTCAACAGGTCCGGCTGGAGTGGCTGAGCGTTTCTAGGCTCTACAGTCTGGAACTGCATGACCGCTACGGTCGCAGGTTCGAATCCTGCCTCGGGTGTGGATGTGTGTGATGTCCTTAGGTTAGTTAGGTTTAAGTAATTCTAAGTTCTAGGGGACTGATGACCTCAGAACTTAAGTCCCATAGTGTTCAGAGCCATTTGAACCATTTTCTTCAACAGGCTGCACTCAAAGGCTCAGATGAACAACACAATACTTTACACAGGCATGATCCTTGTTATTGTTATTTATTGAGAATCCATTTTATCATATACAATGATATAGGAGTTGTCATGTTACATTATATGGGTTTGTAATTATACAGTAAATTAATAACATAGGCCTACAGTGGTAAAACATACATAAATATATAACCCCTGCAGCGTATAGTAGAGAATAACAAAACAAACAATAATTAATTATTTATAGTGCATACTATTTTCATACATTTGTTTTTCATATATGACTTATCATTATCATTGACCACTATAGTAGAGAATAACAGAACAAACAATAATTAATTAATTATAGTGTGTACAGGTAGACTATTTTCATACATTTGTTCAAATATGAATTATCATTATCATTGACCACTGTGAATAACAGAACAAGCAATAATTAATTAATTATAGTGTGTACAGGTAGACTATTTTCATACATTTGTTCAAATATGAATTATCATTATCATTGACCACTATGTTCTGAAAATCCATGTACTCTGTAACACTGTAAAAACATTCCCTTAATAACATTTTTTTAAGCTCATTTTTAAAAATGTAAAACTTTTCCATCTTTTTGATGCTTCAGGGAAGAGCACTAAAAAGATTTTGGGGTGATATATTGCACTTTTGTGATATTGGGCTGTTTTGTGTGTTTCTCTGTGGAAATCATTCCTGTGTCTTATTGGGTAGTCATGGCACTCACTATTTAAAGAAGAAAATTTAGGGTGAGATTTGTAAAAGCAGATACTTTTGTAGATATGTAAAGATGGAAGTGACATTATTTGAAATTCTTTGAAAATTTTCCTGCAGGGCTCTCTTAATGCAGCCCCTTTCATTATTCTTAATGCTCGTTTTTGAATAATGAATGACCGGTTTTCCAGACTTGAATTACCCCAAAATAAGACACCATACTGCAATAGACTATGTATAATAGCATAATAAACATATATTATTGTTTTTTCACTGCAGCAGTTTTTCAGCATTCTGAGTATGTAGCATCATTTACTTAGCTTTTTATTGAGCATTTCAGAATTTTTATCCAACTTTAGATGCTCGTCTAGCCAGATACCTAAAAATTTTGTGTTTGAAGTTCGTAAAATCTTCTGTTCACCAAGTTTCAAAACTATCTTGGGCTTTATTTGATACGTGGCTGAAATTCATCCATACTGTTTTTTTCTCATTTACAAATAAACAGTTATCTCTAAACCATTTTCCTGCTTCTTCTTTTGTTATGTCTACTTTGTGTTACAAGTCAGTCTCATTTTGAGCTTTAATAAAAATACTTGTATCGTCCACATACAATACAGCATTAGCCAGTGTTAAACAGTTTGGTAGGTCATTTATGAAAATCAAGAACAAGAGGGGTCCCAGCACAGAACCTTGTGGCACTCCATTACTAATTTTCTTATATTCTGAAAAGTAAGAGGTTCCTTCGTGAACCATTTCTACTTTCTGGTATCTGTCCGACAGGTATTATGTAAACCAGCTGTGAACAGTACCACATACACCATAGCAATATAGTTTCTCAAGCAATAATTCATGATCAATCACATCAAATGCCTTTGATAAATCTAAAAACACCCCACATTTAACTTCGTTATGATCTAGACAGATCAGGAGCAGTTTTAGGAAATCATATACAGCTGTTGGTACTTGTATGCCATTGCATTATTCTGATCTGAGAACTGACTAAGAACAGGGGGATCTCCAGTTAACAGCTATGTGAAGTGTTTCTTCGTACAAAAGGCGTCACATCAGGTGAAACTCAGTTCCTAAGAATGAGCACTGACTGAACCACAATTATCTGGACTTACTTTTGTCGCCATCTCATAGCGACTTAGGGTTTTTTTTTTTTTTTTTCATTTTTGTTCGAATAGCCATATTCATTAACAAAAAGTCCAATATTTTGATAACGCCTCTGAAGCCCCAATGTATTTACTCAATCTCTGAACAAATTAATGGAAAACAAATGAAGATTAGTGTTTAATATCACATGAATGACTGTTAGTGCCAGAACAAGCTTGGCTGAAACAGGAAAACAGCAATGGATTTCAAGGAATCTTTCCCAACATTTGCGTAAAGTAAACCAGGGAAAACGTAAATTAAGATGCATTGTTGGTGATTCAAATGTCCGTCTTTTCTAAATATGTGACCACCTGCTTTCTAGAATTGCTTTGAATTAGGACTGTTGATGTTTTTAAAAATATCGGGAGCCCACTATACCGATATTTAAAAAAATATCAGTGTCGGCCCTCGTTATATCGAAAACAGTTATCGAAATATGGAGGGAAAAACTATCGACGCACCAGAAGAAAAAATACCGGCTGCACATTATAAATATATTGCCAGTTTTAGAGCTGTATATTTTATTTTTGATTTATTATTAGATATTCTGTACACCAATAAGCTAGTAGCCGGCTTACCCCCCCACCCCCACCCCTTAGAGCAAGAACTGAAAGGAAAACGGTGCGTGTTCACGCTTTTGTCCCATATCGGATTTGACTGGTACACTTCATGTCGATTTCCCAATTTCAGTCCAGAACCGCGCTGCTGCTACGGTCGCAGGTTCGAATCCTGCCTCGGGCATGGATGCGTTTGATGTCCTTAGGTTAGTTAAGTTTCAGTAGCTCTAAGTCTAGGGGACTGATGACCTCAGAGAACCGCGCTGCTGCTACGGTCGCAGGTTCGAATCCTGCCTCGGGCATGGATATGTGTGATGTCCTTAGGTCCAGATGTTAAGTCCCATAGTGGTTAGAGCCATTTGAACCAGTGAAAAATCTGTTTGTGATGGACATATGATGACGCGAAGCTAACCATTCTCCGTCATTTGACGAACATAATGCCAAGACAACAGGTCTTTTTTTTTTTCTTGGTACCAAAGGGAGGTATAATAGAACTCCATTCATGCGCAACCACTTTGGTTCATAAAACAACTCTTTAGATCGTAACACAATTTGTGGCAGCAGTTACACTAGAGTAAAGAAACTGTCGGCGATATGTTCTAGCTGGTACTGCAATGAGCAACGTGCAGGGACAAGATGATGTGAGGTTTTTATCTTTCTCTCTTCGTGGCACAAATTGTTCTCAGATGCAGGAAGGGGTCCATTATTTCAAGCAACTGGCGAGGCCGTTATTCAGAATCACTCAGTCTGCCTTCGGGCTTATATTCTTCTCTAGTGTCATACCATTATCTGGTAAAATATTTGATCAGCCCAGCTCTGTATAATTATATACCTTTTAACAAATGAGTTATTTCCCCGCCTGGGACGAAGGATGATTTACACAGACAGCTAGAACTAGCCTTTCGCACCATTCAGATAAGTGCGCTTGATAATATGCTAATACTAATTTATTACGGCCGGTTTCGTGGTAAGATGGCGTTCGTCTTTCTACACTTCAGATCTTCATAGTGCTGTGCGCTGCGTACGTGTACCAGTTTCCCCGCCTTTTACAGCGCGTATTCTGTCACATCTACCTATGAGTTTCACTGTGCTACTTACTACTGGTGTGACTACTAATCCAAGGATGTAAATTGCGTAGAGCTTCAGTGTTGATCTCTGTATGACAGGGCTATAAAGAAAAAAGGGTTACCTGTGTATGGAAGGCACTGACGACGGAAATAAAACTAGTGAAAATATGCTTTTAACGTACAAATTTCTGCCGACTTTATACAGGAATGTCTTACGAAAAACAGAGCTGTGGACGAAAAGAAAAATCTCCAATCTTCTCAAAGAAAACAGTCCTGAACTTCTTCTTTTTTTTTTGGGGGGGGGGGGCGGTAGGGACTAAGAACCGATTGTAAATGGCAGAATGAATGTAAACATTCAGCTTCTTCGATACCTTTAGGTACTGTTGATTGACTCTTAAAATATGACGGCGCTAATGAAAGTATCTTTGTGTCTCAACACGCTTCCTAGTACGACAGAACAGGAAAGGTCTTTCAATGACGTGAGCTTTCAGGTAAGCGAAAACTGATTTTTGTCATCAATATACACTCCTGGAAATGGAAAAAAGAACACATTGACACCGGTGTGTCAGACCCACCATACTTGCTCCGGACACTGCGAGAGGGCTGTACAAGCAATGATCACACGCACGGCACAGCGGACACACCAGGAACCGCGGTGTTGGCCGTCGAATGGCGCTAGCTGCGCAGCATTTGTGCACCGCCGCCGTCAGTGTCAGCCAGTTTGCCGTGGCATACGGAGCTCCATCGCAGTCTTTAACACTGGTAGCATGCCGCGACAGCGTGGACGTGAACCGTATGTGCAGTTGACGGACTTTGAGCGAGGGCGTATAGTGGGCATGCGGGAGGCCGGGTGGACGTACCGCCGAATTGCTCAACACGTGGGGCGTGAGGTCTGCACAGTACATCGATGTTGTCGCCAGTGGTCGGCGGAAGGTGCACGTGCCCGTCGACCTGGGACCGGACCGCAGCGACGCACGGATGCACGCCAAGACCGTAGGATCCTACGCAGTGCCGTAGGGGACCGCACCGCCACTTCCCAGCAAATTAGGGACACTGTTGCTCCTGGGGTATCGGCGAGGACCATTCGCAACCGTCTCCATGAAGCTGGGCTACGGTCCCGCACACCGTTAGGCCGTCTTCCGCTCACGCCCCAACATCGTGCAGCCCGCCTCCAGTGGTGTCGCGACAGGCGTGAATGGAGGGACGAATGGAGACGTGTCGTCTTCAGCGATGAGAGTCGCTTCTGCCTTGGTGCCAATGATGGTCGTATGCGTGTTTGGCGCCGTGCAGGTGAGTGCCACAATCAGGACTGCATACGACCGAGGCACACAGGGCCAACACCCGGCATCATGGTGTGGGGAGCGATCTCCTACACTGGCCGTACACCACTGGTGATCGTCGAGGGACACTGAATAGTGCACGATACATCCAAACCGTCATCGAACCCATCGTTCTACCATTCCTAGACCGGCAAGGGAACTTGCTGTTCCAACAGGACAATGCACGTCCGCATGTATCCCGTGCCACCCAACGTGCTCTAGAAGGTGTAAGTCAACTACCCTGGCCAGCAAGATCTCTGGATCTGTCCCCCATTGAGCATGTTTGGGACTGGATGAAGCGTCGTCTCACGCGGTCTGCACGTCCAGCACGAACGCTGGTCCAACTGAGGCGCCAGGTGGAAATGGCATGGCAAGCCGTTCCACAGGACTACATCCAGCATCTCTACGATCGTCTCCATGGGAGAATAGCAGCCTGCATTGCTGCGAAAGGTGGATATACACTGTACTAGTGCCGACATTGTGCATGCTCTGTTGCCTGTGTCTATGTGCCTGTGGTTCTGTCAGTGTGATCATGTGATGTATCTGACCCCAGGAATGTGTCAATAAAGTTTCCCCTTCCTGGGACAATGAATTCACGGTGTTCTTATTTCAATTTCCAGGAGTGTACAAGCCACCAAGGTCCGGTAAGTGTATTTTGTGGTACGGTACACACCCAAGGTAGCCAACAGTGTTGATCCATTGCAAAGTTGCCAACCTTCCAAGGTTACTGGATCGCACAATTGCATCGAAATTACCGTACATTTCGTTAAGGGATCGTACATATCTACAATATAAAATCCGTATGTGGGTGTCTGTCCTGGGCCTTCTGTTCCAGCTGGCCTATCTAACGGCTTTCAAAGACAACGATAAGTACATTTTCAATATTTCACATAATTATTCACCGAATTTAAATATTTAACATGTTACCATAATCTACTCATTAAGAGTAAGTTAAGTTCATCAGAATAAGTACTACAATTAGAAACTAAGTATTTGTCTTGAAGCTGATAGCGCTCAAATATTCCAACTTTGTTCATCCATTAGTCTAAAATGCTACTATTTAGCGACTTCAAACAAACTTCACATATACGAGGGGTGTCCGTAAAATAAGGTTGCCATTTTTTTTCACAGCGTTAAATATCTTTATTTCATGAATGCATACAGTTTTGGAAAGTTCAAACTTTAACCTATTATTCTATGTAGTCGCCACTGAGGTCAATACATTTTTGCATGCGGTGTACGAGCTTTTGATTCCCCGAGTCAACAAAAAAAAAAAAATATCTGCCGCCAAGCCGCGCAGATACCTGAGAACCGCTTCTTCCAGTTCTTCTGTGTCGCCGAAATACGTTCCCCCAGGTGTTTCTTCAAGTCAGGGAAGAGATGGTAGTCACGTGGGGCTAAATCCGGGCTGTAGGATGGGTGTTTGACAATACTCCATCCAAATTTTGCGATGAGCTCGTTGGTGGGTTTATCAGTGGGCGGTCGAGCGTCATCCTGATGCAAACGCACCCCCTTGGACAGCGTACCCGTCCCCTTTTTTGAATTGCACGGCGCAATTTTTGCAGTGTCTCGCAGTACCCGGCAGCGTTGACTGTTGTACCGGTGGGCAAGAACTCGCACAACAATACCCCCTCCCTGCCCCGAAACACTGTTGCATCACTTTGCCGACACTTTGCGTTTGTCTGAATTTTCGCGATCTCGGCGACTCTGGGTGCTTCCATTGTTTGCACTGCTCTTTGGTTTCGGGCGTGCGGTAGTACACCCAAGTCTTCTCCAGTGACGATGGAGTCGAGGTATTCCTCGCCACGAGTTCCGTGATCTTGAAGAAGTTCTTGAGCCGCTTCAACGCGTTGACGTTTGTGGTCGTCGCTCAACATTATTGGCACTCACCTCGCGCAAACCTTAGCATACCCTAGATGCTCCCTCAAAATCTTGTCAATAGAGGTTTTGCTGACATTAGGGATCATTTCGGAGAGCTCACGAACCGTCAATCTTCGATCTGACAGCACAGCGCTGTCTCCACTTTGCGATTGTTTCGTCAGAAAAAGATGGGCGTCCGGAACGCTCCTCATCAGCGACGTCAGTACGTCCGTTCTTGAACTCTCTGCACCATTTGCGCACGCGTTGTACGCTCATACACTTGTCTCCATAGATTTCGCATAGCTGGGAATGGATTTCTGCCGGCGTAATGTTTTTTGCAGACAAGAAACGGATCACCGAGCGCAGCTCACACCTAACGGGCAAAGTGAGGCGGAATTTCATCACGTACGGCTGCCAAGCCAAGACTGAGCTCCGCAGGCAGTTCACTAGGGAAGGGATTTGGAGTGGGGGAACCAATGTACACTACAGAATTGCGGGATCCACCGTAACAGAGCTTTTCAGGGCTGTAGCGCCATGGGAACCTCATTTTACGCACAACCCTCGTAACTTCAAACCTTTAAGAAACTTTTTCTCGATGACAGTCCGCACAAAACGACGAAATAAAAAAAGTCTATCTCTGACTACACCTTCGCTGTTCATGTAGTCAAACTTCAGCATTTGCCATGACATATTAATTTTTTTACTTCTTTACTACTAATGCTGTTCGCCACACACTTTGCAGACAGTATCTACACTACTGGCCATTAAAATTGCTACACCAAGAAGAAATGCAGATTATAAACGGGTATTCATTGGACAAATATATTATACTAGAACTGACATGTGATTACGTTTGCACGCAATTTTAATTTTTTTACTTCTTTACTACTAATGCTGTTCGCCACACACTTTGCAGACAGTATCTACACTACTGGCCATTAAAATTGCTACACCAAGAAGAAATGCAGATTATAAACGGGTATTCATTGGACAAATATATTATACTAGAACTGACATGTGATTACGTTTGCACGCAATTTGCGTGCATAGATACTGAGAAATCAGTACCCAGAACAACCACCTCTGGCCGTAATAACGGCCTTGATACACCTTGGCATTGAGTCAAACAGAGCTTGGATGGCGTGTACAGGTACAGCTGCCCATGCAGCTTCAACACGATACCACAGTTCATCAAGAGTATTCATCTATCAGTTCATCTATGGTAATCAGTCCCCTAGAACTTTGAACTACTTAAACCTAACTAACCTAAGGACATCACACAACACCCAGTCATCACGCAATGCAGTGTTTGAAACGTTATTATTCCGATAATGTTGTCGGCTTCTACTTAACCCTAACATATTTTTCCCGTGGAAATACCGGGACCCCTGAAAAGCTGTGATAAACTAATCAGCAGTTTCTTAAATACTTTAACATGTGTGGGCTTCAGTATGTAAAACCCGACTCTACTTAAATTTCTTGTAGAAATTATGGGGAAGTATCAAGTCAACCCTCCATTACTGTAATTAATGTGAAAGCTCTGAGGTCTTCAATATCTATTTATTTTTTTATTAATATTATTTTGAAAGATTAAAGAGTATAATGTGATTTTTATTATAACTTAGAGCACATTCATTGGATTTACAAACTACGTATTACCTGTTTATTTTACAATTGCCGATGGCAGAACGCAGAACTAAATCTCGTTTACGTGCAGACGTGACCGAAGGCGCCCGACAGTACTAAACATGACCCGAATGATCCAGCCCGCTCGGGCTGTACGGTCAAGTCATACTGTTACTGTAGTACATTACAACTGATGCGTATTCTTGGTGTCTACTGAAATGTCTAGTTATCGGTGAAATATACGTTATCGGTGAGTACGCTCAGATGAAAAAGTGTTAATAAATAACGTAGTTCAGTTCCGTCGATAAATACGTAAAAGCTTTGCTAATGCCGTTAGAAATAGCTATGATGAGAGCAGTAGCTGCAGTACAAAACTGTTCAGTTCTTACATGGATTAAATGTATTGTGTATACTTATTATGCAGCATCTAGCTACACAGACCCTAATGCTTTACACATTAACTATTAGTTTATAAAACAAATTTGATTTTTCCACACTGGTCTGTAAAACTATGTAATAGCAAATCCAGTTCTGTGTTTGTTCGTCTGTATTTAGTTATTAGTTCGTGCACCGAAATCTCTATTTCATTTTCATTTCTTACTTATTAATACCGAACGTGTTTTTTTTTATTTGCTACACATTCAAGTTATTAGATCGTAAAACGACAGTTTAATTTTAATTTTGAACGCATCTCTGTAAAAGTACGTATTAATTTCGTTCTCTTCAATTTTTAGATGGTAACACAACTTTTTTTATTTTAATTTTCAACGGTTTCGTGTCAAATAACATACTGAAAGCGAATGCATAACAAAAATCCGTTGTCTCCTACACGCTCTGCTGAATTTTTAGATCATAAAAGAAACGTTATTTTCCTTCTGTTCGTTTCTGTTGTCTTCCGACAGAAGAATGTTTAACACAGTGCAGTTTTAAGTTTGTTTTATCCGCTACCGTACACAAAGTACAGTTCAGGAACCATATTACATTTTGATTGAGCGCGACTAGACCGCCGACGCGTCCTTCAGAATAACGAGTAGCAGAGTACTGTATCAGCTCACAGCGCTCCCACCCAAAACGGAAATTGTGGAGTGATCGGATAATAGTTATTACTTAAAACATGTTTTTTTTGGGGGGGGGGGGGGACCATATATAATATGGTGTGCCTAGGGGCGCAAACTTTTTAAATCCGTCACTGATTACCTCTCAACACGGACAAGGCAGTGGCCGACGGCCTTCACTTAAAGACTGAGAGCAGTTTGAAAGCTTGATGTTAAACTTCTAAACTTGTGTTTGTTTGGTATCTGAGAAACGTATAAAACTTATTTTGATATCGAAGTAGGTATATCACAGTGCAGGGCAAGGGAAGTATGTGAAATTTAATTTTGAATGGAAACTATGTAGAGCTGACGCTACTTGATGCGAAATCCAGGCTAGCAGATATGTCAAAAAGTTCGTCTGCGAGAAAGCAATCCGTTTTGAATGAAATTTACGCATGCTATCTGACTGCAAAACAAAATGATTCAGATTAAAATGTTGGCCCTGAATACTACTAATCGTTATCTAGTCTTGCAAACAACATTTGTACTAGAACTGTTACTTTAATTACAGAGGAAATGGACATAAAAATTAACGCACCTGACGTTATGCTAAATCTGCTTGAAAATTCACGAGGTAGCACTTCAATGAAATCTTTTACTGGTATTGAGCCTCACGTTGATACGATGTTATTTTCGCAAATCACTCTGACGATCACTGTACCTTATAGTGAACATGAACTTTGATGATAATACAGTTTCTTGGCTTACCGGTACCTGTGCGCACGGAACTCTCGCCTTCTCCTGTAACCTATCGCTATTAGGTAAATTGACGTAACTGTTCAAAATCAAAAGTCATTTGCCGTACTTGCAATGTGCAGTGCAAGAGTGTATCTTACAATTTCCACAAAAATGCTTCTCAGTAAACAACTCGCGATGTCCAGCGCGAGTATGCAAACACAGTCATGAAAGTAAATGAAAATTCGAAGCTAATCTTAATGATTGATGAAAGAGAACAAAAACTCCCAAGTTTAACTATACTTCATTAAGCCATGACAATGAAACACAGTGTACCTTTTCATAAAGTTCTCACACCAACACAAATTACCAAAAATGTTTCATAATACACTACTGGCCATTAAAATTGCTATACCGCGAAGATGACGTCCTAAAGACGCGAAATTTAACTAACAGGAAGAAGATGCTGAGATATGCAAATGATTACCTTTTCAGAGCATTCACACAAGGTTGGCGCCGTGGCCACACCTACAACGTGCTGACACGAGGAAAGTTTCCAAACGATTTCTCATACATAAACAGCAGTTTGACCGGCGTTGCCTGGTGAAACGTTGTTGTAATGCCTCGTGTAAGGAAGAGAAATGCGCTCTATCACGTTTCCGATATTGATAGAGGTCGGATTGTAGCCTATCGAGATTGCGGTTTATCGTATCGCGACATTGCTGCTCGCGTTGTTCGAGATCCAGCGACTGTTAGCAGAATATGGAATCAGTGGGTTCAGGAGGGTAATACGGAACGCCGTGCGGGATCCCAACGGTCTCGTATCACTAGCAGTCGAGATTACACGCACCTTTTCCGCATGGGTGTAACGGATCGTGCAGTCAACAGATGGGGACGTCTGCAAGACAACAACCATCTGGACGAACAATTCGACGAAGTTTGTAGCAGCATGGACTATCAACTCGGAGACCATGGCTGCGATTACCCTTGACGCTGCATCACAGACAGGAGCGCCTGCGACGGTGTACTCAACGACGAACCTGGGTGCACGAATGGCAACACGTCATTTTTTCGGATGAATCCAGGTTCTGTTTACAGCAAGCATCATGATGGTCGCATCCGTGCTTGGCGACATTGCGGTGAACGCACATTGGAAGCGTGTATTCGTCATCGCCATACTGGCGTATCACCCGTCGTGATGGTATGGGGTACCATTCGTTGCACGTCTCGGTCACCTCTTGTTCGCATTGACGGCACTTTGAACAGTGGACGTTACATTTCAGATGTGTTACGACCCGTGGCTCTACCCTTCATTCGATCCCTGCGAAACCCTACATTTCAGCAGGATAATGCACGACCTCATGTTGCAGGTCCTGTACGGGCCTTTCTGGATACAGAAGATGTTCGACTGGTGCCCTGGCCAGCACATTCTCCAGATCTCTTACCAATTGAAAACGTCTGGTCAATGGTGACCGAGCAACCGGCTCGTCACAATACGCCAGTCACTGCTCTTGATGAACTGTGGTATCGTGTTGAAACTGCACGGGCAGCTGTACCTGTACACGCCATCCAAGCTCTGTTTGACCCAATGCCCAGGCGTATCAAGACCGTTATTACGGCCAGAGGTGGTTGTTCTGGGTACTGATTTCTCAGGATCTATGCACCCAAATTGCGTGAAAATGTAATCAAATGTCAGTTCTAGTATAATATATTTGTCCAATGAATACCTGTTTATCATGTGCATTTCCCTCTTGGTGTAGCAATTTTAATGGCCAGTAGTATAACTCTCTTGTGTACAGCTGCCTTCCTTGACACATGTTTCAACTATCAGACAAGTTTATGTGCTTCACTGTAAAATTTCTACAGCAAACTTTAAAAACTCATAATTTTCTAACAATAAGAAAGTACGCAGTTAGAAAAATGCCTTAAAACTTGGCTTTGTGATTCTTGCATTCATATCATCTCATTTCCTCAGGACATCGCCTGCAGTGCCTCTGCTGAGCTCGTGACCACATCGGTTGGACTCTAGAAGACTTTAAAACTGTGGCCTTGTCAAATGAGTCCAGATTTTAGCTGGTATGAGCTGATGGTGGGGCTCGAGAGTGGCGGAGGCCCATGAAGCCATCGATCCAGGTTGTGAACTAGGCACTGTGCTAGCTACAGGTGGCTTCATAATGGTGTGGGTGTACTTACATGAAGTGGAGTGAGTCCTCTGGCCCAACTGAATCGATCACTGATTGGAAATGATTATGTTCAATTACTTGGAGGCCATTTGCAGCCATTCATGCACTTCATGTTCCCAAACAACGACAGAATTTTTATGGACGACTATGTGCCATGTCAATGGGTCACAATTGTTCGCGAATGGTTTGAAGAACATTCTGGACAGTTCGAGCGAATGATTTTCCATCCAGATCACCCGACATGAATCCCATTTATGGAACATATCGAGACGTTAGTTCGTGCACAAGATCCTGCACCGGCAACATTTTCGCAATTATGAACTGCTATAGAGGTAGCATAACCCAGTATTTCTGGAGCGGGTTTCCAACGACTTGTTGAGTCCATGCTATGTCGAGTTGCTGCACTACGCCAGACTAAAGGAGGTCAGACACGATATAAGGAGATATCCCATGACTTTCGTCACCTCAGTGCACTTTTGTGGACTCCTGCTACTAGGTATCACAAAATACCACAATGCTAATGCTGATGGATGGCAACGCATACAACAAAAATTTAACATGCATTGTACTGTAGCCAGATTAAAAAAAAAAGCAAAGAAGTCTTTGACGTCAAAAGAGGACAAAAGAATCACTCAATTCAGGGGTATAAACTGATGAATTCTATATAAACACATGGTTTGTCTACATGCTCATGGACAGTTTTCTTGGACAAGTTTACAGAAAGAAGGATGAAAACACAGTAAATTATTTCGCAAGCTCTATTAGTTATTTAATATCTGGCCCAATAAGAGTAAGCTGCAACTTCTTCACGTTTTTCTCTCGAATTTTGCATAGGGCACCTTGGTGTATAAGTTAGTGGTAGTAGTGAAGTTTGCTTTTCCTGTAAGATACGGTGTATTGCACCTTAGAAAGTTGTGCTGTTTCTGGCGCCACCAACATTGGGTTTGGAAAAGTTCTGAAAACAGATGTCATTGCATCAAATGTACATTTAATTACAACAATGGCGCGTTATAACTGCCGATTGAATATTTTCTGTTGACTACCAGTGGGTGGTACTCCAGGACAAGGCTTCCTAATTCTGTCTGATAATGCCACAGAAACATAACGAACTGGCATATTTCGACCAGGAAGAGAAGTTGATTGGGGAAATATTTCACTGTCCTGAAGTTTTCTGTAAATCAAACTGTCATGGAAAACTTCACCGTCACTCATCCGGCCGTGGGTACCGATATCGGGAAATAGAAAATTGTAGTCACTGTCAGCCAGACCTGTCATTTTTTCCTATGAGGAGTATTTAAACCGGTAGAGGAAGATTTCTCTGGTGGCAAATTAATGAAGCCAACAAACGCTTTTCCAATTTTTTTATGACCAAGAGACAACACATTAACACAACCCAATTTCAATTACAGTAGATTTTCAAAAATGCCTCCATTGACACGTAAACAAAGGTTACACCGTCGGATCATGTTTTCCAGGAGTATCCTGAATCGTTCCTGCTGCTGCTACTATCCGGTCAACCAGATCCTCTTCTGATGCAACAGGAGTTGCGTAAACAAGGCTGCGCATCTCTCCCCACACAAAGAAGTCTAGAGGGGACATATCTGGGGATCGAACAGGCCATGGTATAGAACCACCTCTGCCAATCCACGTTTCAGGGAACCGTCGGTCCAGGAATCGACGCACACGACGACTGAAATGTGCCGGCGCCCCGTCATGTTGGAACCACATGCGTTGTCTTGTAGGGAGCGGGACGTCTTCCAGCAATTCTGACAATGCTCTGGCTAGAAAATTGTAATAGTGCCTACCATTTAATGGCCTAGATAGCAGATACGGCTCAATTAAACAGTCCCCAGCACCGACCCACTTGATGAGCGCTAGTAACTGTGGCATGTGGGTTATCCTCACTCCAAAATGCGAATTGTGCATGTTGAAGACTCCGTCCGCCCGAACGTTGCTTCATCGCTAAACAACACAGAGTATGGAAATGTAGGATGCATTTCACACTGTTCCAGGTACTACTGCGAAAACTGTGGTCTGGGTGGATAATCAACTGGTTCCAGGTTGTGGACACGCTGTAAGTGAAATGGACGTAACAATTGCTCTCGAAGGACTGTTCTTACATTCGTCTGATTCGTCCTCATGTTACGTGCAATTGGACGAGTGCTGATTGAAGGATCCCGCTCCACATGCTGCAAGACAGCTTCCTCAAACTGCAGCGCTCTTACCGTGCGACGGCGTCCCTGTCCAGGTAATCTGCTAAATGACCCGGTCTCACGCAGACGTTGGTACACAGCAGCAAAGGTCGTATGATGCGGGATACTGCGATTAGGATATTGTTGTTGATAAACCCGCTGTGCAGCTCGTCCGTTGTCGTGCGCTACGTAGTATGCACCAACCATATCAGTGTACTTACTCCCGGTGTATCGCTCCATTAGTAAACAGAGACAGTGCACTACTACACTGGTGGACAGCAGTTGCTTACAACTGAAGAGCGTAATACGCCCTGTAACAACTGAAGATCTTAATACGGCTTCCAGCGGTTTAAATAATCCTCATAGGAAAAAAATGATATTAGGGAAAAATATTTGCTTTGATGTCCACTACAACCTCCCAGAGTTTGTCGGTTTAACTACTTTTCACCATGAATAGAAACTACTTTTACATATTTAAAAACCTCTGATCCATTATGGATGGGGGTCTGTATTTTGACACGTTTGTCATCCAAAGCCCCAAAACAGCGTGGGAATTGCCACGTGTTTCCAGATATTTATGCTACAAGAAGCCATTGTTCACTACTTGGAGGCAACTGTAACAAACAACAAAAAAAAAATAGTACGATAGTAGTATAAAATGATACAGTTTCCATTTGCTAACTCTGTGTGTGTGTGTGTGGGGGGGGGGGGGGGGGGGGGAGACCACAACGACGCCTATTCATACCAAACACCGGCGATTGCCAGATGGACCAAGCAGTTTCCGTTTCAAAAACCTTATCAGAAAGAAAGAAGCAAGATCCTGATGAGGTCGATTTATGTTGTCAACAGCTGGCGAAAAATATTAAAAAATCGGCGAATTTTGCAAGGGAAGAAATTACTCGTTCAATAGACCATTTTTATATACAATAGAGCAATGAAAACTCATTATGTCACCGTGCACCGAAGTTCTGCTGACAACCAATACTGTAACATAAAATATGTGCAACAGCCACAAAACTCTGAACTGAGCAATGAACTAGTGACGACTGTTCCCAAAGACGTAAGGGCATTGTTAGTATGTGAAACAGGCGACTGACTTTTATTTCACATTTTTTATACTTTTTATTTGTATTGTTAAAAAGTTACCTACTGCCTGTACTTTAAGTATTCCCTAAATTGTGTAGTGGCGGTTTATGGTGCTAGAAATACGCGCTTTGCAAGCTTCAGACGCTATCAGTGACATAATTTGAGTGGATATTTACAAAGGAAGGGTGGGCTTCTCAAACTTAATAGTAGTTTTGACGCGCTCTGTTACTGAATGTAATTTTAGAAATGCACATTACCTGATATTTCTAGGTCTCACACATTGCTTTGAAAACTTCAGGCACTATCACTGATATCAAAAAGGAAATGTAAGATCACCTGATAGATAGATAGATATTCTTATTCCACATCTAGAACAAAAAAATTTCAAACTCAGATACTCCAAAGGCTAACATGGGCCAAATAAGCGATGTATCAGTTTGTCTGTGTTAAAAAAACCTGTAATTTCCATAGATATGCGGGTTTATTTTGGGAGTACAATACATTCTGGGACCAGAACAATGACAAATTAATATGATAAATTAATACGTTATTAACAGACTTAGTCCTGGGTACTCCATGGCTTGAACTAATAGATTTTGGTATTTTGCTAGTAATACGCCGTCTTCACTCACGCTGTTTTGTTTTCGACTCGTTTTGGAGCATTTCAGTTTTCAAGAACCACAATAACGTTCATGAGTATTAATCTTGGACACGAAATGTTCAACTTCTGCCTTAGCGAAAAACTCCATTTTTGCCACTTAGTTGTATCTCCGCATCCAATATACCATCCCAGTGAGTTATGAAGGGAACTCCTGCGTTTGATCACAGTATTCTCTACAGGTACAAAGGTAATCGTGGACTGTCTGCATTCTATGGTTATAGAGTAGTCGTTAAGCACCAAAAGTCGTAGAAACACGCAATGGAGTGTTGCCCGAGCAACGTAAATGAGGTAGCATATCACATTCCTGCACTATGAGCAGTAAAAATCTGTTTGCATGGAACAAAACGTAACACAACTACAAATTCCCAAAACAGCTGTGAGCCTATGCCTCGATTCCACATAAAAAGAGAAACGAAATACCCTTCATTGACTAAGATGATGTAAACTCCATCCTCAGGACCGGAGTGTCTCATTGGTACCGACCGACTGCCACGTCATTCTCTGCCAATGGCGTCATTGGATGTGATGTAGAGGATCGTGGGGTCAGCACACCACTCTTCTGGCCATTGTTAATTTTCGTGACCTGGAACCTCTATTACTAGGTCAAGTGGATCCTACGATATTGGCACCACAAGGCTGAATGCATCCAATTCCTGTCCTCCCACCAAGGAAAAATCACTGCCACTCCTGGGAATCGACGCTGGATCCTAATTCATTGAATTCATCTCAGCTGTATAAAATTTCCTGCCATGACCAGTAAAGTACGACGTGACCAGTGTAGATGACGTAAAGTAGTTCAAGCTTGCAAAATTCATAGAGAGTGTATATGCTCACATGTCTGCTCACGCTCACTGTCATATATATATTCTGATGCAATCGTATGGTGTCAGTCCTGATCAATGTAAATATTGACGGGATATGAAACAATGTGCACAATGGACAAATGATACCACATGGATGAAGTTCCATTCACACTGTACAGCGAAATCATACTGTATATGATTACAGCCAAAGACTTTTACAGATATGTACTGGTTGTCTTGGACAACAATTTCATGTATGGCCTAGCCTTGTACTGTATCCTCACCATGACCCATGAATTTATTCAACAGATTTTTCTTTCTCCCACTTTAATTTTGCAGACTTATGTATGTTAGTCCTATACTCGGGAAATAAATGTTGGGAGGAGATAAAGAAATTCCGAACTGCCATTCTGGGCAAGACGCTAGTGATGCTGGTTTGTCATTGTCTTTCTCTGACCTCTTATGAAGTATCAAGTGTGCATCTGTGCTGGGTAGATGACGGAGGTGAGTGCCAGTGCAATTATGGATGAAGAAAAACTGGAGGGTGAATCCGGATCCAGCACATCGCCTACTCTCAAACAGCGCTGGGCTTAATATCCTAAACTAAACCATGGATCATCGCCAATAGTATCAGATGACCTCACACCACAAGGCACTGTTGAGATTTGGGACCTAACCCAGGACAATGATGCAGAGTCTAGTGATCTAGAATTGTACGCCAACACCTAACAACGAAGAGTTCTTTTACTGCCAGGATTCAAACATCCTACCCCCTAGACCTCCCAGACGAGCGCCACTGCACAGATGGTCTCAACAGTTGTAGGGAAAGGCGGGCACGAGGCCATTTTGCTAGTGTGGGTTGCCTACATCAGGGACAGGCATACATTCAGGGCAAACCTATTGTTCTCTTTTGACTGCAGGTCCTAAACTTATTGTTCTGCTAAGTGGATTATGACCCCCTGGCGATAATCTGCCTTCTGAGAAACCCCTCCCTCCAACCCTCCCCCTTCTGCTCCTCCTCCTCCCCGCCCCCCCCCCAACCCTCTCAGAACTCCCCTCGTCAATGCAAGCACATTTTTGATATCAAATTGACTGACTAATTAAATCGATCAATTAATTAACCCCTGCCCCTCTGGGAAACCCCTCAGCCCTCCCCCTTCTCTCCTCCATGTTCCCCCACCTCTCCCACCTGGAAACTGGTGGGAAAAGGACCCAGTTCGTGCTGGAGAGGTTGGATATCGTGGCAGGAAATTCTATTACATAGAAAAGGATATACTGTTTATTTATTATAAAATTCAACTTGCTGGGTGAGATCTCTCTTTTATTTGGTGGGAAGAAAGCTCACATCCAGCAACTACATGTCCTAATTACATAATTACACTGCTGCAGTGTGGAGGTGTTGTCTTGTTGGAGAATTTTCTTGTGTGCTCACCTTGAAATGCAGGGATCGACTGAGCTAGTGCACAGTGCTACCATCAGAGGACATCCTGACCCCCACTCCTCGCCCCAACGTCCTAATTACAGATCACAGTACTAAATACCACTGACCACAGACTAGATATGAGCCTCCTTTGGTCTCGGAGCCCCCAAACAAAGCATCAAATTGTGGCAATCTGTTGATCAGGAACTCTCTTCCTCTCACTGTCTGTCTCAAGATAATGATTGGAAGTAACTGGATGTCTTCAAGTACAGTTCTATGCTACCATCTGACCAGAAAATAGTGCATTTGGGCTATGTGATGACAACTGTACTACATTTACAAGCAGTTTTGGAATAGGTGGCCAGAAGTGATGTCATGATTGCATGGATAGAAGTGACATTGTTGTTGTTGTTGTTGTGGTCTTCAGTCCTGAGACTGGTTTGATGCAGCTCTCCATGCTACTCTATCCTGTGCAGGCTTCTTCATCTCCCAGTACGTACTGCAGCCTACATCCTTCTGAATATGCTTAGTGTATTCATCTCTTGGTCTCCCTCTGCGATTTTTACCCTCCACACAGCCCTCCAATACTAAATTGGTGATCCCTTGATGCCTCAGAACATGTCCTACCAACCAATCCCTTCTTCTAGTCAAGTTGTGCCACAATACCTCCTCATTAGTTGTGTAATCTACCCATCTAATCTTCAGCATTCTTCTGTAGCACCACATTTCCAAACTATTTATCGTCCATGTTTCACTTCCATACGTGGCTACACTCCATACAAATACTTTCAGAAGCGACTTCCTGACACTTAAATCTATACTCGATGTTAACAAATTTTTCTTCTTCAGAAACGCTTTCCTTGCCATTGCCAGTCTACATTTTATATCCTCTCTACTTCGACCATCATCAGTTATTTTGCTCCCCAAATAGCAAAATTCCTTTACTACTTTAAGTGTCTCATTTCCTAATCTAATTCCATCAGCATCACCCGATTTAATTTGACTACATTCCATTATCCTCGTTTTGTTTTTGTTGATGTTCATCTTATATCCTCCCTTCAAGACACTGTTCATTCCGTTCAACGGCTCTTCCAAGTCCTTTGCTGTCTCTGACAGAATTACAATGTCATCGGCGAACCTTAAAGTTTTTATTTCTTCTCCATGGATTTTGCCAGCCGGAGTGGCCGAGCGGTTAAAGGCGCTACAGTCTGGAACCGCACGACCGCTACGGTCGCAGGTTCGAATCCTGCCTCGGGCATGGATGTGTGTGATGTCCTTAGGTTAGTTAGGTTTAAGTACTTCTAAGTTCTAGGGGACTTATGACCATAGCAGTTGAGTCCCATAGTGCTCAGAGCCATTTGAACTATTTTTTTCCATGGATTTTAATACCTACTCCGAATTTTTCCTTTACTGCTTGCGCAATATACAGATTGAATAACATCGGGGAGAGGCTACAACCCTGTCTCACACCCTTCCTAACCACTGTTTCTCTTTCATGTCCCTCGACTCTTATAACTACCATCTGGCTTCTGTACAAATTGTAAATAGCCTTTCGCTCCCTCTATTTTACCCCTGCCACCTTCATAATTTGAAAGAGAGTATTCCAGTCAACATTGTCAAAAGCTTTCTCCAAATCTACAAATGCTACAAACGTAGGTTTGCCTTTTCTTAATATATTTTCTAAGATAAGTCGTAGGGTCAGTATTGCCTCACGTGTTCCAACATTTCTACGGAATCCAAACTGATCTTCCCCGAGGTCGGCTTCTACCAGTTTTTCCATTCGTCTGTAAAGAATTCACTTTATTATTTTGCAGCTGTGACTTATTAAACTGATAGTTCGGTAATTTTCACATCTGTCAACACCTGCTTTCTTTGGGATTGGAATTATTATATTCTTCTTGAAGTCTGAGGGTATTTTGCCTGACTCAATACATTTTGCTCACCAGATGGTAGAGTTTTGTCAGGACTGGCTCTCCCAAGGCCGTCAGTAGTTCTAATGGAATGTTGTTTACTCCCGGGGCCTTGTTTCCTCTTGGGTCTTTCAGTGCTCTATCAAATTCTTCACGCAGTATCGTATCTCCCATTCAATTTCATCTACATCCTCTTCCATTTCCATAATATTGTCCTCAAGTACATCGCCCTTGTATAGACTCTCTATATACTCCTTCCACCTTTCTGCTTTCCCTTTTTTGCTTAGAACTGGGTTTCCATCTGAGCTCTTGATATACATACAAGTGGTTCTCTTTTCTCCAAAGGTCTCTTTAATTTTCCTGTAGGCAGTATCTATCTTACCCCTTGTGAGATAAGCCTCTACATCTTTACATTTGTCCTCTAGCCATCCCTGCTTAGCCATTTTGCACTTCCTGTCGATCTCATTTTTGAGACGTTTGTACTCCTTTTTGCCTGCTTCATTTACTGCATTTTTATATTTTCTCCTTTCATCAATTAAATTCAATATTTCTTCTGTTACCCAAGTTTTTCTACTAGCCCTCGTCTTTTTACCTACTTGATCCTCTGCTGCCTTCAGTACTTCATCTCTCAAAACTACCCATTCTTCTTCTATTGTATTCTTTCCCCCATTCCTTTCAATTGCTCCCTTATGCTCTCCCTGAAACTCTGTACCTCTGGTTTAGCCAGTTTATCCAGGTCCCATCTCCTTAAATTCCCACCTTTTTGCAGTTTCTTCAGTTTTAATCTACAGTTCATAACCAATAGATTGTGGTCAGAGTCCACATCCGCCCCTGGAAATGTCTTACAATTTAAAAGCTGGTTCCTAAATCTCTGTCTTATCATTATATAATCTATCTGAAACCTATCAGTATCTCCAGGCTTCTTCCATGTATACAACCTTCTTTTATGACTCTTGAACCAAGTGTTAGCTATGATTAAGTTGTGCTCTGTGCAAAATTCTACCAGGCGGCTTCCTCGTTCATTTCTTATCCCCAATCCATATTCACCTTCTTTTCCTTTTCCTACTATTGAATTCCAGTCACCTATGACTATTAAATTTTCGTCTTCCTTCACTATCTGAATAATTTCTTTTATCTGATCATACATTTCTTCAATTTCTTCGTCATCTGCAGAGCTAGTTGGGATATAGACTTGCACTACTGTCGTAGGCGTGGGCTTCGTATCTATCTTGGCCACAATAATGCGTTCACTATGTTGTTTGTAGTAGCTTACCCGAACTCCTATTTTTTTTGTTATTAAACCTACTCCTGCATTCCCCCTATTTGATTTTGTATTTATAACCCTGTATTCACCAGACCAAAACTCTTGTTCCTCTTGCCACCGGACTTCGCTAATTCCCACTATATCTAACTTGAACCTATCCATTTCCCTCTTTAAATTTTCTAATCTACCTGCCCGATTAAGGGATCTGACATTCCACGCTCCGATCCGTAGAACGCCAGTTTTCTTTCTCCTGATAACGACGTCCTCTTGAGTAGTCCCCGCCCGGAGATCCGAATGGGGGACTATTTTACCTCCGGAATATTTTACCCAAGAGGACGCCATCATCGTTTATCCATACAGTAAAGCTGCATGCCCTGGGGAAAAATTACGGCCGTAGTTTCCTCTTACTTTCAGCCGTTCGCAGTACCAACACATCAAGCCCGTTTTGGTTAGTGTTACAAGGCCAGATCAGTCAATCATCCAGACTGTTGCCCCTGCAACTACTGAAAAGGCTGCTGCCCCTCTTCAGGAACCATACGTTTGTCTGGTCTCTCAACAGATACCCCTCCGTTGTGGTTGCACCTACGGTACGGCTATCTGTATCGCTGAGGCACGCAAGCCTCCCCACCAACGGTAAGGTCTATGGTTCATGGGGGGAGGAGAAGTGACATAGAATCGATAAAATTACGAAAATTGTTTGTTTGTGTGAATCAATATCTCCAGACATTCAGACAGTGGTTTCTCGTTACATCTGGACTGATGTTCTTCAGAGGTGGATGCACCTTGAAACCCTATCCTGGATGTGGGGTATCGTGTATCTGCATCCAGACATTGCCCTGGATATAACATGTGGTGGATCCAGACTTGAACACTAACTTGGGTCTACTGTGGGTCATGGGAGCCATCTGTGATACACGCATAGACACAGACATACAGAAAACAGAGCAAACACAACAACTATAGAATATGTGGTTGGAAGTAACTGGATGCCTTCGAGTACAGTGCTATACTATACCGTTTGACCAGAAAAATAGTGTATTTGGGCTATGTGATGACAACTATACTACGTTTACAAGCAGTTTTAGAATAGGTGTCGAGAAGTGTTGCCATGATCGCGTGGGTAGAAGTGGTATAGAAGTGATAAAATTACGACAATTGATGAAAAATACGTATAAATTGAGGGAAAATACGTCAAAATGTGGGGAAATCGACGAGAAATGATGAAGTACTTCATGTCTTCTGCTTGACGCAGGAAAATTCTTGTACATGGGACCGAGTATGTGACAGCAAGAGGAATGTGAGAAACAATTGACACAGAAGCATCAAGAACCAGGGAGACAATCATTTTTCGTTGTCAGCGTTAAGATGGCTGGAATAGAATGATTAATGTGGATGAATATCAAATGCGAAGTAATAAATTTATGTATGTCGGGTCACAAGCCCAGGTGTGACTCCAAAGTTATCGGCAACCACCTTCTAGATTTTTATAAATTGTCCTTAGCTAAAGAGCGTTGTATTACCATCTGAGGAACTTCAGTATACAACTACAGAATGGATCGTGTTTTTGACTCTGTGCAAGACTTTTTAGGTGTTTTAAACCCTAACAAACAGTATTTACAATGTACTTCTCTGTACCCTCCCCAATCACTACCATGCGGTGTCAACAAATACGTTACAGAACAGTTTGTGTATGGTTTTTAACAACATTCTACTGTATGTCTATTGATGTAATAGTGATACATGCAAGTTGACTGTAGTCTTCGATGCTTACCTGGAAAAGGGAACTATCTGCCTCTAAACTGACGTGGAATTGCGTTAAAGGATGACAGAAGGTAGATGGAGTGATGGATTGAGAGGGATTTCGCGAGGTATGATTTAATGGTAGGGGAGAGGGAGATGTTGCTGCAGTTCATTTGTCACACATTTGACCATTTTTTCCTTTGTTCTCTCAGTGTGCATCAGTTGTGTGGCATAACCTGCGATCGACTCATATACAACTACGTGTTCTGTGTGTGGCTTAGAGTGCTATCTACATTCAGTCATTAACAGCAAACTTCTCCATACCACAGTCAGCAGTCGCATATGCGATGAATTATGTCCATTAATGGAAAACCTATTTCAGCACCCTCCTCCAGGTGAAAGAAGATGTATGCGAAGTACTCCATTACTCTGCCACATTTTGGACATAAATCGAGTCTTCAGTTTCATAAATGCAGTGATTCTAAGTTAGTGGCAGGAGTATGTGGGTACTTCAAGCTCTATTTATACATTTGCTTGACATTAGTTCAGATGGCATGTAATTTCACATGTCAAATACCATTACTATGCGTTTTTCTGTTTCCTTGTAAGAGGTGTTTTCAATTGCTGATGATCACTTTATGGGACTGATGCGAGCATGGTATAATTTCTGAACCGTAATCAGATGTGAACAGTGGGCGCTGTACATCTCCGGAAGGCTATAGTGTGCATGTATAACAAAGAATGTATGTTTTTCTAAGGTGTAGAACAAAGTAGTTTTATCATCTTAAAGTTTGTCACTATAGTGAGTGGGATAGAAAACTTGCAGGGTGGAATTATGTTAGATGTTGGGCATATATGGCCTGCATTTGACTAACGACTAATATTTTGGAAACAACATGGCTTTAACGTTATAGCATGTTTAAATGCAGAACCATGCAGCCTTAGGACTGCATGTGTTTATGTTCTACGGTCATTTATCTCTTGCCAATACCATCTTGGTACTGAGCCAGACAGTACAACATTACTTTAGAATTGATAGTACGGTCGAAATAATCTACTGGCCATTAAAATTGCTATACCACGAAGATGACGTGCTACAGACGCAAAATTTAACCGACAGGAAGAAGATGCTGTGGTATGCAAATGATTAGCTTTTCAGAGCATTCACACAAGGTTGACGCCGGTGGCCACACCTACAACGTGCTGACATGAGGAAAGTTTCCAACCGATTTCTCATACACAAACAGCAGTTGACCGGCGCTGCCTGGTAAAACGTTGTTGTCATGCCTCATGTAAGGAGGAGAAATGCGTACCATCACGTTTACGACTTTGAGAAAGGTCGTATTGTAGCCTATCGCGATTGCTGTTTATCGTATCGCGAGATTGCTGCTCGCGTTGGTCGACATACAATGACTGGTAGCAGAATATGGAATCGGTGGGTTTAGGAGGGTAATACGGAACCCCGTGCTGGATCCCAACGGCCTCGTATCACCAGCAGTCGAGGTGACAGGCATCTTATCCGCGTGGCTGTAACGGATCGTACAGCCACGTCTCGATCCCTGAATCAACAGATGGGGATGTTTGCAAGACAACAACCATCTGCACGAACAGTTCGACGACGTTTGCAGCAGCATGGACTATCAGCTCGGACACCATGGCTGCGGTTACCCTTGACGCTGCATCACAGAAAAGAGCGCCTGCGATGGTGTACTCAACGACGAACCTGGATGGACGAATGGCAAAACGTCATTGTTTCGGTTAAATCCAGGTTCTGTTTACAGCATAATGATGGTCGCATCCGTGTTTGGAGACATCGCGGTGAACGCACATTCTAAGCGTGTATTCGTCATCTCCATACTGGCGTATCACCCGGCGTGATGGTATGGGGTGCCATTGGTTACACGTCTCGGTCACCTTTTGTTCACATAGACGGCACTTTGAACAGTGGACGTTACATTTCAGATGTGTTACGACCCGTGGCTCTACCCTTCATTCGATCCCTGCGAAACCCTACATTTCAACAGGATAATGCACGACCGCATGTTGCAGGTCCTGTACGGGCCTTTCTGGATACAGAAAATTTTCGACTGCTAGCCTGGCCAGCACATTCTCCAGATTTCTCACCGACTGAAAACGTCTGGTCAGTGGTGGCCGAGCAACTGGCTTCTCATAATACGCCAGTCACTACTCTTGATGAACTGTGGTATCGTGTTGAAGCTGCATGGGCAGCTGTACCTGTATACGCCATCCAAGCTCTGTTTGACTCAATGCCCAGGCGTATCAAGGCCGTTATTACGGCCAGACATGGTTGTTCTGGGTAGTGAGTTTTCAGGATTTATGCACCCAAATTGCGTGAAAATGTAATCACATGTCAGTTCTAGTATAATATATTTGCCCATTGAATACCCGTTTATCATCTGCATTTCTTCTTGGTGTAGCAATTTTAGTGACCAGTAGTGTACGTAAAGTGCCTTCATCTCTGTCTGTCTGGAGCTCCAACAGGCATAAACCACACGTTTCGTCTTAACCATCTGTTGTATCGTCACTACACTCTCATATCTACTATACTCTGATAATGGGTGTTAATATCCTCGACAAGTGTGCATCTGGAGAGATCTTGCACACTTGGATGGGTACCGTGAGTAAGATTGGTGTGTAATAGTCTTTGCTGAAAAGTAGTTATGGGCCCAATTCGTTCTGATCCTTCTTGAGATGTCTAATGTAGTGGGTATAGTATCCTTCTGCATCTGGTGAGCTGCAAATCAATCGGCGATGATTTGGTCAAAGACAATGTGGGGAGATCTGTCAATCTCCAACTTTATCCATGAATGCGAGAATACTCTGTGGCTCCCCTTCACATATAGAAAGATGGGCAATTTTAATCGTAAATTATGCACTATAATGAAAGTGCTAGAAATATGTAGAGAACCTAACTGTATCAATATAGGATGCTGTCTAGTACACTTTGGTGTTTATACTCAAGAATTAACCATGAATGAGTGTACTGCACAATCATCTATCTACATTTGCAGTCTAGTGTATGGTACACGCAAAGTAGTGAAGGGGTGGTTTAGCGATGATACAGAAATTCGGAAGCATTCTGTCATGCCATTCGTCCGCATTGAAATTACAGAAAAGCTGGTAAAATTGCTAAAATTGATCGTACTATCAACTGTGATGCTTATTACAGTAAATTGTTCCATACCGAAGGTATCTTTTCCATCCCATTCAAACTCTGGTACACTGTTGATTACCACATAATGATTACCTGACACCACTTGTTTGAGATGGAGAGAGTCATGGTGTGAGCAACACCTTCTGCGGGATGGCGAGCACCGAAATAGTGATCATGTACATGGCAATACAAGGAATAAATGCTCTTGGTCTCTTCGAAATGAAACACCTAGACATCTGCTAGCCTGTCACTGTGAAAGATTAAATGTAAAGAACCTAGGTTCGGAGGAGAGCTTCTGTAAAGTTTGGAAGGTAGGAGACGAGATACTGGCAGAAGTAAAGCTGTGAGGACGGGGCGTGAGTCGTGCTTGGGTAGCTCAGTTGGTGGAGCACTTGCCCGCAAAAGGCAAAGGTCCCGCGTTAGAGTCTCGGTCCGGCACACAGTTTTAATCTGCAAGGAAGTTTCATATCAGCGCACACTCCGCTGTAGAGTGAAAATTTCATTCTAATGTATCAGACTGCTTATGAAAGAACGGCACAGGGACCCTCTCTTGTGATTGATATTCTGTGGGATATGGTCCTCCTACAGTATAGGTGGCGAAACTTTACACTCGTCTGTGCAAACGACTTTGATCACTGACCACCTGCTCCAGTGGATCAATACCTGCATATTTAATAGGGTCACCACATTTGCCCAATGTCAGCAAGCAGATAATATTGGATTTCTATGTTTCGGAAGACAGGGACACGGTAATATCATATCGAGTTCTCTACTGGGCGATGTTAGCGGATTTCTTTACAGTTCATAGTCTTTTTCTCTGTTGGATGGTACAAAATAACGAGGATAGAGAGAATGTTTGGGTGACAAACATGAATGCAGTCTCAGGGATGCAGATCTCCTTTGCACTGCACGTAGTTTGGAAATGCGGCGCAATGCAGTAGCAAAATCCTCGACCTTCTTTCAATTCCAGTTTTATGTGGAGGCTTCCTAATTTTTCCGATAATAAACACCACTGTAACTTCTCGTACTGTCCTTTCTACTGTCTCGTGTTGGAGGAGAAAGCTTCATTTGGTGCAGGCCTTACACATTGTACATGGTTGGCGGAGCTACGACAAGATGTTCTCATTTTCACCAAGTGATTAAAACATGATCCTGTCACCTTACCTCAGTGCAGTCTGTTTCACCATGGAATGCGGAAGGTCTCAGATATAGCGGTATCCGACTTCCACACAGTTCTGACCTAAACTGGAATGATCACATGGACAAAGCTGCAGGGAAGACAGGGCAGAGACTGAAGAACAGTTACAGGATGCAGAGGGACTGTCTAAAACACCACGCTGGAATTTTGCTGTGTGGGGTACTTAGCAGATATGTTCGAAAAAGGTGACTCATTTCAAGATGTGAGAGTGCCACGAATATGTTACATTACTGTCTGCAATCATTAAAAGACATCTCCATAGGATCCAACGCAAGTATGTGGTTGAACGGAGACATTTGATTCTAAATCTCAGACAGCATTTCTACCACAAAGTGTATAGATCTGAAAAGCCAATGTATTTTTCATAGGATTTTGTACATTTCTTATGACCACAATCTAGTGCTGCATTTGTAAGTGATTCCTCACGTAGCACACCATCTACACTACTGGCCATTAAAATTGCTACACCACGAAGATGACGTGCTACAGACGCGAAATTTAACCGACAGGAAGAAGATGCTGTGATATGCAAATTATTAACTTTTCAGAGCATTCACACAAGGTTGGCGCCGGTGGCCACACCTACAACGTGCTGCCATGAGGAAATTTTCCAACCGATTTCTCATACACAAACAGCAGTTGACCGGCTTTGCCTGGTGAAACGTTGTTCTGATGCCTCGTGAACGGAAGAGAAATGCGTACCATCACGTTTCCGATTTTGATAAAGGTCGGATTGTAGCCCATCGCGATTGCGGTTTATCGTATCGCGACCTTGCTGCTCGCGTTAGTCGAGATCCAATAACTGTTAGCAGAATATGGAATCGGTGGGTTCAGGAGGGTAATACGGAACGCCGTGCTGGATCCCGACGGCTCGCATCACTAGCAGTCGAGATGACAGGCATCTTATCCGCGTGGCTGTAACGGATTGTGCAGCCACGTCTCGATCCCTGAGTCAACAGATGGGGATGTCTGCAAGACAACAACCATCTGCACGAACAGTTCGACGACGTTTGCAGCAGCATGGACTATCAGCTCGAAGACCATGGCTGCGGTTACCCTTGACGCTGCATCACAGACAGGAGCGTCTGCGATGGTGTACTCAACGACGAACCTGGGTGCACGAATGGCAAAACGTCATTTTTCCGGTGAATCCAGGTTCTGTTTACAGCAAGCATCATGATGGTCGCATCCGTGTTTGGCGACATTGCGGTGAAGGCACATTGGAAGTGTGTATTCGTCATCTCCATACTGGCGTATCACCTGGCGTGATGGTATGGGGTGCCATTGGTTACACGTCTCGGTCACCTTTTGTTCACATAGACGGCACTTTGAACAGTGGACGTTACATTTCAGATGTGTTACGACCCGTGGCTCTACCCTTCATTCGACCCCTGCGAAACTCTACATTTCAGCAGGATAATGCAGGAGGGTAATACGGAACGCCGTGCTGGATCCCGACGAAAACGTCTGGTCAATGGTGGCCGAGCAACTGGCTCGTCACAATACGCCAGTCACTACTCTTGATGAACTGTGGTATCGTGTTGAAGCTGCATGGGCAGCTGTACCTGTACACGCCATCCAAGCTCTGTTTGACTCAATGCCCAGGCGTATCAAGGCCGTTATTACGGCCAGAGGTGGTTGTTCTGGGTACTGATTTCTCAGGATCTATCCACGCAAACTGCGTGCAAACGTAATCACATGTCAGTTCTAGTATAATATATTTGTCCAATGAATACCTGTTTATCATCTGCATTTCTTCTTGATGTAGCAATTTTAATGGCCAGTAGTGTACTATATGTGATCATTCTCAATCAACCATCATCGTCACGCGCCTATAACCCCATGGATATATCGCAGAACCTCTGTTACGTTGTCTACATGGTATCTAAATAGCATGTGTTTCAAATACTGTCTGTTAGTGTGGGAAATATTTAGCAGCGGCAAGAGGGAGTTGCAAATATCTTCTTAATACCACGTTCCTCAGCTGACTCACATTCTAAATTCCGTGATAAGGGTGATTTTATTACGAGCTTACACCTCTGGCGACGTGCGCTCGCACTTTCGGTCTGTAGTACACATCTCTCGATCACTGTCTATATTTAATGTCACAGTATTTGTGTGGAAGGCCACTTCATTCGGAAGCAATACCATACCTCGATTTATAAAGCATGTATAGTTTTTAACATACATACATACAATAATACTTGTTCCATAGAACATGAACACGACATTTCCTAATGATGTGGAGCGTGTCATGGATATCATTAGCGATACGTGTGTGTGGCTGTAGAACCAAGACAGCTTCTACGCAGGGTGACATTAACGTAGTCGTTTTGATCTTGTTTTTAATAGTGCCGTCCTTATGCAAAATGTGTTGCCGGCGGTAGAACCCTTCTGCAGTCAGCTTAAAATATCCGTTTTCAATAGTGTACCTTGAAAAGAACATCATCTTCCCTCCAGGATTTCCCATTTCAGCTACATGGTGACTGTACTCCGACTGCTGAAAAAAAATTACGCGCCATGCAAAGTGACTCTCATGATCAATTTAATTAAATAGCCTATCAATTTGATACCAATGACGTGCCGCCTGGTAGGTGGAAGCGATGGATAGGGTACTATGGATGTGATTTGGGAGTGGGAGCGGCAATAACTCTTTGACACTTAAGTTACATAGCTAGCCGCCGCTGTTCTTCATTTTTTTTTTTCAGAGTTAGACCTGATGCTGGTCAGTTTGGTACTTCATTTGTCTATTTCCCATTCTTCATTTGGGTACGAAAATTAGGACAAGAATTCCTTCTGTAATTTTTCCTCAACTCATCAATTTTTTTTCTTAACAAACCTGATTACTGTCAAGCGATTTAGTACTTATGCACAGTTTCGCGGTCGTATATACTGATAAAATTCTGTTGAGCTTCCATGAGCTTTAGGCTGAGTGCTCCTCAGCCACTGTCAAGAGGTTACTGTCAAGTGATTGCTGCTGCCATCCTTATATAGCCGCGCTGCCATTAATGACGTCACTGGTACTCGCTTCTGAACCCTTATTTTGTACACTTCTGGCGTTCCAAGACCTACATCGTCTGTCATAGGCCTCATTACTTGTAGAATTTTAACTGGGGCCCTGAAGACCGAATCGATTTTATGCCTCTTCAGGAGCCATAGAATAGCAAAAACGCAAGCTTTTGAAAGAATGCGGCTTGTTTCTCGACGAATTTCTTCTGCAGTTTCACTGTTCTCGCCACATCAAGAATACGACTGATTTCATCAGCCGAATTAAGTGCTTGCGTCTTGAAGAATGTGATATGACGGTTAGCTTTGATGTGGTATCATTATTCACGCGTTTTCCCATCAAAGCTTCTTTAGATCTGCTCTCCCCTTTATTTGATGACACTGTTGTGGATTTATTTAAGGACACTCTGACGGCATCATATTTTTTATGGTGGGGAATATTTGAATCAGACAGGCGGCATCGACGATGGGAAGCGCATTAACTCCAGTTATAGCCAACCTGCTTATGGAATACTTTGAGGACATCACTCTGGACACAGCTCCTCCAAAACCTAATTGCTTTTATCATTATGCCGACGACACTTGAGTTGTCGGTCTCACGGCGTTGAAGAGCTCGAAGAATTCTTGGACCAAATCAATAGCATCCACGACAACATCAAGTTCACGGTGGAGGTAGAGACAGGTGGCGCCTTGCGTTTTCTCGACGTTCTCGTCCGCCGTAAATGGGTGCCTCAGTCAGTATGTTTATCGGAAACCCACCTACACGGACTGATATCTGTGTGATATCAGCTATCATCACCCTTTACAGAAAAGTTATGATGATCTTGGCACATAGAGCGGAAGCCGTTCCAGATGCTGAAAGCCTTCCGAAGAAATTGAGGAGCTTGCGAAAAATATTCAAGGGAACCGTCTACAACCGCCAGATTTCGCAAAATATCTTGTCGGAGAATCGTAAGCAGCAGGCCCTCGTGGAGGACACGAAGAAGCTTGCGTTTTTGCCGTTCTCTGGCTCAATAACAGCAAAGATTAGCCGGTTCCTAACAAGGAAACCTCCCCATCGCACCCCCCTCAGATTTAGTTATAAATTGACACAGTGGATAGGCTTGAAAAACTGAACACAGATCAATCGAGAAAACGGGAAGAAGTAGTGGGGAACTATGAAAAAATAAGCAAAATATACAAACTGAGTAGTCCATGCGCAACATAAGCAACATTATGGACAAGATGAACTGAGGGGCGCCGTGGTCCCGTGATTAGAGTGAGCAGCTGCGGAGCCAGAGGTCCTTGGTTCGAGTCTTCCCTCGAGTGAAAATTTTACTTTCTTTATTTTCGCAAAGTTACGATCTGTCCGTTCATTCATTGACGTCTCTGTTCACTGTAATAAGTTTACTGTCTGTGTTTTGCGACCGCACCGAACCGTGCGATTAGTAGACGAAAGGACGTGCCTCTCCAATAGCAACCGAAAACATTTGATCGCAAGGTCATAGGTCAACCGATTCCTCCACAGGAAAACACGTCTCATATATTTTATACGACACTGGTGACGGCATGTGCGTCACATGACAGGAATATGTTGTGGACCCACCTAACTTGTACACTTGGCGAATGGGTAGAAAGATTCTTCTACCTTGCCCGATTTAGGTTTTCTTGTGGATGTGAGAATTACTCCCAAAAAAGTGATGAAAATATAATAGTTTGTCACATAAACTGCAACAAATAAATGCAACAGTTTCACAGTCGCACAGTTTTCCCTGTGCTCTGTCAAAACACGTTTTTTACGTTTTCAAATGTTTCCGTGTGTAGACCGTCAAATCCTGCATATGTCCAAGCAAATCTGAACATGTCCTGGAATTTTGGAGAGCGAAGTTGATTCTGTGCCTGAACTATCAATTGTCTGAAAATAAAAAATTTAACTTTTCACTCGAGAGAAGGCTTGAACTAAGGACCTCTCGTTTCGCAGCTGTTCACGCTAACTACGGGACCACGGCGCTCGTAAGCTTACACTCTCCTTGATGTTGCATATTTTGCACATGGACTACTCAGTTTGTATATTTTACTTATTTTTTTCATGGTTCCACACAACTTCTTCCTGTTTTCTCGATTGATCTGTGTTCAGTTTTTCAAGGCCTATCCCTAGGCCAACTTATAACTAAATCTGATGGGGGTGCGATGGGGAGGTTCCCTTGTAAGAAGCATAAAATCTATGCGGTCTATAGGGCCCCAGCTAAAATTCTACAAATAATGAGGCCTGTGAAAGACGATATAGGCCTCAGAACGCCAGATTATATAAAATACCGTTTGGGTACGGACCATGTTATGTCGGTCTGTCTGTGCTTACTATTGAACGGCGCTGTGTAGAACACGACAGATGTTTTCACCTGCGGTATCCTGAGAAATCAGAAATAGCGGAACACCCACTAGAAAACGGATACCATATTGCATTCGCCGAGACGTTCGGTTTTACATAGAATAATAGTTTCTGGGGCAGTGTCATAAAAGAAGCGATCGAAATAAAAACTTCTGCTAGCTCTCTCAATAACGACTGCGGCCTGCAGGTAAGCACAGCTTGGAACCCTGCCATCGGAAGGTTGAAGGGGGCGCGGCAAGCGCACAACGAAAACATTACTTATACGGCGCTGGAGAGGCCACCAATGACGTCACAGAAGGCAGCGCTGTTATGTAAGGACGGTAGCAGCAACCAGAAAACAGCCACCAATTGACAGTGGCTGCGGAACAGTCGGCCGAAAGCTCGTAGTTTTTAAACGACTTGATGCTACTGGGAGTCCGAGAGAATTTTATCAGTTTAACACTTTTTTTTTTTTATAAAAGTATACGTCACGCTGGTCAATTTGATATCATATTTGTACATTTCCCAATCTTCGTTTGGTTATGAAAATTCGGACAAAAACCTATTGTGTAATTTTCAGGAAGTCTTGTTTTCGCTTCACTCATAAATTTGACCAAAAAACGAAATTTAAGTCGCAACTTGACTAAAAGAAGAAATAACCTGACAGCGTACATCCAAAGGCATCACAATTATTGTCAGTTTGGCAGTGGAGGGATGTGTATGGAATAAAACTTGTTGGGGGAGAATAAGGTACGACTGCAGTAAGCAGGTTCAATTGGATGTAGCTTGCAGTAGTTATGCGCAAATAAAAGAAGTAAAGTAAAGTCGTATGGCAGGAATGGCTGGAAGACCCCAATGAGCAGGTTCAGACGCCTAATTGTAAAGACTTTTCCTATCCTTCGCGTCTGCTGTCACCTTTCCTTGAATACTGGAGCGGGATAAGTGTGTTCGTTAAGTGTAGTTGACTGTAATGCGTGTGTGTGGAGTGTAGTGTTGTGTGCGTGTTGGATGACGATGAAAAATGGGAGATAGTGAAACCCAGTGCGGGAGAGAGTGTACTCCTCTCGAAAAGCACTGAGGGGGCCACTGATATTAACGTCCTCATCCAACAGACGAATCGCCATCAATAGTGTAACAAGCCTTAAGTTCATTAGACACTGTGGAGAGCTTGGAATTTATGGTTCATATATATGGTTCATATGGCTCTGAGCACTATGGGTCATAACTTCTGAGGTCATCAGTCCCCTAGAACTTAGAACTACTTAAACCTAACCTAAAGACATCACACACATCCATGCCAGAGGCAGGATTCGAACCTGCGACTGTAGCGGTCGCGCGGCTCCAGACTGTAGCGCCTAGAACCGCTCGGCCACTCCGGCCGGCGCTTGGAATTTAATTCAGGACATTGGCTCAAAGACTCCTGATTAGAAACTTTACACCAAACCTTTCCCCCGCCCCTTGCCGGTCAAATACTGGCAGTGAAAATTCTTTCGCAGCAGGATTCGGACCGGCTTACCTCCGTGTCGACCACCACCACAGAAGCGTCCTTAAGCGACCTCAGCTGCGGAGGCTGGTTTTTGTGGAAATGAGGAATAGGTTAGCTTGGAGAGATGCTTCACACCAATTACTCACTCCAGTCTTAGTCCTGAAGACCATAATAGCAACACGGAAAGGCAGTAGGCCGTACAAAACTCGCCGCCCCCAGATACCAGAAACGGGACCTGTCAACCACAATAGCGAACAGGACGGGCGCACAGCCGCGGCCGGGAATGATATGTTGCACAGTGTCTTACCAACACGCGACCTCGCTCCGTACCAGCACCAGGAAGGCCACAAGTTGAAGGACGCTAGAGTTCCTAGAGCCAGAAGAAGCAAGATTGGTCGCATGTTCGCTGTCGAAAGACTGCGAAGTGAACTGCCGCGGCGGTCGCCTCGGCCGGCCGCTCCATTTTTCAGGTCAGGTCAACAAGCAGCGGGACTGGGCGACGCAGGTCGCGGTTGCGGCCACCAGTCACCAGCCCAGAGGATACGCAGTGGGCCGGGCTGGACGCCGCAGCGCCTCCGGGGGCAGCGCGACCTTGCGCCGCCTCGCAGCGTAATCATAAATCTCGAGCGGCTTGATTGATGGAGGCAGCGGGAGCGGCCGGCGGCCAGCGGCCGGGGTCGAACCCGCAACGGCCCGCAAGGAGCTCGCCGCCGCCCCCGCTCCTCCATCCATCAGGCGCGGTGACACTCTGTAATTTGCGGTGATAAATAACGGCGCCCGCCGAGCGACAGCGCTGCGCCGCTGGGGCAACGCCCAGCCGGTCGCGCCACCGCGCGCTGTTCGCACTCTGCTGTCTCCGGGCAACGCAATTGAATCCGTACTACCACAGTCTAACATAACAGTAGCGACACTCCGTCTCGTTTTTGGTCACCCGCAGTGATAGCAGCGCCCCAAGCGGCTAGCAAGCGACACTTCTGAATACGAAATCGGATTAATGCGAATACTAAGGTTTATTACAATGAAATGAACACCCTTAGCTGCCTACAGGCGTTGACATACGTCAACGGGGACAGATGAAAATGTGTGCCCCGACCGGGACTCGAACCCGGGATCTCGTGCTTACATGGCAGACGCTCTATCCATTTTTCCATTTTTTTTACAATAACAAACATAAACTGCTTCTAGCATTTTTTTTAAATATGTAAGACGATGACTTTATAAAATAAAATTTTCTGGGAAACGTAAATAAGTGGACTTTTTTTAACATAATAGTGAAAAAAAATAAATAAAATATCCTGCTTCTGTCAGTACAAACAATAACGGTCTACGTTCCTCTTTTAGGCGCGTACCTCGCTAATCCCGTCACACCTCGCGTTGGTGTCGGGTACGTCTTCACGTGTGTTTGTGGATCCTCTCCACTGTCCTGGTCCTTTCTTGTTCTGATACTTATAGACAATAATTACATTCTCCTACCCGGGACACCCCAACTGGGTGGGGGATCAAGCAAGACACTCCCTAAAAAATTTGCGTAATATGTTCGATATCTCGGATGTCTCATAAGCTGTGAGTGATGTTTCTGTAGTAAGGCCCAAAAGTCGAGCACATTCTTACTGCCGTCTCGGAAAAGATAACGCACAGTCAAACCTCGAATCCAAGTCACTGCGTTTGTCTTCGTTCGGGGATAATACACTCCTGGAAATTGAAATAAGAACACCGTGAATTCATTGTCCCAGGAAGGGAAAACTTTATTGACACATTCCTGGGGTCAGATACATCACATGATCACACTGACAGAACCACAGGCACATAGACACAGGCAACAGAGCATGCACAATGTCGGCACTAGTACAGTGTATATCCACCTTTCGCAGCAATGCAGGCTGCTATTCTCCCATGGAGACGATCGTAGAGATGCTGGATGTAGTCCTGTGGAACGGCTTGCCATGCCATTTCCACCTGGCGCCTCAGTTGGACCAGCGTTCGTGCTGGACGTGCAGACCGCGTGAGACGACGCTTCATCCAGTCCCAAACATGCTCAATGGGGGACAGATCCGGAGATCTTGCTGGCCAGGGTAGTTGACTTACACCATCTAGAGCACGTTGGGTGGCACGGGATACATGCGGACGTGCATTGTCCTGTTGGAACAGCAAGTTCCCTTGCCGGTCTAGGAATGGTAGAACGATGGGTTCGATGACGGTTTGGATGTACCGTGCACTATTCAGTGTCCCCTCGACGATCACCAGTGGTGTACGGCCAGTGTAGGAGATCGCTCCCCACACCATGATGCCAGGTGTTGGCCCTGTGTGCCTCGGTCGTATGCAGTCCTGATTGTGGCGCTCACCTGCACGGCGCCAAACACGCATACGACCATCATTGGCACCAAGGCAGAAGCGACTCTCATCGCTGAAGACGACACGTCTCCATTCGTCCCTCCATTCACGCCTGTCGCGTCACCACTGGAGGCGGGCTGCACGATGTTGGGGCGTGAGCGGAAGACGGCCTAACGGTGTGCGGGACCGTAGCCCAGCTTGATGGAGACGGTTGCGAATGGTCCTCGCCGATACCCCAGGAGCAAAAGTGTCCCTAATTTGCTGGGAAGTGGCGGTGCGGTCCCCTACGGCACTGCGTAGGATCCTACGGTCTTGGCGTGCATCCGTGCGTCGCTGCGGTCCGGTCCCAGGTCGACGGGCACGTGCACCTTCCGCCGACCACTGGCGACAACTTCGATGTACTGTGGAGACCTCACGCCCCACGTGTTGAGCAATTCGGCGGTACGTCCACCCGGCCTCCCGCATGCCCACTATACGCCCTCGCTCAAAGTCCGTCAACTGCACATACGGTTCACGTCCACGCTGTCGCGGCATGTTACCAGTGTGAAAGACTACGATGGAGCTCCGTATGCCACGGCAAACTGGCTGACACTGACGGCGGCGGTGCACAAATGCTGCGCAGCTAGCGCCATTCGACGGCCAACACCGCGGTTCCTGGTGTGTCCGCTGTGCCGTGCGTGTGATCATTGCTTGTACAGCCCTCTCGCAGTGTCCGGAGCAAGTATGGTGGGTCTGACACACCGGTGTCAATGTGTTCTTTTTTCCATTTCCAGGAGTGTATGTCCTATCTGGGAGAAGTAGTGTGCGTGGTTCTATTGTTTGCGGCCCCACCCGAAGGAGGAAGGCGATCATTTTTTTGACCAAACACCAGACGTCCGCCGAAGGTCCGCATATCAGGCGATGCTCCTCAGTGTCTATAACATTGCACTGCGGACACAGTGGCTCGTCCGCCATATGAATTGTATGCAACCTGGAACGAGTCACGTATTTCCCATTTACCACCTGATACCACAATGCGCGCGTTCCCGTATCGAGGTGTGGGTGGTGCACTGTACGCCATACCACTGACCACGTAACTGTTGGTTGGCGGCGCTCTACGGCATTATTCGGTCGTCGTCGAGTGAAGATGTGATATATATCGCGTGCCGTTGCCGTCCTGGTAGTCGGTAGTTCCATATGTACATAACTGTGTTCCACAAAGAAGGTTCGCATATGGGCAAGCGATGGTGAGATGTGAGCCACCGCTACCGGAGCCGAAAGAGAAGGTGGAGCGAGTTCGTCTATCAAGCCGCCCGTCAGACTTGTCTGGTGTCGTGTCCACATCTTTATCATTGTGGTTACATAAATAGCCACTGCTCGGTCGCGTACGTGGACTAGTCCAAGACCGCCACGACTACGAGGAAGGGTGAGGGTTTCGTATCCTACCTTAAAAAGCAGACCTGTGCTCACAAAATATCCTAGTGCCGCCAGGATTCGGCGGGCCAACACCACCGGCATAGGAAGAACTTGTGCCAGGTGGGGGATGCGAGAGGCTAGATAAGTGTTGGCAAAGGTGACCCGTTGTATCATATCCAGTGCCCTTAACCTGTGACTTCGGACACTCGCACGAATTGTTTGCAGAAGATGTCTGTAACTCAGTGCCACCGTGCGTCGAACGTCTGTAGTGAAGATAATTCCTAGGCATTTCATCTTGTTGATCGGCTGTAATGGTGCTACACTTCCTGTCGGGAGTCCTCTCCCGATGTCCATCGCTCCCGACTTTGCCATGTTCGGGCGACTTCCCGTAGCCATACAATACAAATTAATCCAATGCAAGGCCGCTCCTGCCTCGTCGCCTGACCGTGCTAAAAACACTAGGTCATCTGCGTATGTTCGGCATATAAACTTGTTGTGCCTTATCGTCATTCCTTGGAGTCGATTCCGGAGCCCGCAAAGCAGCGGCTCGACAGCGATGGCATACAATATCGTTGACAGCGGGCACCCTTGTCTGACCGATCGTGAGATGGTGATGGGCCCCACCAAGCGTCCATTGATGAGCACTTTGGATGCGGCTCCGTGGAGTAGTCTCATGACGACTGTGACAAAACTTTCCGGAAACTTCATTTTCGTCATCACGTCCGTGAGATAAGCATGACTCAGCCTGTCAAATGTGCGATCGAAGTCTATCGATACCAATACACCCCGGAGACGACATGTTGAAGCCAGTGCGATAACATCGCGGTAGTCGCTGAGTGCCGCTCCTCCAAGCTGGGTTTGGTCGAGTGAAATCACTTGTATTACGCGTTTAAAGCGTGCTGCAAGTATCCTGGCGTGGATCTTGTAGTCGCAATTAAGAAGGGTCAGTGGCCGGTAGGCCTGTATCCCTGTGCCGCCAGATGGTTTGTGGATGGGGATGATCATTCCTTCCACGAAGGAGGGTGGAAGAGGCACGTTGGGAGACATCAATTCGCAGTACATGGCAGTCCATAGTGGAATCATGAGATCTTTAAATGTACGATAGAACTCTAACGGAAACCCGTCGGGCCCCGGCGATTTGTGTGACGCTCCCTTGTCAATCGCTTCTATTACGTCGTCAACTGTGATTTCACCTGTTAACTCCAGGTTGGCCGACTCGTCGAGACACGCGGAGAGCGTTCGTCGGACCTCATGAAAGGCTGCCTGATCGTGTTCCGCTTCTTCATAGAGATGACCGTAGTGTTCCACGAAAGCGTTGGCAATGTCTTTTTGCGTTGTCATGCGGCGACCGGCAGTACGACCGTCTGTATTAAGGTTCTGCGGCTACGTTGTTTTTCTCTGATAACGTGATACATCGACGGGGATTCTCCACGGACTCGTTCAAAGGCCCTTGCACGGATTGCGACACCCTCCAGTCGGCGGCGCGTTATGGAAATTATTTGGGCCTGTGCTCGTTTTATACCGGCACGACGCTCCTGTGAAGGTGCTTGTACAGATAGTTCGCGGAGCATCGTGAAATAAAATTCCGTCGTGTTCCGCCTCCACATCATCTGCTCTCTTCCGTATGCAATTAACGCTCGGCGCAATGCAGGCTTAACGCATTCCAGCCACCACTGCAACGTCGTCGGATATGTCGGGAGGCGTCGTTCACACACATGCCAAGTGTCTTCGACTAAGCGTCTGCACTCAGGTTCCTTAAGGTGTGCCGTATTCAGTTTCCAAACACTGCGACTCCTCCACACTTGTTGACGACTCAGGGAGACCGTGCATATATATGCTACGTGATCTGAAAAGGCGACAGGCCACAATTCCGCATCGAGGATCGCAGGTTCGAGACGACGTGTTACGTAAATGCGATCGAGACGACTTGCAGAGTGACTCGTGACGTAGGTGTATCCACGTCTGTCGCCATGTATCTTCTCCCATGTATCAATGAGATTCATGTCCAGTATGAGTTGCCGCAGCTCCGGGCATGAAGTATAACGTGGGTGTTGATCTTTTGGTGCGAGCACGCAGTTGAAGTCGCCTCCAAATAAGACATGTTCATACCGACCTAAGAATAGTGTTGCAATCTCCTCTGCGTAAAATCGAGATCGGTCGCGCCGTCTGTCTGACCCCGACGGTGCGTAAATGTTAACGACCCGTACTCCCAGCACTGTGAGCGACAGTCCTCGCGCTGACGGCAGGTACACCACGTCCTCGGCTACTATGCCGCTACGTAGAAGTATCGCTGTTCCGCTGCCGCCGTCGGTAGTAGGTGTAATGTACGTATCGTACTCATAGAGGTCGGGGAAGCTCTCAACACGTATTGTCCCGCACTACATTCGTAGTGCCCCCGCCCATTATACTCGTTACTCGCGGCGCGTTGCCGATTCCCGTAAGAGTTCGGGCACTATTTGTGCATTTGCACAGAAGAATAAGATGGTCAAGTGGCATGTCCCAAAGAACAGATACCATCTTAGTATATATATAGTTAAGGCTCACCGGCACTTGACCATCTTCTTCTTCTGTGCGAATGCACAAATAGTGCCCGAACTCTTACGGGAATCGGCAACGCGCCGCGAGTAACGAATATAATGGGCGGGGGCACTACGAATGTAGTGCGGGAAAATACGTTGAGAATGTGGGTTTCGCGGCAGGCGTGCCAGAGATAAATCCCTGCAGTCGCACTGTCCACTGTGTCCTCGGTAGCTCAGATGGATAGAGCGTCTGCCATGTAAGCAGGAGATCCCGGGTTCGAGTCCCGGTCGGGGCACACATTTTCATCTGTCCCCGTTGACGTATGTCGACGCGTGTAGGCAGCTAAGGGTGTTCATTCCATTGTAATTTCATTCTAACGAGCTGCTTGGTCACCGATGGTATCTGTTCTTTCGGACATACCATCTTAGTAAACACTAAGGTTTATATTGATTTGTAACACACATTGATCAGTCACAACATCATGACCAGTGACCTACTATCGATATAAACCCGTCCAGGGAATAGCAGCGTAACCTGGCGAGGAATGAGACACGCACGTTGCGTGTAGTATCAATGAGCATGCTGTACTTGTGTAGAATGAGGAAGGGGCGGAATCTGAGTTTGACCAAGGGTAGACTGTGACGGCCCGGCGGCTCTGCACGAGCGTTTCGGAAAGTGCACGACTTGTTGGGTGTTCGAGAATTGCTGTGGTGAGTGTCTTTAACGCATGGCGAAACCAACACATCCAGACATCGTGGGTTTGGACGGCCACCTTCATTACAGACGTCGGACATCGTATGCTGAGCAAATTGGTAAAGCAGGACAGGTGGCGAACTATGGAGGAACTAATGTCAGACTTTAATGCTGTACAAGTGTGTCTGAACTGACAGTGCACCGAACATTCCTAGCAATGGACCTGTGCAGCCGGCGACCTATGCATGTGCCAATGTTAACACCATGAAATCTTCAACTACCACTGAAATGGGCACGTGACCATCGGCACTGGACGTTGGCGCAGTGGCAGAGCATTGCATGGTCTGATGAACCCCGAGACCTTCTTCATACTGCCGATGGTAGGGCGCGAGTCCGTTGTCTTCCTTGACATCTGTATTGTGAGACAAGCTGGCGGCGGCTCCATTATGCTCTGGGGAGCATTCACGTGGGCACCCATGAGTCAAATGGAGCTCGTGAAAGGCGCCATGGCGGCCAAGGAGTATCGTACGCCGATTGCAGATCACGAACACCTATCATGACGATAATGTTTCCCGACGGCAATGGCATTTTTCAACAAGATAATGCGCCATGACACAAGACCAGGGTTGTGATGAAGTGACTTGTGGAACGCAGTGACGAGCCCCAATTGGTGTGCTGATCCCCCCTCCCCCGTCTCCGATCATTGACTAGAAATGGTTATGTTTGGCTACTTGGACACCATCTGCAGCCATTCATGGACCTCATGTTCCCAAACAACGATGGAATTTTTATGGATGACAATACGCCGTGTCACCGGATCACAATTGTTGGCGTCTGGTTCGAAGAACATTCTGTACAATTCGATCGAATGAATTGGCCACCCAGATCGTCCAAGAACAATCCCATCGAACATTTACGGGACATAATCGAGAGGTCAGTTCGTGCGCAAAGTTCTGCACCGAAAACACTTTGGCAATTATTGATGGCCGGGCGAAGTGGCCGAGAGGTTCTAAACACTTCAGTCTGGAACCGTGCGACCGCTACGGTCGCAGGTTCGAATCCTGCCTCGGGCATGGATGTGTGTGATGTCCTTAGGTTAGTTAGGTTTAAGTAGTTCTAAGTTATAGGGGACTGATGACCTCAGATGTTAAGACCCATAGTACTCAGAGCAATTTTTGAACCCCCTCCCCCAACTCGCTAGATCTGAACCCGATCTAACACATTTGGGATGTGACTGAACGTGTCGTCAGAGCTAATCGCCCCCCTCCCTGGAATTTACTGGAATTAGATGACTTGTGTGTACAGATGTGGGACCGGCCGGTGTGGCCGTGCGGTTCTAGGCGCTACAGTCTGGAGCTGAGCGGCCGCTCCGGTCGCAGGTTCGAATCCTGACTCGGGCATGGATGTGTGTGATGTCCTTAGGTTAGTTAGGTTTAAGTAGTTCTAAGTTCTAGGCGACTGATGACCTCAGAAGTTAAGTCGCATAGTCCTCAGAGCCATTTGAACCATTTTTTGTACAGATGTGGAGCCAACTCCCTCCAGCGACGTAGCAAGGCCTCATTCCTTCCATGCCACCACGTGTCGCCACTATTATCCGTGCCAAAGGTGGACATCTCGGCTATTAGGTAGGTGGTCATAATATTCTGGCTGATCAGTATAGTTTTTACAGTGGGGAGTGTGTGTAGCGCCATAAAAACCGACATTAACTAGAAAAAGACACTAAATTTGACACTGTTTAATTTCCTAAGGACCCTGGGAGGTACGAAACGGTACATTACAGAACAGTTTATTTATGATTCTCCTGTAACGTATGGACATTTGCTGAATAATGTTTTCCTTCAGTACCAAAAAATTGCTAGTAAATACCAAAGGATTCGTCGTTTTGCAGAAAGACGCCGTATAACTATGCAACAAAGCAAAGTTTTGTTTGCTACACTTTCAGCCAAATCAGTGAATGTGGAACGTAGGTAATCTGTATGGAATGCAAGATCTACATTATTTAACGGACCAAATAAGCCACTAAAACTGTAGCTCAAGTAAAAAAACACAGATACGTGAAAATAAATCATCGAAAACAATATAACTGTTCCCCAACACAGAAGAAACCACTTCCACAATTGTTGCTAAATCTGAGCCACAAACGGCAAGAATCTTCAACATTATCGCTTTGGAAGCAAAAGTAATTACATTTACAAGAATATTGTTCTATTAGAAAGTCGAGTGAAGAGTAAGAATGGGCGAATCATTATACTCCATAAAAATTTTTAAACGTCAAGAAAGTGCCTACGATAATAACAACAGACAACAGAAATACGAGTCATTTCTTAGTTGCTGTCGGTTTTATGGCACTACACACACTCCCTATTTTAAAAACTACTACTCTAATACCCAATTCACACGGTCGCCTTTCTTGTCTGAACTGACTACTCGAGACGAGCAGTGCCATAGCGTTTTATTCCTGCGCTGAGTCTCCTCTGCATCGAACGGTCGTTTTCGTTTACACGTCAGCGCCAAAACTGCGTGTGATGTGAGAGCTCTCTGCTGTGCAGTTTGGCAAAATGAGGTTATGAGGGACTACCATTTTCACGAAAAAATCGAAATATAGTTACAAAATGTAGGGAGAAGAAGTGACCAAAATAAACTGATAGTGTATGTTATTATCTAAGCTTGTATGGTAAATTCTCTACACTCCTAAGAACTGAAACAATAAGAGTAGTGTCGTACAAACATTTATTTGCTTGAGAAAATTTATGCTTGTAAACATATCAAACATTGTCTAGAAGGCAGTAAATAGCACCATTTTACTTCATTTTTTTAATCTTGTTTCCTTGCTGAGTCTCGAATGACATCGAAAATTTTTTTCTCGTCAAATAATTATAATTAAAACACATTTACGTAGCAAGTTTCTTATTTTGCACAGTGAAGGATTCTTCTCTGTAAAACGTAAATACCTTTTCGCTTTCAGATATTTTGTCACTCGTGTAGGACACTAGTATGAAAAATACCAGAACCTCGTGCAACATTTTTAATGTGCACGAAAACAAAACGAATAAGACAATAAAGCTTAAGAAGACGTGAAAGCACAAAATTCTAATACAAGTGAACTTGGTCGGAACAGATTAATTTCCGACGTTAATAGACGCCGCCACTGTCCGCTGTTTCTGCGCACTCGGCACTGTCTATAGATTATTGATGTCATAGAAACAGGCGATGTGGTTGGCTGCTGTTTTACACGCAGGTGCGAAAGGTGGACGCACTTCGAGCAGTCGAGTTAAACCAGAAAGTCGCGCGTGTAAAACGGGCTTACCTCTACCGTCCAGTCCTCCATCTGGCAGCTTTCCTGTCGTCGTCACACGGCAGGCAGACATTTCGGTGTTAAGTGTACAGACATCTTTGAAAATTTAGTTTTTTTTGCATAAAATGGATGTTGACAAAGTTTCTCTAGCACATTATAAATGCATACGTATTGTGTAAAAGTGTGTGAAGTGATCACAACGAAAGCACACAAATGGACAGTAACGGAAAAAAGCCGCCCATGCTGTCGCAAGCCATCACCCAGCACTATGCTAGAAATAGACATGTAACTTCCGGAAAAAGCATCTGTATATGAAACTGAAAAGGTTTGCAAATCGATTCATGGAATAATAAATAACTATTCAAAAAACCGACTGGTTGCAGGTTTATGTATTTACACTGACGAGCCAAAGAAACTGGTACATCTGCCTAATATCGTGTAGGGGGCACGTAGAAGTGCCGACGACGTGGAATGGACTCGACTGATGTCTGAAGTAGCGCTGAAAGGAACTGACACGATGAATCCTGCGGTTCAGCCCATAAATCCGTAAGGGTACGAGGGGGTGGAGATCTCTTCTGAAAAGATGTTGTAAGGCATCCCAGATATGCTCTATAATGTTCATGCCTGGGGAGTTTGGTGGCCATCGGAAGAGTTTAAACTCAGAAGAGTGTTCCTGGGGCCACTCTGTAGCAATTCTGGACGTGTGGGGTGTCGCTTTGTCGTGCTGGAATTGCCCAAGTCCGTCGGAATGCACAATGGACATGAGCGGATGCAGGTGATCAGACAGGATGCTTATGTACGTGTCACCTGTTCAAATGGCTCTGAGCACTATGGGACTTAACATCTGAGGTCATCAGTCTCCAAGAACTTAGAACTACTTAAACCTAACTAACCTAAGGACATCACACACATCCATGCCCGAGGCAGGTTTCAAACCTGCGACCGTAGCGGTCGCGCGGTTCCAGACTGTAGCGCCTAGAACCGCTCGGCCACCCTGGCCGGCACCGTGGTATTCAAAAATGGTTCAAATGGCTCTGAGCATTATGGGACTTAACATCTGAGGTCATCAGTCCCCTAGAACTTAGAACTACTTAAACCTAACTAACCTAAGGACATCACACACATCCATGCCCGAGGCAGGATTCGAACCTGCGACCGTAGCAGTCCCGCCGTTCCAGACTGCAGCGCCTAGAACCGCAAACACCGTGGTATTCCATCGGCCCCATGCTTAGTCTGCAAGGTCTCATTATTGCCGATGAGGTCCATCCCGTGGAACGACGTTATCCTCTAATGGTGATATTGTGTCCTAAGACGACAGGGCACTTGTTCACAAAATTCGCACCGTTCACGGCTGTTTTTGTGAGCACGATGATGAACTATCTCATCTCTCCTGGACACCACAGCCAGCAGATCTCCCTATTATTAAGCCTTTGTGGTATACTTCGGAGAGAAGGGTGCTTGATCGCTATCCACCTGAAATGAAATGTCGTGTCGTGTGGCGAGGGCCTCCCGTCGGGTAGACCAGTCGCCTGGTGCAAGTCTTTTGAGATTGACGCCCCTTCGGCGACCTACTCTTCAATGAGGATGATTTGATGATGAAGACAACACAACAACAAGTCCCCGAGCGGAGAAAATCTCCGACCTCCGTCATCGTTACCTGAGCTGCCACTAGTTTGCTGCAAGAATGATATACAACTCTATCGAAAACCTCACAGGATCTTTGTTGATCCTTTCCGACGACCAGTAGCTGTTTTGAATGCCAACTGGTTTCCTACATCGTGTTAGACGTGTTTATGTGTTGTGTTTTTAGTGTTTCCTACCCTCCCATTTAAGTCGTGGCTATGAAGTGGTGCGGGTCAGTCGGTAGTATGTGATCAGCGCAGTAGGATGAGTCAATGTTTCAGCAGGTTAGCTTCAGCAGCCGAATGCAGTCATTTCAACTGCCCAGTTCCTGCTTCCGGTAACAGCTGTAGATGCCGTTTGCTTTCAGACGTTTCAGATGTTTCTATTTTGAGGTGAGTGATGGAGAACACGTGTTGATTAAGGAAAATCACAAGCCGCAAGCCAGCCATGGAAGGTCCAACCACAACCCATTTAAGAGGATTAAGGGAAGCCCGACCAGTTACATCTAAGCCCCCTTCCCCGGAATATCAGCTCCGGCGTACACAGTAAACACAGGCGCGCTCAGGAAATAATATGTTGCTCGCGGACTGTCCAACTTGTCTAGAAGCGATGGTGTGTCACTCGCAGCCATGTAACACAGCGTAAGAACAGATCCTAACCGACAGCAACCGAAGAGACGTATCACGCCTTGCTAACGACATTCAGTTTGAAACTCTATAGTACCTGATGCTGTCAGTAAATGCAGATCCATCTCAATCAGCTGTCAAGCAAACATTGCTAATGGAACTGCATGTAATGGGCATTTGAAGTCGAATATGTTTCAAAAAGCCAGACCAGAACCTAGAGCTGTTACCTCTTCAGTTGGTCAAATAACACATATACTGTACAGTACCTGACTGGAGCTGTGCAGTGTAGCTCGATGAGTCACGCTGTTGCCCCTTTTCGAATAGTGCTGGGCATCAAGTGCATTGACAGCCCAATGAGGCGTCTAGCGCGCAGCGTGTGGAAGGTGTAGTTGAGGCAGGCCGTCTTTCTGTTACGTCTTGAGTACGTTTTTCGTACCGAGACTTGGGCCCACTCTTTCAGGTTACCGTGAACATGAACCACAGTGTCTATTTCAGTACTCTTGGCGATGAAGTGTTGCCCTTTCTTCTTCATCATGAGTATGCTTTAGACACCCTTGTCTTTCAAGAGGACAACAGACTTGTCCACAAGGGTGCACGCATACTTTTCTGGTTTTGTGAACGCTCTAGCGCCCTATCCTGCTTCGACTGTCTTCCTAGATCACCCGATCTTAACCCGGCACAGAAATCATTCCATGTAGGCTTTCACGGCCGGCGTCTTCATCAATAAACACTTCCGGGCTAAGTTGCCGTGGTCGATCTGTAGAACTTCTTCTTCCTGACGTTTCGTTCTCAACTACGGAGAACATCTTCCGAGGTGAGTCGACTCACCTCGGAAGATGTTCTCCGTAGTTGAGAACGAAACGTCAGGAAGAAGAAGTTCTACAGATCGACCACGGCGGCACAGAAATGTCTGACAAGGGAACCATCAGACCTGTTTATCACGGGTTTAGATGAGTCTTAGGTATGTTGTAGAGGGACCTATCCTGAGTACGTGGCTAGCGGTTTTTCATGTGACGGCCCGTAGTTTCCGTGAGAATCCGTGTTTATGTTTTGTCCCTACCTCTGTGACTGTAACTATAGCGAGCGAGCGTAGCCCAGGGGGTAGGGTTCAAATGCTGCCTATGTACTTTTTTTTAATATCATCGTACAGGATATCATTAAATAGCGTATGCCATACAAAATTATTTATTTAGTAATTTCATTAATAAATTAATCGTTACAGCAAACTTTTTGTTATATTGCGAGTCGGCAACCGTTACGTTCCGTGAAGCCAAATGCTATGTCTTCGTTGCTAATGATAAATGGGTGGAAAGTGGCCGAAGGGGCCTGTCGCAATAGGAATCTGGACAAGCGCACTTTAAATAAATACACTATGTGATCAAAAGTATCCGGACACCTGGCTGAAAATGACTTACAAGTTCGTGGCGCCCTCCATCGGTAATGCTGGAATTCAGTATGGTGTTTGCCCACTCTTAGCGTTGATGACGCTTCCACTCTAGCAGGGATACGTTCAATCTGGTGCTGGAAGGTTTCTTGGGGAATGGCAGCCCATTCTTCACGGCGTGCTGCACTGCGGAGAGGTATCGATGTCGATCTGTGAGGCCTGGCACGAAGTCGGCGTTCCAAAACAACCCAAAGGTGTTATATAGGATTCAGGTCAGGACTCTGCGCAGGCCAGTCCGTTACAGGGACGTTATTGTCGTGTAACCACTCCGCCACAGGCCGTGCATTATGAACAGGTGCTCTATCGTGTTGAAAGATGCAATCACCATCCCCGAATTGCTCTTCAACAGTGGGTAGCAAGAATGTGCTTAAAACATCAATGTAGGTCTGTGCTGTGATAGTGTCACGCAAAACAACAAGGTGCGCAAGCCCCCTCCATGTAAAACACGACCACACCCTAACACCACCGCCTCCGAATTTTACTGTTGCCACACCACACCCTGGCAGATGACGTTCACCGGGCATTCGCCACACCCACAGCGTGCCATCGGATCGCCACTTTGTGTACCGTGATTCGTCACTCCACAAAACGTTTTTCCACTATTCAATCGTCTAATGTTTATGCTCCTTGCACTAAGCGAGGCATCGTTTGTCGCATACTGGTGTGATGTGTGGCTTATGAACAGCCGTTCGATCATGAAATCCAAGTTATCTCACCTCCCGCCTAACTGTCATAGTACTTGCAGTGGATCCTGATGCAATTTGGAGTTCCTGTTTGATGGTCTGGATAGATGTCTGCCCCTTACACATTACGACCCTTTTCAACTGTCGGCAGCCTCTGTCAGTCAACAGGCGAGGTCGGCCTCTACGCTTTTGTTCTGTACAAGTCCCTTCACGTTTCCTCTTCACTATCACATCGGAAACAGTAGCCATAGGGATGTTCAACAGTGTGGAAATCTCGCATACAGATGTGTGACACAAGTGACACCCAATCACCTGATCACGTTCGAAGTCCGTGAGTTCCACGGAGCGCCCCATTCTGCTCTCTTACGATGTCTAATGACTACTGAGGTCGCTGATATGGAGTACCCGGCAGTGGGAGGCAGATCAAATGCACCTAATATGAAAAACGTATGTTTTTGGGAATGTCAGGATACTTTTGATCTCATAGTGAATATTTTATTCAGCTTATTGCTGAAGAACTGCTACACTGTTGGTTCAAATGGCTCTAAGCACTATGGGACTTAACATCTGAGGTCATCAGTCCCCTAGACTTAGAACTACTTAAACCTAACTAACCTAAGGAGATCAGACACATCCATGCCCGAGTCAGGATTCGAATCTGCGACCGTAGCAGCCGCGTGGTTCCGGACTGTAAGCGCGTAAAACCATTCGACCACAGCGGCGACATCTTGTGGCAGCTATTTGCAGAGACCCGACACCGCCTTACGTCTATATATACTGAATGTTATCTGGTAGAGATATCGACAGATCGGTGTAGCGTTCGGCACCAACAAGCAACATGAAACTAATATCGAACCAGAAAGCTGCTGCGCAGGTATATTTCCGTCCTAGCGGTGACCATTGGTCAACAGCCTGGAGGTTCTCCATTGGTCAGGTCATCCTATCGGTAGCGATGTTCAAAGCACCGCTCGCGGGGCCCGCAAGAATAATGATCGAAGCGTCAGCTCCGGCAGTACTGACAAGCTACTACACTACACTCCCTTCAAATCAGTATTCCGTTTTATACAGAACAGATTACAAAATCGTCTTACTCGCTATCGCTTGCATCGCTTTCTGAGATAGAACATAATTCTGGATGGTATTTCTCGTAGAAGCAATCGAAACACAAATCGCTGAGCACCACGCACATTTAATGTAAACTACTGCCTTGTAGGTACACGAATTTTCAGAAGCAATACCGGAATAAACAGTTCGTTTAAATTAGGAAAGATTGTTACTTCTTCAATCAACTTTAAAAAAATGGTTCAAATGGCTCTGAGCACTATGGGACAACTTCTGAGGTCATCAGTCCCCTAGAACTTAGAACTACTTAGACCTAACTAACCTAAGGACATCACACACATCCATGCCCGAGGCAGGATTCGAACCTGTGACCGTAGTGGTCGCGCGGTTCCAGACTGTAGCGCCTAGAACCGCTCGGCCATCCCGGCCGGCTCAATCACCTTCGATGCGAACCACGCGTGTTTCATCATGACTGAGAAAGCAGGTGCAATCTGTTGCTGCAAAATTAAATAATTTTATTTTACAGAATCTTCCCTCGAAGCGATTTTTCTATTAGTCTTTAAGAATTCGGGATCATTGTCAATTTTTTCGTGATAATTTTAACCCGCCTGTAAAAATAAACATCACTGGGTTGGTACGGTTGAGTACATTTGAGTGGGAGCTGGACTGGCATGCTTGTCTTTCATCTACAAAGATAAGAAGATGACAGATTTTTAAAAATCCTTCCGGCAGGAATTTTGTGAAGTTCCTTGATTCGTGCAAGTTACAACTACATTTTTTAAATTTATGAGTCAAGTCGTCAACTCTTCTATGGACAGTCCCACCAACTTTCCCGAATGGTTCTTGTATACAAAAAAAAAGTAAGGATATCTTTCCTGACGCAGTTATAGTAGACTGTACTGTTAAGGAATGCTGAAATGTGTTTTCACTCCTTGTTCCGCAAGGGACCTGTTGGACGTCATTGGTACTGACAGCCGGTTTGATCGGGGTTAGTTACATAATCGAGATGAAAATTAGGGTTAAGTACTTTCGTCTGAATCTGGAATCCTTCCACAGTTGCTAATAATTCGTCCATTCTTGAGAACTCTTTGGAGCTGTCAAAATACTTGGGATTTAAAGAGGGCTATTCGGAAAGTTAGGTACGATAGGACATGTAATCGAAACCATAGTAAAATCCATGAAACTTTCCACAGGTGTTGGGCCGTGTCTCTAGTATGTCTGTCGATCGCGTCACGTCATGCTTTACAGTTCTGAGCGCATAGTGATCACATAAAGATGTCTAGGTAAATAGTGTCTCCTGGCAAGTGTGAGGGCCTGGTGAGAGATTTCGCCTGATGTTATGCAGCCCACATAACGTAACTGTCGTGGAGTACCTTCTTCATGACAGTCATCTCAGCCTTACGCTGCAGGGGCAATGAAGATGATCCTGTAGCGTTTTCGATGGAAGGTTTTTATCATCCACAATACAGCCGGTAATTGGCTTCCCCTGAATTTCATCTGCGCTCATATGACTCGCCGGCTATGAAGACAACATTTTGGCACAGACAACGAGCTGTAGACCAGCGTAGAGAATTGTCGGAAGGCACAGGCGGATGCCTTTTATGACGAGATTATTGAAAAGTTTGTACAACGCTACGACAAATGTCTAAGTCAGGGCGGAGATTACGTAGAGAAGTAGCTGGAAGATGTAGCTAATTGTTGCAAATAAAACATTTTTGATTTTCACAGTGGTTCCCATTTCGCGACTGACCCAAATAGTCCTCGTAACTACGAACCACAAACGGAAATCTCATTTGAAAAAAGTGTACTGTAGCCATTGATTTATGAATGACGACTATTTTTGAATATTTTCATATAATAATAAATGTCGTGTGACTAGGGCCTCCCATCGGGTAGACCGTTTGCCGGGAGCAAGTCTTTCGATTTGACGCCACTTCGACGACTTGCGCGTCGATGGGGATGAAATGATGATGACAACACAACGCCCAGTCCCTGAGCGGAGAAAAATCTCTGACCCAGCCGAGATTCGATCCCGGGCCATTAGGATTGACATTACCACTTACCACTTAGCTACCGGGGGCGGACAATATTTTCCATTAAATATACTACCTAACTATAACAAAGAAATTGAAAAAGAAAGGAAACGGACAGGGTTTGAATCCTTACCACCAACGTGGTACCCGTGAACCTTACTTAGCCCCTGTAATACAGTCGTTCGGTCGAAAGATATTTAACATTACGGATGTAGGAGATAAGCATAAAACTTCAACAACAATTTTCTCGGAAACTAGGGCCGTCGCATGAAAAACCAATAGTTAGGCACTCGGAACAGATCCCTCTACAATATACCTAAGACTTTTGAAAATCCATGATTAACAGATCTGATGGTCCCGTTGTGAGGCTATTTGCGACAGCAGGTGAAACTTTGGAATCAACACCTCCTAACCCCCCAAGTTTCGTTACTCTAACGATCAATGAGTGGCTTTAGCTGGATATGGCATACCTGCAGAAATTTGTCTTCCTCGCCGAAATACTAAGACTAGAGGCGATTATACGGTAATAATGTGAAGTGATGAGTCCAAAGTGTCACTAATTTTTTGTCCGTTGTGCTTACAAAAATCGAAATCAGTCGTTCATTGAGTTCTTGACAGGTGATGCGCTGTGTTGGTTTCTCGGCTCTCCTTCCTTACGTTTGTGCCTGGGGCGCACGTTTGGAGAGTCCACTCCGGCTGGCCTCCGAAGAGGCTCCTGAAGGCGCGGTGATGTCCAGAGGAGGCCGACAGCTCCTTAAGTATCTTGTCAAGCGGCGTCCGGGCCACGGACGGCGTCGCTCTCGTGACACAAAGTCCGAGACGCCGCGGTCGTAAGTTATTCCGGAAAGCAAGGCCAATCAATTATTCGGAATCCGTGCGTCGTACAATCAGTTTAGGCAGGACGACTCGTGTCGCCCCGTTGTTGTCAGGACTGGAGTCGGCGAGTATTTTGATGCTATCTGACGCATCAAACTGGTTGAGCCGGATGCCCCGCCGCCGTATGACGCTGTCTTCCCTGGAAGGTTGACAGACATTCGTTGACTTTTATCTTGATCCCTTGGCGGCTGGACGGACCAGAGCCGCGTCTCTTCAGCGGGGAGTTAATACGCCGCTGCCGAAGAGCAACACTGCTGGAAGCTGCTGCAGACACTGACCGGAGAGCACAGTAGCACATGGTCACACTACCTGTTTCCTTGCAAAGAGAAAAGGCCGCCGCTCGGGGTATTTTGCAGTTTGCCTTATTCTACGATCAAACACAACAGACTGACAAGGGGCTGTACTAACTTCCCCTCACCTAAAACTTTGAACATAGCTGCTAAGGTTCAGTGACCGTGTCAGAATTATATTAGAACAAATAAGCCCTCGGTCACAAATATTAAGTCAAAATTGACCAGGTTTCGACGCTACTATGAGCGTCGTCTTCAGAATTAGACTAACTGTTCTAAAACATATTAGGTATATAATACATTAATAAAGTTAAAGTTTGTACTGACTGGAAAAGATGCAGTACTTACAAGTCACATATTAAAAAAGGATCTAAGCCGGAGAGGCGACGTCATGAATACTGTAGTTGTGAGATGGCGAACCGCTAAGGGCTGCTCGTACTGTGAATAAGGGTTGCAACAAGACTCAGAGTCTCACAACTATTCATGACGTCGCCTCTCCGGCTTAGATCCTTTTTTAATATGTGATTTGTAAGTACTGCATCTTTTCCAGTCAGTACAAACTTTAACTTTATTAATGTATTATATACCAAATATGTTTTAGAACAGTTAGTCTAATTCTGAAGACGACGCTCATAGTAGCGTCGAAACCTGGCCAATTTTGACTTAATATTTGTGACCGAGGGCTTATTTGTTCTAATATAATTCTCCTCACCTATTTGATATTGACAGGTTGTGTAAAGCACGACTAGAAATCGAACGCATGTAAATAGGAAGACGCAACCCTAAACAGTTTTAAAATTTTGTACGTCGAGTAGCAACCGTAGGATGAAATCCTCTTGTAGAAATAGTCAGAAGTCAATCGGTACAAAATGGTAGGATTATTAAAACACCTTTACTAACGTCTTCTTCAGAAGGAAACATTGACACCTGGATTACATGTTGTAGCAGCGGTACGTTCAAATACAGCCTGAAGCCGTCAGTTAAACATAAAATTTCACCTCCGCGTTATTTAAAACATACACAGCATGGTTGTTGACATTTGGTATCTCCTCGTCAATGTACCGCTTGTGCGCTAGCTGTACATTTGTGAGGAAATACCAAATGTCAACAAACATGCTGTGCATGGTTTAAATATTGTGTAGGTGAACTTTTTTGTTGGACTGACGCCTAAAGGCTATATTTTAACGTATCTCTGCCACAACATGTAATCCAGTTGTCAATATTTGCTTCTGAAGAAGACGTTTTTATAAACGTTGAAACCATGGTGAAGAGCTATTAATAAACCTTCCATTTTGCAAGTGGTTGGCTGTTTACTATTTCTACGAGAAGATACAAACGCTTTTAGAGAAAATCGAGTTTGAAAATTTTAGGCGTGCTTGCGTACTTTGTAAGGTCGGTAGCATTCAAGGCCAAACTGCTGAGTTCATCGGTCCCTAGGCTTACACACTACTTAATCTAGCTTAAACTAACTTACGCTAAGGGTGTGTGTGGTGTCCTTAGCATAAGTTCGTTTAAGTTAGATTAAGTAGTGTGTAAGCCTAGGGACCGAACACCTCAGCAGTTTGGTCCCATAAAAAAAAATGTATTCAAGGATTCAGCAGTCGATCGAGTAAGCGCTTAGTTTCGCAAACGCGAGATCTCTAGGTCGAACCACGCTGGCAGCACTTCCTTTTTTCTTCATTCTTACGTAATTCTAGCAACCGATATCTATTATACGCCGCGAAATTGTGTGACGATAACTGTTTAGGAATAGACACTTTGAAAAAACCACGCACATGCAAAAATTCGGCGTTCGTTACATGTCCAGTATGTTGCAACAATTATTGTTTCCCACGTTTCTACGACGAGTGTTATCCTGATTCGTGCGGTGTTCCGTACATTACACATTATGCTTCTCACAAATGTAGATAAAATATTACAAATAAAATGACTGTACTGATTTGATTGAAAGTTCTTGATTGTTGTCTTTTTGTTTTCAACTTCGTTGGCAAAAAATATTTTCTAATTTTTTGGATAAAGAGTATGAAAATAATAAATCTTTTGTTCGAATTACATGGAAACGAAAACATGGCAAGTACCGGCATGGAGTTTCGAACCAGAGATTTCGCATTTATAAAAGCAGGCGCTCACATGCTTCTTTTCCCTTCATTTTGATCATCATTGTTCTCGTGGTTTGGTCTGGGCGGACGTCGTAGGACACCGCTTCCAGTTGCTATTTCACTCAATTTTTTTACTAAGAGGGTACCGAGGCTTCTGACCGAGTACGCTGAACTATCGCCGGCCGGTGTGGCCAAGCGGTTAAAGGCGCTACAGTCTGGAACCGCGTGACCACTACGGTCGCAGGTTCGAATCCTGCCTCGGGCACGGATGTGTGTGATGTCTTTAGGTTAGTTAGGCTTAAGTAGTTCTAAGTTCTAAGGGACTGATGACCTTAGAGGTTGAGTCCCATAGTGCTCAGAGCCATTTGAACCATTTTTGAACGCTGAACTATCATGTCGGCTTCCGCTCGGCTGCGGAACCCCTGAATATCAGTGACATTACAATTCATATAAGCATATATATGAAGACAATAACTGTTCTCGAAAGAAGAGATAGTGTTGATGACCATGCAGCTTTTCCCTGGAATAAATGATGATTAACTGAAACCCTCAGCTGCCGACAGGTGTTGTTGATATACCTCGATGCAGTCCCAACTGTCCACAATTCTACATATGTAATACCTTATAGACATTTTCCCATCCACTCATTACTTGCGCACACTTTGGCGATTCCCGTAAGAGTTTGGGCAACCTGTGCGCATTCGCAAAGACGAAGGTCAATGGCTGGGTAGCCTTTAACTATATATATGAAGACAATAACTGTTCTCGAAAGAAGAGATACTGTTGATGACCGTGCAGCTTTCCCTGGAATAAATTTTCAGCTGTCCACATCGAGGTATATAAACAACGCCTGTCGGCAACTGAGGGTTTCAGTAAATCATCAGGTATGTAAGCATGCCTACAATTTTAAAACACTAATTTCTCGATACATATTTGAAGTACTAGTCGTGCTCACACATCCTGTCAATATGGATCAAATAAATGGGGGAAGTTCGTGCGGTCTCGTTGTGAGATTTGCAGGGTATCGTACAAGATACTTTACAACTTACATGTTTTAGTGCATCAGAACAAAGTTGCGTTTACGAACAAGTTCCGTCTTATGCCATTCACAAACTCAGAAAGTCCATTTCATTCAATATGTGGTCCGCTGGAGAGACGCTCAAAATTTACATATGTATTCCGCAAGACGCCTTACGATGTGTAGCTGAGGGTGCTTCCGGTACCACGATCTTTTCTTCCCTTCCCTGTTCCATTCGCTAATGATGCATGTGAAAATAAAAGATTGTCGGTAAACCTCTGTGTGAACTCGAATTTCTCTGATTTTTTCGGCGTGGTCATTTCGGGAGACGTACATGGCAGGATGTGATATGTTACACGATTTTTCTCGGAACGTAAGCTTTCGGAATTTTAACAGTAAGCCTCTCAGTGAAGCACAATGCCTCTCTTGTAGCGTCTGCCACTGGAGTATGCTGAACATTCCGACAACGTTTTCGCGCGCCAAAACACTGCTTGTGCATCGTCATCCAAATTCGGCACCTGTGTAACTGTACTCCGCTCCCTTCTTAGGCGGCAATTGTTCCGTGCTACAACCAGTGAGTAATAGTCATCTCGAATATTAATTTAATATTTATTCTGATCAGTGTTGCCCCTGTTCTCCAGCAGCTGCCCTGTTGATCACAGGGAACAAGATAGTTGATTTGACTTACTTGCTCTCAGGCAGGTGAGAGAGCATGATGGAAAAATGAGACTGGAGGTGAGGGAGCAATACACTCGTGTCCGCCCCCGGTAACTGAGTGATGCCGGGACGGTAGCTCAGCGTGTTCGGTCAGAAGGCTGCTTGCCCTCTGTAAAAAAACTGAGTAAAGGAATCGACGATGAAATTGAACGGATGTCATCTGACGTCCGCCCCGACCAAACGCAACGAACAGTACCGAACAAAAATGAAAATAAACAAAAAAAAAGTGGTCAGCGGGACAGAATTCAATCCTAAGGGCCCGTGTTTGATTCCCGGAGATTTCCTCCGTTCAGGGACTGGGTGTTGTGTTGTCGTAATTATCATCATTTCATCCCCATCGACACGCAAGAGGCCGGCTGGGGTGGCCGAGCGGTTCTAGGCGCTACAGTCTGGAACCACGCGATTGCTACGGTCGCAGGTTCGAATCCTGCTTCGGGCATGGATGTGTGTGATGTCCTTAGGTTAGTTAAGTTTAAGTAGTTCTAAGTTCTAGGGGACTGATGACCTCAGAAGTTAAGTCCCATAGTGCTCAGAGCCATTTGAACCTTTTGACACACAAGTCGCTGAAGTGGCGTCAAATCGAAAGACTTGCACGCGGGGAACGGGAGGCCCTACTCACACGACATTTACAATATACTCGTACCAAACTATTGTGTGAAAATTATCTCAGTGAAAAATGTGTAATAAAACTGTCTGTGTATGTTATTTAGTGTTGAGAGTATACAACAAAGTGAACGTTACAACTTTAGAGACACCCTATATTTATTACCGCACTCCGTAAACTGCAAACTGCGAGTTCCCTTTTATAAAACAGAAGAGGTAGTTTTTCAGCTTCTCAATGCTTATGATGTCATACCTCCTGAACTATGTGTAGTTCAATGATATAATTTTGCAGCTACATTTAGTGCTGTTTGTGGACACACTTTGCGAGCAGTGTTGCGAATAGAGTCAGCGGCAAAGAAGTAATAAATTAAAACGTCATGGCTGGTGCTGAAGTTTTACTGCGTCAACAGCGTAAATGAAGTAAGCGATAACATTTTTCCATTCTTTTTTGGGGGGTGGGGGGAGGGAGGGGAGACAGCGAGAAAAAGTTCCGGAAAGGTCAAGAACGTTTCGAGATTTTTGGTAACAACTTTAAACAGCTACTTGTCTTTGAATAGGGTATGTCTCCTAAGAGCCATCAGGCGTATTTACTGTAGTGTTTCGACAGATATTTGCAATTTCCTTTTTGCATTGCGTAGCTGGAGTCAGCCCAAACAATTACTGCTCGTCACTTCTTGATGCGACGCCGAGGATCAACAGAAAATGCAATTTGTACGTGCTCATTTGATAGAGCGCTCCTGAATTTAATTTTATAGATACCTATTAACACGGACAGTAGACACGGAGAATAGAAAGCAATCCAACAGCGCCTCAGTGTCGCATCATGCTTGGCGGTTGGCGATAGCCTTTAGTGCGGGCCAGGTCAGTGCTGCCTCTGCTGGAGGACTGGTTATTCTCCACGTTTTACTGTACCTGTTAATAGATATCGACAAATCGAATATCACACTATACTAATAAGGGACTGCTCTGTCAAATGGGCATGTAAAATTCCGCTTTGCAAATAATTTTGTTTGCAACGGTCAACAAACCGATGCTGTCAATCGACACTGCGCATCGCATGGGAGACTTGACGAACACTATTTGTCTGAACTGACTCAAGCTACACAGTGCAAAAATCTGTGTGTGTGTGGTTTGAGGTTTTCGGGCGCTAAACAGCATGGTCATCAGCGCCCAAACGCATAGAAACAGTAACACATGCGGTGAAGGGACGAAGACGGACAGCGAACAAGGAGAACGGCTAAAAGACACAGACCTGACGCAGTTCCAAATCCTGACATGCAGAGGCAAAACAAGAGGAGAAGAAACGCGCTAAAAAGGAAAGGAAACACAAGGAAAAGAGAACAGAAATCGAAGTGAAACAAGTAGGTAATCGTGACTGGCGGACCTCTTACCTAATACCTGGATAAGCCAGTCACCCAGCAGCACATTAAAATCCTCTCCCTAAAATCCGAGGCAACAAATTGGACAGGACACAAAACCGTAAGACCTTAACCACAGTCGTTGCGTCGTCTTGCAAAATAGAGGGCAAATCCGGTGGCAAGGAAACCGCCGCCCTCTGGTCAGAGAATAAAAGACAGTCAAGTAAAATGTGGCGGACAGTAATCTGGACGCCACAAGCGCTGCAGATTGGGGGGTCCTCCCGCCGGAGTAAAAAACCATGCGTTAAGGGACTGTGCCCGATGCGGAGGCGAGTGAGGAGAACCTCATCCCGCCTGCATGACTGGTAGGACGTACGCCATGGCCGCGTGGTGGCCTTGACCTGACGCAGCTTATTTTCACCGACTGCCAGCCATTCCTCTTCCCATTGACGCATAACACGAAAACGCAAAAGGGAGGTAACAGCATGGAGGGGCACGGTACATTCAACAATGTGAGGGAGGGAACATGCATCTTTGGCAGCCACATCCGCCAGTTCGCTTCCCCTAATACCCACGTGCCCCGGCACCCAGCAGAAAGAAACCTCCTTCCCCTGCCGTTGCAGGTGGAGTAGGGCATCATGGATGTTCTGGACGACCGTATCCGCTGGGTACAAGTGTTGCATGGTCTGAAGGGCACTCAGGGAGTCAGAACAGATGAGAAACTTAAGACTGGGAACACATCTCATCTGCTCCAATACCCGCAAGATCGCAAACAATTCGGCATCAAAGATGGTAAACGCCGCAGGAAACCGTAACTTGACGACTCTATCAGGGAAACCAACAGCAGAACCAACAGAATCCCCCTGTTTAGAGCTATCCGTAAATACTGGTACACGGTCGGGATGCTGGTTTAAAATATCGTAAAATAAGGAGGTAAAAACAAACGCAGTAGTGCAGCTCCTCCGGTACTCTGACAAGTCTAAAAGGACGCTGGGCCTCTGGAGCAACCAGGGAGGCAGGCGGGTAAAACCCTGGAGTTGAGGTGCCACAAGCTCCACACCAAGGGACTCAAGCAAATGTTTGGCACGAATCCCAAATGGTCTCGTTGCCCTGGGACGACTGGAAAAGAGACGTTCCATGAATTTGCTAATATCTGCTGGAACACCAGAGAAAATGCAGCTAACGCCTTTTAGGAGAGACTGTGAAAGGTCTCTGTTGGATTCCTTTCATGTTTGATTTCTTAAATCTGTTGTCATTTACGGCATAAATTCCTCTTCTAAATTTACTGTGGCGTTTCTGACTATCTGGGAGGAGACTGAGTAGTGGAACGTGTTACTTTTACACATAAACAAGAACGATCTGTCACACTACTACACTTTAAAACACAGTTTATATGTAATTCATGTCACACAGTCTCATACGGAACCTACATCCGCTTTCTTTTATATACTGTATATGATAAGATACTGACATCCCCCTTCCCTTCTGTGTGAGAGGATGAATGAGCAAATGTATTTCTAGTTGCATGCTTGAGGGTAGCAGACAAGCCTGTCTGCTAGAGAACAGTAGGACCAACGTCGGAACAGGTAGCTACGCTTTCTAAAAGCAAAGAGGTTTCTATCCTTGGTATAGGAAGCTGCCCCTCTGGCCACTTCCGTTTGTATTTGTGAGCCACCCCTCAGGAAGGGACCACGTCAGTCTATCCGTGGCGAGCGTCTGAAGTGGTAAGATCTCCGGCTAAGCGCGTGTCTGCTAAGTCCGTAGGACAATGGATTTCTTAAGTTCAGCCTAACTGAAAATTTAATCACCTTTATTTCAGATTTAGCTCTAAAATATCTAATGTTATCTTAAATTGCAACGCAGTGTAATTCGCGTGTGAAGTTCAGAATATGTTCCGGTAGTTGCTTTGTTACTACTTTGTGAGTAAAGTGGAACCACGTGTTGTTCAGTAAATCTAACTAAGACCATCAATCTTAAATGCGAGTGTGCGTGAGATTATAACATCTCGTCTTGACAATATTTTTCAATATAGCAACTTTTCTTCATGTTCAACCCACGTGGGGTGTACTTTGTGAGACCAGTACCACGTGCTTATACAATTTTTTGACCCATCAGGTTAATAGTAAGACAATAGTAACCAGATCGAGGTTTTTCTTTTGTAAATTGCTTTTCGATCTAATTTATTTTAATTATCAAAATTATTGTGGAGGTACACTCTTTGTGTAAACCAAGTTGACCACGTGAAGCATGTGGTGTAATCATCAAAGTAGCCCTCAGCTATTCTTTTCGGGAAGATTTCCCAGAGAGTTAGTATGAATTTAGTATACCAGTGTGTGGTAATTACATGACGGACAGGATTGTGCTACGAACGTAACTTCTTTGGGTGCAAATTGAATCGGTTGGTTGTGGCTAATTTCCTCTTGCATATGTTTCAACGTTCTTCGTGTGTTATTTTATGAATGCAGTGTTGTATGCAGTCTCCCAATCTTGTTCCGTAAGATTACAAACCCACATTTTCACAGTCTTAAATAAGGCACCAGCATAGTTATGACTCACGTTTAATGTACTGAAATTTTAATGATCAATGTTAATATAAATTTCCAAATATAAACTAATTTATTTCTTTTTATTTAAATTCTCTTTTATATACACTCCTGGAAATGGAAAAAAGAACACATTGACACCGGTGTGTCAGACCCACCATACTTGCTCCGGACACTGCGAGAGGGCTGTACAAGCAATGATCACACGCACGGCACAGCGGACACACCAGGAACCGCGGTGTTGGCCGTCGAATGGCGCTAGCTGCGCAGCATTTGTGCACCGCCGCCGTCAGTGTCAGCCAGTTTGCCGTGGCATACGGAGCTCCATCGCAGTCTTTAACACTGGTAGCATGCCGCGACAGCGTGGACGTGAACCGTATGTGCAGTTGACGGACTTTGAGCGAGGGCGTATAGTGGGCATGCGGGAGGCCGGGTGGACGTACCGCCGAATTGCTCAACACGTGGGGCGTGAGGTCTCCACAGTACATCGATGTTGTCGCCAGTGGTCGGCGGAAGGTGCACGTGCCCGTCGACCTGGGACCGGGCCGCAGCGACGCACGGATGCACGCCAAGACCGTAGGATCCTACGCAGTGCCGTAGGGGACCGCACCGCCACTTCCCAGCAAATTAGGGACACTGTTGCTCCTGGGGTATCGGCGAGGACCATTCGCAACCATCTCCATGAAGCTGGGCTACGGTCCCGCACACCGTTAGGCCGTCTTCCGCTCACGCCCCAACATCGTGCAGCCCGCCTCCAGTGGTGTCGCGACAGGCGTGAATGGAGGGACGAATGGAGACGTGTCGTCTTCAGCGATGAGAGTCGCTTCTGCCTTGGTGCCAATGATGGTCGTATGCGTGTTTGGCGCCGTTCAGGTGAGCGCCACAATCAGGACTGCATACGACCGAGGCACACAGGGCCAACACCCGGCATCATGGTGTGGGGAGCGATCTGCTACACTGGCCGTACACCACTGGTGATCGTCGAGGGGACACTGAATAGTGCACGGTACATCCAAACCGTCATCGAACCCATCGTTCTACCATTCCTAGACCGGCAAGGGAACTTGCTGTTCCAACAGGACAATGCACGTCCGCATGTATCCCGTGCCACCCAACGTGCTCTAGAAGGTGTAAGTCAACTACCCTGGCCAGCAAGATCTCCGGATCTGTCCCCCATTGAGCATGTTTGGGACTGGATGAAGCGTCGTCTCACGCGGTCTGCACGTCCAGCATGAACGCTGGTCCAACTGAGGCGCCAGGTGGAAATGGCATGGCAAGCCGTTCCACAGGACTACATCCAGCATCTCTACGATCGTCTCCATGGGAGAATAGCAGCCTGCATTGCTGCGAAAGGTGGATATACACTGTACTAGTGCCGACATTGTGAATGCTCTGTTGCCTGTATCTATGTGCCTGTGGTTCTGTCAGTGTGATCATGTGATGTATCTGACCCCAGGAATGTGTCAATAAAGTTTCCCCTTCCTGGGACAATGAATTCACAGTGTTCTTATTTCAATTTCCAGGAGTGTATATATATCACCGGTTATCGTATGCCTATTAAAAGATTATAATTCATGTTAGTCTGGTTGGGAATTTGGTAAGCTAAACTGGATACCAGGTGAAACAGTTGCTCAGTAATGCAAGATTAACTTCCCCAGACAGCTCACAGCTTTTAACCCGCTTTTATTGTCTATCAGTTCAGCTTACATAGCAAATTAAAGCAACAACGTTACAACTGATCAGCTCTAAACTTCTTGGGGTTTCATTTGCTTTTCTGCAAGGAGTCCTCCAGTTTCCTTGGTGACTATAGTACTGCTGTCATCAGCAAAGGGAATTTGTTCCTCTATTGGTAAAGTTACTGATGTACAGCATATTAGGAACAAAATGGGTCCTAATATGCTACCCTGAGGACCTCCTATGTTAATGTATTCTGGTTCTGAAAGTATTTTACGAAAAGAACGAAACTACATTAACGAAAGAGAGAGAGAGAGAGAGAGAGAGAGATCTCGAAAGGGAAAAAAAATAACCGTTTATAAATACCCTATATCACGACATTGATCTATGCATGCGAACCTTGGAATTTTGCCTCTTTCGATTTGCTCATCTATTGACCGCGTGACAATTTGCTTTTCATTTGCTCTTTTCCTTTCCTCCATTGTATTGTATTGTATGTGAACCAGGGGCTAGAAACGACGGACGGGCTTCGTCCCCGCCGCAGCCGCAGTGGTCCACACCCCCACGATGACTACCGCAGTTCACTTCACCCCTCTGCCGCACCCAACGAACCACTCTTTCAGGGTTATTGTGCGGTTTGGCTGGACTCCCCTCATCCCCCCAGAGAACGTCTCACACCAGACGAGTGTAACCCCTATGTTTGCGTCTTAGAATAATGGTGGAGTACGCGTACGTGGAGAACTAATTTGCGCAGTAATTGCCGACATAGTGTAGCTAAGGCAGAATAAGGGGAACCAGCCCGCATTCGTCGAGTCAGATGGAAAACCGTCTAAAAACCATCCACTCACTGGCCGGCTCACCGGACCTCGACATAAATCCGCCGGGCGGATTCGTGCCGGGGACCAGGCGCTCGTTCCCAATCCGGAAAGCTGTGCGTTAGACCCCACGGCTAACCGGGCAGGCTTTCCTCCATTACTCTTTCGTCTTTTCAACGCAACTTTTTTTCCCTTCTTGACACCACTTCAAACACCATTTCTGTCTTGAAAGGTAGAAATACCTATTTCTATTTCTTCTTCTACTTTCACATTGTATATTTCTAAATCCAATTTAAATTTTCGGATCCAGCTTGTTATTAAATTATTGTCTTTTTCATTCCGTTGCATATGTATTATTATTTGTTACTGAATTTAGGAAACTCGTTCCTAGTTATGTTGTACTGGTCGTAGCTAAATTTATAAAAACAGTTTCATTATTGTAAAAAATTACACCTAACAGTAAATATTAAAATACACTACTGACAAAAAAACCTGAAACACCCAGAAGATGAGGAAATGAAATGAAACTTCAAGGGTCAAGAGGATATGTCACGTTATTGCATTGATTGCAAGATCGTGTCAGAATTACAAAGAACTTGGCAGTATGAGCCCACTTACCAGTAAAACGTTGCACTTGTTGTGGTCTGGATCCAAGCACTGATTCGGTTGGGAAGGGTATCAAAAAGCTGTTGTAGCCTCTTCTGAGGGAAGCAGGCCCACAATGTTGTGACTGGTCCTTGATATCCGGGATACTGGCGGTGGGACGGAACTGATGTCCGAGCTGGTCCTAACATATTCTATTGGGGACGGATCTGAGGATCTTGTTGGCCACAGGACTTCCTCAACATTAGGCAGACAGTCCGTACAGACACGTTCCATGTGTGGGCGAGCGTTGTCCTGTTGAAAAGTGGCACCACGATGCTGTAGCATGATTGGTGCACGTAAGGATGCGGGCCGTCCATGACGTACCGCTGTGACGTCAGAGTTCCCTCAAACACTACCAGCTGTGACCTGATGTCATACCCGCTGGCTCCATACACCATGACTCCAGTAGTAACACCACCGTGTCTATCCAAAACATTGGAATAATGCGATCTGTCTCCAGACTCGCCGACGGTGGTGATCCACAGTAGCGCAGAACCGCGATTCACCGCTGAACACAATGAGAAGCCACACGTCATTAGTCCATGCAACAGCACAATTTCAAACGCAGCCGTTTATATTGTGGTGAGAACGGCAGCCTACGCATGGGGTGGTAATTCTCTAGCCTACCTGCTGCTAGTCTCCGACCAGATACGCGGGATGACACGGAGTTCTGCAGGCAGGCAATTAACTTGTTCTCGAATGCAGGCGCAAATTTGAAAGGGTTACAAAGTACTTGACGCACTGCACGTCGATACTTCCTTTTGGCGGTCAGACGTTGTCGACCGGAATGTCGACGGCGAGTGTGCGTGTCCTCATATTCCCAGTCCACCATCGAGCCATTGTCACATCCGAATTCCCCACAGATCTGGACATTGCGCAATTCGACCAGCCGGCCAAATGGAGCTTCCCAACGAGGCCCCTGTCATTCTCTGTCAGGTGCTTATAGCACTGTTTCACACGAGTACACGGCTTCTTCGTGTTCTTCACGGTGAGCACTCACCATCTGACACTGTTCACGCCTCTTATATAACCTACGCACCTGGTAACACTTAACACGAACAACACTAGCGCATTCTTGTGGCCGTTCTACAGAGAATTAAAATTTTAAACATTTACATCCAACAATGACTTGTTGGTGCTTCTTTTTCTTCTTTTTTTCGCGGCAGTGTACTAAGAAATGGGAAAAAACTAAGTCAAAAACTAAAACCAAAACCTGATAACACAAAATGAACTACCCTACAAAAGGAAAAGATAAAGACCCAACTGAACAATTTCTTGCCAGTAGCCCGGCAGTTATATGAGAGACTTGCAGAAGATTTCAGACCTGATCTCGCAGCAGAAAGAGCCTGCTACTAGTGTTAATAACAATGCTTACATCTATTGTTGGTACGAACTGCATCTATCAGATCGATGCATTCCTGTGTGGCTCGTATACCAGACCATTATTTACAAATGTTGCATGCTCTACACGTATTTTATAAATACGAGGGTAAGTCAATTACTGTCCGCAAAGTGTTATAAAATTTTATTGTAATCAAATAGGAAACTTGCAAGAACACCGTTTTTCGATATAGTCTCCTTGCGTTTCAACTCACTTTGTCCAGCGTTGTGCATGCTTCCTGATGCCCTCATAAAAGAAGGTTCTCGATTGAGCTGCGAGTCAGGAATGCACCGCTTCTTTCACTGCTTCGTCCGAGGCAAATCGACGGCCCCTTAATGCCTGTTTGAGTGGATCAAACAAGTGATAGTCAGATGGGGCAAGATCGGGACTATATGGAGAATGAGCCAGTACTTCAAATTTGAGCTTCTGGAGTGTTTCAGCAGTGCGGGCAGCAGTATGCAGACGGGCATTGCCGTGAAACACAACGTCTTTTGGCAGCAATCCTCGACGTTTACTTCGAATTGCAGGCTTTAGCCTGGCAATAAGCATCTCACTGTAACGTACACTGTTTATTGTAGTGCCCTTTCTCCATAATGTTCCAGTACTGGACCTTGTGCGTCCCAATAAACCGTAAGCATCAGTTTTCCTGCGGAAGGTTGGGTCTTGAACTTATTCTTGCACGGCGAATTTGGATGTTTCCATTCCACACTCTGCCGTTTACTCTCCGGCTCATAATGATGGATTCATGTTTCGTTACCAGTAATGATCCCGTCTAAGAAGTTGTCCCCTTCGTTACCATAGCGATCCAAATGTTTTTTTTTTCAGAAGTCCAAGCGCGTTTGTTTCTGCAACTGTGTGAGTTGTTCTGGGACCCACCTTGCACAAACTTTAAGAAACCCAAGTCTGTTGTGAATGGTTTCGTAGGCAGAACCGTGACTAATTTGCAAATGATGTGCCACTTCGTCAAAAGTTAATCGTCTGTGTAAGAGAATCATTTCACGTTAACGCTCAATGGTTTCTTCATTTGTGGCGGTAAACGGTCGTTCGGCTCCTGCATCGTGCGTAACACTTGTGGGACCGTTTCGGATTTTTTCAATCCATTCGTAGACACTCCGTTGTGGCAAAACACTGTTTCCGTACTGTACTTCCGTACTGTACCGAAAGTCTCCGATGAATTTCGGCCCCTGATACGCCTTCCGACAAAAAAAATAAAAAAATCACAGAACGTTGCTCTTATTTGGTGCAAATAGACAGTGGAGCAACCATGATTAACAGCACGGCAGCGATAACGAAACTAACCTAGCAGCTTGAAAATTCCAGACATAGCAACAAATAAACAAAGCATGCGTCATCAACGTAAAACGACAGTACTAGTAAAATAAACAAAAATTTAACTAAATTGCGGATAATAATTGACTTACGCTCGTACAATTAGTGAACTCGAGAAAGAATTACAGGTCATACAGAATGAAATAAACATTATACTGAGCACAAATATGGTTTGAACGCAAGCAGGAGAAAGACAAAAGTGATACGGAACGGCAGCAGTGAGATTAGTGATAAAGTTCACATCAAAGTGAGGACGATGAAGTAGACGAAGTGAAAGAATTTTCCTACTTTAGAAGCAAAATTACGCATCACGGAAGAAGCGACGATAAAAAGAAGACCAGCACAGGCACTTCTCCCGACCAGGAGAAGAAACAAATTCAAGCCTTAACGTGAGGAAGACATTTCTGAGAACGTACGTTTTGAGCACAGCAATGTATGGTAGTGAATCACGGACAGTGGCAAAACCGGAACAGAAGAGAATCGAAGCGTTTGAGATGTGGTGCTACAGAAGATGTTGAGAATTTGGTGGACTGGTAAGGTAAGAAATGAGGTGGTTCTCCACAGAATTGACGGAGAAAGGAACATATGGAAGCACTGACAAGAAGAAAGGACAGGATGATAGGACTTGTGTTGTGACATCAGGGAATAACTTCCACGAGAGGGAGCTGTAGAGAGTAAAAACTGTAGTGGAAGACATAGACTGGAATGCATTCAGTAAATAATTGTTTATGTAGGTTTCAAGTGCTACACTGACAAGAAACCTCTCGAGTGCGAAGTCGCAAGTCAGTCTTCAGCAAAGCTCATCTGAAAGTGCTGTGTTTACAGTCTTGATAGGAAAAATACTGGTGTAACGGTGTGATAAAACCGATGGAATGTGATGGTATTCAACTGAATGCGAAACAGTCTGTCATGGAGCTTATCGTGAAAGTGGCCATCCTTTAAGGAGCAGTAGCAGATAGTGCGATAATATGTTTTATAGGAACGAAAAAAACAAGAACATTTTTTACTCTGCTGCGAATGATGTTCCACGTACGTAATTATGTTTAGTACTTGTTCCTCGGAAAACGACTGTCATTTCCTACGTTCCACTGGAGACAGGATTCATAGTTCACTGTCCGACAAGGATGATGAACAACATGGCTCGGCACCTGTTTCAATGTCACTTTCACTTGTTAGGCACGTATCATCATCATCATCATCATCATCATCATCATCATCATTGTACTACTCACGTATATTGTCCGCACCGTAGAGCGTTTACGACACCACACATTCCACTGACTCATCTTGCAGGAACCCTAATATTTCATGTGCCACTTTCTCACTCTGCGAAATTCCTTGGGTAACTTTCTGCCGAAACGTCAACTTTGGCAACTGTTTTTATGGATATAATGCAATGTTTGCTTTTTTATCGTTGCCATTGCTCTGCTTTGTATCACCACAACCAACACTGTAACACTCTTGTGAGTTACTCGCCTACTAAGCATTTCAACTACGCTCCGTAGCATCGTCCTGCGCGCACTACTGGATACCTCCAGTCCCGCAACGTTGCCAGGGGCTGCATGATAGACAAAATGCGGGGCATCGAATGCCGTAGAAACCATTGGCCTTTTTCGTCCTCCCCCTACACCTCCCCTCCCCCTCCCCTGCCGGCCAATGTAATCTTCCTGAGATCATACATCCTTAAGTTGCTCTCTGCACTGCACTTTAGAAGCCAGGTCGCAGAGCTGTTGCCATCCTGAATGGATAAATTATTCCTTTGAATAGCTAACTTCCTAGCACCGAACTCTTAGCGTTGGCTTAACTGCCATCAACTTTTTTGGTACATGATTTTAATTCCACTATTGCTATAACGGAGACCGCTGTACCGAAACAGAAAGATGGGGTCTGCTTGTCTGATGAAACTTACAGCTCGTTCACAAACAGCGCATTGTAGTTACCTGTTATCAAAATGGTTCAAATGGCTCTGAGCACTATGGGACTCAACTGCTGTGGTCATCAGTCCCCTAGACCTGAAAACTACTTAAACCTAACTAACCTAAGGACATCACACACACCCATGCCCGAGGCAGGATTCGAACCTGCGACCGTAGCAGTCGCGCGGTTCCGGACTGCGCGCCTAGAACCACGAGACCACCCCGGCCGGCTTACCTGTTATCAACTACAGCTTTTTTTTTTTAGTTATATTGTGTAGCGTGCGGGCTATGTGTGCTGCTTATCGATATTGCGTAGCAAATTAAAAAGAAGATTAAACCACTCGTTTACAGTTCTTTTAAATGCATACACTTTAGGAACGCGAGTAAATGGCGTCTAACAGATGCGGCCTCAAATTCACAGGGGTGAATTACAATAGAGGCTAAGTTCATAAACGGAGGCGAATAAATGCCTATATAGAGTAGACATACCGATAAATCGGTCAGCCACGAACAACAGTAGGCTCAGACGAAGTTCGTTGTAACCGTGGGCGAACCGTATGTTTTATCCAATGATAAGTGTTTTGCAATTTGACGCGGTACCATACCAAGAAAACCTTTACGTCAGCTGATTCTAATCGCGGAAGCCTACGCACTTAACATCAACGAAGATAATGTTTGATGGTCAGTCTCTTCAAATTTACATGAAATTTCGTGCTGTACTGAGATAATCTCCTTTTCTGTAAAGTTTGCCAAGGTGTCCTAGTTCTAGTTATTCTTGTATACAGAACCAAATAAGAAAAATGTGCAGTTCTCTATGATACCTCATTTTGCTTCTGATTAGCATAGTCAGTGCTTATCGCACAATGCATAGTTTCTAAATGACGCGCAAGAAAAGTAGCTTTTACTCCGGCAGCAAACGAATTCGTTATGCAAAGCGAGAAGTGTTCCAACTTCGCTCTCGTGTATTATTTCCCGTTTACTGCTCATTTATCCTTCCTTGCGTAGGCTTCATTCGAATGTTATTGAAAAGTGCCATCAATTGATTCAAGAGTACTAGGCAGTAGAGGTTGCTGCTAATGGACTTTAATGAGTTTGTTTACCACGGCTGGTCCATCAACCTCAAAACGAAAGTAGTAGTGACTGTCACATTAGTCCTGCTTACAGCAAGTGACAGCCAATGCTCTCCTCTTGACATAAAACCGTCGATGTTCGAGGTTAACTTCTTTTCACCTTAGTGGCGACCGTTTCAATTTGTTATGCTAACTGCACTAATGCTTCAGCATTACTGTCTCAAATTATTTGCCACACTCTCTCTCCATATTTCGCTGCCCACATATCTCATTATATCCTTCTTTAAAGCTATTACCAGTTCGTTTCGTGACTACAAGTTCTACCCAGACCATGTGTTCACCTCCAGTAATGGCACGACATTTGTCCACTGTAATTGCCTGATTACATCCACTTGCATCACCGTTCACGACTGCACTGCTTAACATTATTTCTATCAGCTCTGTCGTATAAGGCGGTTAAATGCTACGCAGGGTGAAGTGGAATTCGCGCACTCGGACTTGGCAGCGCGACTCCTCACATGCCAGCGATAAAAAAAGTCTGTCACAAAATTTCGTCTGGTGAGTACATCTGGCAGAAAAAAGACGTTAAAAAGTGGCAATCTGGCAACACTGTAACCACTTGTATTCTAACTATCTCTGTTAGGACACATTAATTGTGCTGCACAGTCGGTGCAATGGATAGAGTTTGGGTTAGCCTGCAAGAGGTTCAGTCTGCTTTCGGCCTGTGAGCGGCGAGGACGTCTTGTTTACGTCCCGTCCGCAGAGTCGCGAGCTCGCGTAGTTTGTTTACTTCCTCGCCGCAGCTAATACTCGCGTCCGTTAACACTGAGTCGCCATGGCTCATTCTTACAGAAAAGCTACCATCAAGATCAGCTTCCAGCCCGACTACGCACGACCACGATCCTTTGAAGTCGAACGATTCATCCGTGACGAAGTTCAAATACCAACACAGCACATCATCGGTATCCACCTATCCATCACTAGTAGCGTCGTTTACGTCAAGATGGTCGATGACGAGTTATGTCAGGCAGTTGTGAACAGATGCGCTAACACTCTCAAGTTCAAACACTCCGATGGTCACATCGGAGAGGTTACTGTTGACCATGCTGGACTAGGATTACGCACACTAAGAGTCTTCGAAGTACCACCGGACGTCGTTACCTCAGCTTTCCGCCCTTATGGGACGGTAATTAGCCACGTGGCCGAAAAATGGAACACCTTCGAGACGTACCAGGTCCTCAACGGCGTCCGACAAGTGAAAATTGAATTAAAGAAACATGTGCCATCCTACTTAGTCATAGGTGGCTCTCGTGCAATAGTAATGTACGACGGACAACCTCGTACTTGTTCTGGTTGCGGCCAGGAGGGTCATGTGCACTCGGCGTGTATTCAACGTCGGGTTACACAACTTCCATTGCATGACACGACACCACCTCCTACGCTCACGGCCCTCCCCCTCAATTACGCAGAGGTGACACGATCGACCGTCATGACAGACGACAACCCCTCCGGAAGACAGGAAGCGTCAGAATGCGCACCTGTCGCCGGTCCTGGATTGACCAACACCATTGCGGTGTCTGCAGAGGTTGAAGAACGCCGCCCATCGACTCCACATGAAGATTCGGACGAGAGAATGGAACTCGACGCTAGGGTTGTACCGACCTCTGCCTTTCTACCTGAGGGGGATGCTATACGGGAACCACAAACACTTTCGGACTCAGAAACCCACGTCCGCAAACAAAGGTCACCGAGAAAACATAAAAAGCGACGTCGCACACCCTCAGACGATTGCCTCCAGCGGTCGTCTTCTCCAGTTGACGACCGGACGGCCGACGAAACGACGAGGAAAATGGATGACACGAGATCGCCCTCACCTGTCACTTTGTCTGATTTCGACAAACCCGATTCCGCTCTCTCGGGCAAACGGATGGCCAGCACAGCGCCCGCCTATGGTACACAACCGGAAACAACTGTGGATTCACCCTTAGTCACTCAGCCCACAAGTGTTCTACCGCAGCCACCGTTAACTTACGGACCTTGGGCGGATGACATTGAAGACGATTCTACGGCCGCTGTGGTGGATGAGGCGAGGGGTCTCTCCTCCCACACCTCGGCCCCTCCCGAGTAGCAACAGATGACGGCGCGGACGCGGCCAGCAGATCACAGGCCCCACCTTTTACGGCGACACTGTCGGCGGCCCCCACCGCAGGAGACGATCTACAGACCTATCGCTTAACGACCATCAACATTAACACCATTCGGACACGTACGAAGTTGTCGCTGCTCTAAGACATGCTCAATGCAGCAGACGTTGACATTGTCTTTCTACAAGAAGTCTTCGTCGCCGATTTCCCGGGTATGTATGGTTATACGGCTCATGTGTCCCACGCCTCGCCAACTAACTGTGGAATCGCCATTCTCCTCAGAGAGGGCCTCGAGGCGGACGAAGTCCGATATCTCCCCGACGCTAGAGGAATGGCCGTAACGGTGCAAGGCGTCCGGTTTATCAATGTGTACGCCCCTTCCGGAACGAATCGCCGTCGTGACCGATCGCTCTTCTTCGCAGAAGGAATAGCACCGCTTTTTCAGGGCAGGCACGATGACTTGATATTATGGGGCGATTTCAATTGCACCCAAGCACATAACGATCAGCTGCCACGCCATTCACCGTGCCCCGAACTTGGGACACTCATCGGCTGGTAGATACATGGGAACATGTCCGAGGAAATAGACCGGGATACACCCATTTCACGAGTCACTCGTCTAGTCGCATCGATAGGATTTACGTATCCCGTTCTCTCGCGGCAACGGTGAGTGACGCAGAGGTGTGGCCAGTAGCCTTTTCTGATCACGAGGCCTATATATGTGCCGTCACCCTTCGTCGCCAACGGGTGTGGCGTAGCCGACATCCCTGGAAATTAAACCTTGCTCATCTCGCTTCTCCGGATTGTCGACGCGCCATCGAAGACACGTGGAGTTTGTGCGTCCGCCGCCTCCCAACGTATCCTACGTCGATTAGTTGGTGGTTAACCTGCGCCAAGCCGGCCCTACGGCGAACCTTTATTACGTATGGTCGTGAGACTGCTGCTTGGAGGCAGCAGACCCTTGATTTTTATTTCACCGTCCTTCGCGAATGCGCCTCCTCGCGACCCACACCGGAACGACAGTTGACGGTTCAGCGTGCGAAAGCAGAGATCGTAGCCCATATGCGCCGACACCTCGAAGGGACGATCGTCCGAGCGCGATGACAGACTCGCAACGGAACGACCCACCATGTACCACGTCATCCGAGAACGTACACTGCGAAGACGGGCGCTGATACATGCCATCACCACTGAGGACGGCCGTCATCACACCACACAACGCGATATTTCTGCAGCCTTCTTCGACCATTACGCACGACTTTATTCTGCTCAATGTTCCGACCCGACGACGGTGACAGCAGTCTCACAACTGGTTTACGGCATTGTCCCACAGGATTTACAAACTGAATTATTGAACGACATTACGGAAGACGAAGTTATCGACGCCATCGGTAAAGGAGCGGCGAATAAAGTCTCCTGGCCCGGACGGGTTCCCTGTGTTTTACAGAACTTTTCAGTATTTAGTGGCTCCCAAGTTAACAGACTTCTGTCGGGAGCTTATGTCCCCCGCGGTGCCGCTCCCTGCGACCTTCGTAGAAGGAATAATTATACCGGTTCACAAACCTAAAGGTGGGGCTCGAATACAAGATTACCGCCCGCTAATACTCGTCAACTGCGACATGAAGATATTCACCAGACTATTCGCAAACCGTCTACGACCGACCCTACCTTACGTCATCTCGCCAGATCAGACTTCCCTAGGGGATATCAACAACATCCACACAGCGCTGTGTCGATACCGTGACTTAATAGCCCTAGCCAGGGCACGCCACATCCTGGGAGCGCTGGCATCACTAGATTTTAGCCAGGCTTTTGATCGAGTGGATCACGCGTACCTAACGTCCGTTCTCCAGCACATGCAGTACCCACAGCAATTCACAGACGTCGTGATGCGCCTCCTCCGAGGAGCGACTTCCAAAGTGCTCGTTAACGGGCGTCTCTCGCAGTCCCTCCCGATTTTCCGCTCCGTGCGTCAAGGCTGCCCCTTGTCGACGTTACTATATGCTCTGGCACTGGAACCGCTCCTCTGTGGCCTCCGTCAACGCCTCACCGGTCTTACCCTACGTGACGTCACATTTCTCTGTACAGCATATGCAGACGACTTGGTCCTCGTGTTCCGCAATCGCGACGATGTCAACAGAGCACTAGAATGGATTACCACGTACGGTGTGGCTTCCGGCAGCTGTCTCAACGTCGCCAAATCAGTCGCCATGGCCATAGGAGACGGTGTGTCGAACCCCGACAGCTTCGTGGCACTATAAAATGTCTCGGAATAGAGTTTCACGACGACATACGGCGCACTGCGGCTCTTAACTACCGCCGCTTATTACAAGAAATTCGGGTCCAGATCTTCAACCTTCGTCTGCGGACCCTCGACATCCTCCAAAGGACACACTTCGTCAATGTTTACCTCGCATAGCTCCTTCCACACATAGCGCGTGTTCTTCCAATACCGTTACTGATGGCTCGACGTCTATTGGCGGTATTCGGAGCCTACGTCAGTATAGGCCTGTTCTTCAAAGTCGGTTATGTGTCGCTGACCCTTCCCCCAGAAAGGGGAGGTCTTGGACTAGTCCATATCCACGACAGAGCTGTGGCCCTGTATGTCAGCTCACACATCAAGCTGTGGCGCCACCACCCGGAAAGTTTGACAGGTTTGCTGTTGGAGTCCTTAGCTCCGCCCTCCCTTATGCCCCCACTGACCGGTGGTCTAGCGGTTCAGGCGCTCAGTCCGGAACCGCGCGACTGCTACGGTCCCAGGTTCGAATCCTGCCTCGGGCATGGATGTGTGTGATGTCCTTAGGTTAGTTAGGTTTAAGTAGTTCTAAGTCCTAGGGGACTGATGACCACAGAAGTTAAGTCCCATAGTGCTCAGAGCCATTTGAACCATTTGAACCCCCACTGACGACGCAAGACATACCCCCACCCTTCTACTACTTCGGGAACTTTTACATTGAACACAGCTATGTCCGTATCGCAGTACCACCGACGAAACAGGCGTCGGCGCGGGATATATATCATGTCCTACAGCAGAGGCGCGCACCAAACATCGTGGAGACCAAAAGCCCTCAGGTTAATTGGAAGGTGGTGTGGAAGACGATTCACGCGGTTACACTGGACACAGCCGTCCGATCCACGTGGTACATCACAGTCAATGGTAAACAGATCACCCGATCACGCCTCCACAAGATAAACATGGCGGAATCGCCTCTCTGCGTAGACTGCGGGATACCAGACACGGACAAACACCATCTCACATGTGGCGCGGCAGAAGACGTATGGCGCTTGGTGCGACAAATTTTGTCGTATTTTCTACGAGTGACTCCGGAACACATTACACCTCGGTTTCTACTATTTCCGGATCAACAGTATTTCCCGCGCGCCAAGACCAACGCTGTGACGTGGATCCGTGCGCATGCGGTACACTACTTATTTCACGATGGACCTAAAGATGTATTCGACTTTAGGAACTACCTACAAGAACGTCATTGCAAGATCGTACGGAACCCAAAATACAGACAGTATTTTTGTAATTACTTAGGGAGTGTCCTACGCGACCCTCCACGCAGCTGGATCATCAACAGGTAGGAGAAGACACCCATTGAGTGAGCTGACAAGACTAAGTTCGATTCTAGGTGGAATAACATGATATACGTGAAGACGTACCTGGATGATGAAGCGTAAGAAGAGTAGCGACACACCCTTCTGCATCCTGTATGAAGCACTTTCTTTTTTCGTTTTCCCCATATACATTACCTCAGTGTAGGAACGTGCCGAGATATTGTCTTTTTTTTTTTTTACTCAGAGCACGATGCGGTGCTAGATACATTTATTTTTGTTGTGGTATAAAGTAAAACCACATTAAGAACGTATTAAAAACAGTAAATAAAAATAAATAAGCAAATAATGATTCCCACAAAAGATTTCCCCTTCCCATCCCTGATTCCTTGACGGACGAGGGGGACACTGTGACCAGGCCTCGGGTTACGACCCCTGATCGCTCTGCCTTCCCCGCCCGCCCCCACCTCCTTAAAAACAAAGATGGATACAGCGTCTGCCAAAAAAAAAGGTTGATGGTTCGATCCTGGGTTGAGGCAAACGTTTTTTATTTGGTAAATGTAGTCCAAGTGGTACGGCATCTGGCATCTTAATCGTCAACAGCGATAGCAGCAGATCCTCTAGAAAACATTTGCACTTACAATCGTAGAAATGGAAGACTGGTCAGCTTTGAAAGAAGCCGTTGCCGCGTTGTGGGCTTGTATTTATTTGCACCACTTCATCTAACAGATGCGAAAGCTGTTTTCTCTACTTCGCCGACGAATGTGGAAGAATTGGTAGGGCGTGTTCATGCTCTCTTGTCACCGTGGAGGCAGTTATGCTGTGAAGGGTCCAGAGCTGTACGATCCGACGGGTTGTGCAATGTTTGGATGTGCAGTGAGGTCGCTTTGAGCATCTGTTGCTCTGAGGACAGCGTATTCTGTTGTGAAGATCATGTGGTCATTTATGTGGACGTTATTACTATCACTGGTTGTTGATGTGTGACATCTGCGCACTCACATTACATGTAGTATAAATGACAAGTAGATGTGTTATTGTACTGTGCTATCATCTTTAGCAACTTGAAATTGATTTTGTTTTTATAGTTATTCTGTCCTATGACAGGTCAGTTGTTTGAACTGTCTGTTTCTTATTTGTCTAACCACGTATTTGATATGTTCAGTGTTACAACATGTTGTAAATTTAGGATACATGTGACCTAAGAAACTGTGTATGTTACGGTGTGAAATGTCAGAATGAAATTAACGAATAAAAAAACAATGCGCCCCAATGCAAGATCGAAACCCCAGCCTCCTGCATGCTAACCCAAAACTCTACCCACTGCATTAACTGTACAACTAACACCTGCTGACAGAGGTAGTTACCATACATGTGGTTACAGTGTTGCCATATTGCCACTCTTTAACGTCCTTTTTTCTGCCGAATGTACTCGCCGGACGAAATTTTGTGAGAGACATTTTTTTTTTTTTTATCGCTGGCATGTGAGGAGTCGCGCTGCGAAGCCCGAGTGCGCGAATTTCGCTTCACCCTGTATTGTGTTCGTATGGATCATATTAAATGAGTTGCTTCTTGTAAGGTCTGAGAGACGTTGTATAGATGGCAACTCAATTATGAGGATGTGCTGAAAGGTAATGTCCCCGAAATTTTTTGTGAAAAGTCGGAAGGCTTTTTAAATAAAACAAACGTTATTAACATTCTACATCTTCATTCTGTCGCTAGAGTGCTGCGAACTGTAGTGTGTAACACGGTCGTGTGTAATATGTCGGTGCGTGACTAACAGCATACTGCAATCGAGTTTCGAATTCAAAGAGTTCGTTCACATAAGGAGCGTGACAATGCTAGACCACACGTGATCTCTCTGACATGTGCAGCAATCCGACATCTTGGGTCCACTGTCATCGATCATCCTCTATTGGCCCCATTCGGTTTCCATCTGTTTTCGAAACTTAAAGAAGACCTTCGAGGACTTCACTTTGATAGTGATGGATGGATGCAAACAGAGATGATGTTGTGAATCCGTTGGCAAAGTCGAACATTCTACTGTGACAGTACCAAAATGGTTCAAATGGCTCTAAGCACTATGGGACTTAACATCTGAGGTCATCAGTCCCCTAGACTTAGAACTACTTAAACCTAACTAACCTAAGGACATCACACATATCCATGGCCAAGGCAGGATTAGAACCTGCGACCGTAGCAACAACGCGGTTCCGGACTGAAGCACCTAGAACCGGTCGGCCACAACAGCCTACCAGTATCAACAAACTGGTTTGATTTGAGAAATTAATATGTAGAAATGAAGAATAAAGATGTGGAATGTTAATAAAAATTGTTTTATTTAAAAAGCTTTAAGAATGTTCACAAACAAAAATTCCGAGGCATTGCTTTTCAGCATGCCGTCCTATTAACCACACGGTTATGGTGTCCAAAGATATACACAGTGGATAATTTGTGAACGTCAAGTAACATCAAACTTCCTGGCAGATTAATCTGACATATCTGAAATTCACATGTGGAATGTATCTCGATAGTGTTCTAAACACCTAAAAAGCTCTTACTTTTATCATTTTTAATTCCTAACATGCATGAAGTTTACAAAGTCTTTATGTTATACAAATCTCAGATAAGAATTTAGGAATTCATACAGGGTGTCCGAAAAGTCTTTCCCTGATTACATAAATTGCTAACTCAGGCTAGAAGTAAGATACACATATGAAAATGGTGTCTAATTGTTTACAAACTATCAAAGTTTTTTTCACACATCAGTAAACTTCCACACGAGCATCCTTGGTAGCACGTAGCACATCTAGGCGATATTCAATTTCCGTCCACACATTAGCCAACATCACTGAAGGGATCGATTCAACGACTGTGGTTATCCGTTGCCGCAGGGTTTCAAGATCTGGTACACGTGTTCGGTAAACCTCGTCCTTGACATAACCCCATAAAAAGAAGTCTAATGGGGGCTATGTCAGGAGAGCGTGGAGGCCAAACCGTTGGCCCATCATGACCAATCCATCGCCCACGAAAGGTCATATCGAGATAGGCACAGACGTCCAAACCCCAATGAGGCGGTGCACCGTCTTGCTGAAACAGGACATCGGGGTGATACTGAAGCAGCTGAGGAACAGAATACAGTTGCAACATGTCCAGATATGTACACTGCAGATGTGATGGTAACCTCAGCGAAGAAGAATGGCCCGATAATTCAATCGTGCAATAGCGCGCACCAAACATTCGCCTTTGGACTGCCTCTGGTGCACTCCATGACCTCGCCAGGGGGTTTTGAACACCAAATGCGCACATTATGGCGATTCACTCCTGACGAAAAAGGTCGCTTCGTCGGGAAAGGCAATTCATCTGAGATAACCATCATCGCCCTCAATACGTGATAGCATTTCGACCGCAAAGTCATATCGACGTGTACTGTCATTGGGCAAAAGGCCTGAACGATTTGCACTTTGTATGCACGAAACAATAAACGTTTGTGTAAAGTGTCATGGAGAGAGCTTTTTGGCATCTTTAATTCACGTGAGACCATGCGCACCGATTTCTTCGGACTTCGCAGAAAAGACTGCCTTACAGCTTCCACCCTGTCTGCTGAGGTTCTTGGTCGACCAGACCTCGGAAGGTCAGCAACAGATCCTAAGTTCTTGAACTTCTCATACCAAGCTTTAATGCTCTTGACATCAGGTGGATTCCTTCCAAGTGTTGTCTGGAAGTGTCTCTGCTCTGTGGTTGGTGATCGTGTCTCATGGTACCACAGGACACACTGTGCCTTCTCCTGATTGGTTAACATGGCTTCTTGGGCACTGCACCTCATCCACTAGTTACGTACTACGAACCTAAAACAGAAAAAAACTTTGATAGTTGTAAACAATTCGACACGAGTTTCATATTTGTATCTTACTTCTAGGCTGCGTTATCAATTTATGTAATCAGGGGAAGACTTTTCGGACATCCTGTATATCAAAAACCTGTTGTTTTTAACATGTTCATGCCAGCTTATACCACCGATGGCCCATGCTTGATCTGCCGTCTGGCCGCGGCTCACGCTCGGCTGTTTGCAGTATGGTACCAGCAGTACACTAACGCATGAGGCATTTACCTATGATGCAGGCACAACGAACAGCTTTGAATACAATTTTGAGTGATCCTTCAACGGTAAAACTTTCTGAACATTTGAGATATTACGTAATTCGTGATTAATTAAGTATTTAGCTGTTTTAAAAGAGTGGACTTTCAAAATATAATGTCAATATACTAACAGTAACGTTTGGCGTGTGAATACGACCGCCGCGCCACGGTGAGAAACAAGAAAATCAGCACCGCCAAATACAGGAAATTTCAATACCCGCCGCTCCACAGCGAGAAACACAGTTTTCAACGCCAGCATGAACTATAGTTGAGTCGGTGTAAGTTGATCCCTGACAATTGCAGTCGGCTGGACGCCCAGCTTCGTGCACCTATCTCAACCAATCACATAAAGAGATTCTGTAAACATCTCTATGGCGACGCCTCAGTGTTGTCACAGTTCTGTATACGGCTGCAGCAATTAGCTCATCACCCCTATTCAAAAATCTGGGAATTCTGACATTGCCCTCACAGTATATCTTTTCTTTAATGTCGTTTGTTGTTAGCAATATTAGCCTATTCCCGAGAGTTAGCAGCTTTCACTCAGTTAATACTAGGCAGAAATCAAATCTGCATGTAGAATGCACTTCCTTGACTCTTGTGCAGAAAGGAGTGCAGTATTCTGCTGCATCCATTTTCAATAAGCTACCACAAGAACTCAAAAATCTTGGCAGTAGCCCAAACTCTTCTAAGTCTAAACTGAAGAGTTTCCTCATGGCTCACTCCTTCTATTCTGTCGAGGAGCTCCTGGAAGAGCTAAAGAATTAAGCAAATTCCAGTGTTACATTGTTGATTGTCTTCATTTAAACTTACGACTTGTCAGCTGAATATGTTTTTTTTTATATTTCATTTTATCCGTTTCTAATATCGTGTTATAATTTCATGTATTGACTCGTTCCATGACCATGGAGACTTCTCCTTAATTTGGTCCCACGGAACAATAAATAAATAAATAAAAAATAAAATCACAGTTGAAATCCGGCAATAGTGCAGCCAGCTGTCAGAGATCCTCTTGCGCAGTCTCGACTATAGTTATGGGCGGAGATTCATTTTCTTGAAATAAGCGAAATTTTCGTCTCCGGAGAAGTTTTCTACTGTATAACGGAAAGGAACAATGCTTTGTGCAGCAGAAGCGGCAATACAGTGGGAGCGAATTCTGGACAATACTAGTCTCCCATTGGTGGATTGCTGACACGAGCAGTCTACGTCTTACAGCCAAATGCTAGCTAATTTAACTAGAACTATATTAGCGACTACTGAATACTATGGCACTTCCTGATCAACGCCTGATAAGAGCTATACATAAATTCATAAAAATGTTATTAGCAAACGAATAATTTCCTAGCTTATGCCCACTCTATCTGCCTATTTGTCCGGAGTCTGCACACAGTAAGAGATACACTGCTGGCCATTAAAATTGCTACACCACGAAGATGACGTGCTACAGACGCGAAATTTAACCGACGAAGAAGATGCTGTGATATGCAAATGATTAGCTTTTCAGAGAATTCACACAAGGTTGGCGCCGGTGGCGACACCTACAACGTGTTGACATGAGGAAAGTATCCAACCTATTTCTCATACACAAACAGCAGTTGACCGGCGTTGCCTGGTAAAACGTTGTTGTGATGCCTCGTCTAAGGAGGAGAAATACGTACCATCACGTTTCCGACTTTGAAAAAAGTCGGATTGTAGCCTATCGCGATTGCGGTTTATCGTATCGCAACATTGCTGCTCGCGTTGGTCGAGATCCAATGACTGTTAGCAGAATATGGGATCAGTGGGTTCAGGAGGGTAATACGGAGCGCCATGCTGGATCCCAACGGCCTCGTATCACCAGCAGTCGAGATGACAGACATCTTATCCGCATGGCTGTAACGGATCGTGCAGCCACGTCTCGATCCCTGAGCCAACGTATGGGGACGTTTGCAAGACAACAACCATCTGCACGAACAATTCGACGACGTTTGCAGCAGCATGGACTATCAGCTCGGACACCATGGCTGCGGTTACCCTTGACGCTGCATCACAGACAGGAGCGCCTGCGATGGTGTACTCAACGACGAACCTGGGTGCACGAATGGCGAAACGTCATTTTTTCGGATGAATCCAGGTTCTGTTTACAGCATCGTGATGGTCGTATCCGTGTTTGGCGACATCGCGGTGAACACACTTTGGAAGCGTGTATTCGTCATCGCCATTGACGGCACTTTGAACAGAGGACGTTGCATTTCAGATGTGTTACGACCCGTGGCTCTACCCTTCATTCGATCCCTGCGAAATCCTACATTTCAGCAGGATAATGCACGACCGCATGTTGCAGGTCGTGTACGGGCCTTTCTGGATACAGAAAACGTTCGACTGCTACCCTGGCCAGCACATTCTCCAGGTCTCTCACCAATTGAAAACGTCTGGTCAATGGTGGGCGAGCAACTGGCTCGTCACAATACACCAGTCACTACTCTTGATGAACTGTGGTATAGTGTTGAAGCTGCATGTACACGCCATCAAAGCTCTGTTTGACTCAATGCCCAAGCGTATCAAGGCCGTTATTACTGCCAGAGGTGGTTGTTCTAGGTACTGATTTCTCAGGATCTATGCACCCAAATTGCGTGAATATGTAATCACATGTCAGTTCTAGTATGATATAGTTGTCCAATGAATACCCGTTTATCATCTGCATTTCTTCTTGGTGTAACAATTTTAATGGCCAGTAGTGTAGATAGTGGCTTTCCTATGAATCCTGTAATGTATCTTTTCTATAAGTGAATTTTATCCATAATGGATGCAGCTGAACTCCGTGACTGTTGCTGTAGAGGGTGTAGAGTAATGTACGACTAGTTTCGGGTTGTGACAATCTTTAGATAGTTTTACATCCAATTACTCGTACATGTGTCTGTGCTCAGAACTGGAGATCACTGGTTAAAGAAAAAACAACTAATGTGATGATAGACAAATAGACCAAATGTGCCGGCCGCGGTGGTCTAGCGGTTCTGGCGTTGCAGTCCGGAACCGCGGGACTGCTACGGTCGCAGGTTCGAATCCTGCTTCGGGCATGGGTGTGTGTGATGTCCTTAGGTTAGTTAGGTTTAAGTAGTTCTAAGTTCTAGGGGACTTATGACCTAAGATGTTGAGTCCCATAGTGCTCAGAGCCATTTGAACCAAGCCTAGACCAAATGTGTTGCAAATTATTACAGTACTAACATACAGCTAGAGTACCCATATCGTATCCACATCGCATTTCTTACAAAAACAGTTTTTTAACACCTTAATGATTAGAACATTATCTGATTTGCCAAGAGCCATTCTACATATTTATAAATGACAGTTGGCTCCATAATGATGTAAAAATTTCATTTTCATAATCTGTAGTATCTGTTATGTTTCCATATGTGTAACATCTTTGAACTTCTTTGATCTAAAGTCTTTGACCATAACTTCTGTTTTCCTATGTAAACACATTAGAGGTTGTTAACATCTACTGTAACAAAGGCAGATCGTAGAAGTACGAATATTTACCACGATGTATGATATACAGTTAGTGTATAAAAAAATCGAGATATTTTTTGTAAAAAGTGGGATGAATGTGGAGTGGAAACGACAACGATAATCCATCTGTATGTCAATACTATAATACAACAGAAGTAACACATGTCGCTTAGCATCTTCCAATTGTTTCAGTTAGGTCTATTTAGTTATCACCACAGTGATCTCCAACATCGAACACTGAAACATGTAATTGACTATAAAACCACCTGAACATACCGGCCGTGCATTAATAAAATCAACTTCTATTGTGACTGGTAGCGGTTATTATTCTACATAAAATCTTTTGCGTACCAATATGGGATGGGTAGCTGGAGGAGTAAATATTTCTATTCGGATTTCAGTCTGGAGAATAATTTTATGCCCTCAAACTGTGACGAGCTAAACTGCTGTAGTCATTGAGCTGGGCTCGAACCTCAGCGGGGTCTTCGGACGGCATTCAGAATTGTATGACAGCTGGAATATTTCCATTGTTTGGAGGCTGACAGGGATACGATTTTTTTTCTCAAAAGTAGAGCACAGTGTTACACTCGGGAATGCCGCCAGTGCATGCAGAATTCAAAGTATTTCCACTGACATTAAGGCAACTTTCCTCAGGCGTGTATCTAGAATCGGTTCATATTGAGGGGGAGGGTGGAGGGTTCGTCACTGTTTGTTATCCTTTTCTTCCCCCCCCCCCCTCCCTCCCTCCTCGCCAACCCAAATACAACTTGCCTTCACTCCTGCTTTTAGCATGTCTACGATTTTAGTAATAATAACATATGAAATATTTTAATGTAAGAGTTTTAACTTCTTTTACATCAGTGCTTAGTACATCTCTTAAACATAACTTCCCAGAAATTGCGATTCAGAAAACACAGCATTTGAAAAGAAATTCTTCGAAAATTTAGGAAGTACGTGTGTCGTGCAACTTACTTAAAAACTATAATAACAATAAACTCTCGAAACTTTGGCAACGTCATAATTTACACAACACGAAATCGTAATGTGGAGTAACCTTTATCAGTATTTCTCTTAGCAATACGATTGTGCATACAGGTCTGCAGACTGTGACTGTGGACTGAGTAAATGGGGGCAGTCCTGCTTCTATCAGTCGTTTTTCGCCCCGAAAGTCGGTCTTTCTTAAGTTTCTGTTCGTACGGGAGAGTCTTTTACTTCCTGCCTGCACCTATACTCAGCTTCCTGTAGTTCGCATGTACTAACTGTGGATTTGTTGTTGACAGCAGTTACGCTCAGCTTATGTGTATCGACACGAGACAGTTATCCACCGAGCGAGGTGGCGCAGTGGTTAGCATACTGGTCTCGCATTCGGCAGGACGATGGCTCAAACCCGCGTCCGGCCATCCTGATTTAGGTTTTCCGTGATTTCCCTACATCGCTTCAGGCAAATGCCAGTATGGTTCCTTTGAAAGGGCACCGCCGACTTCCTTCCCCATCCTTCTCTAATCCAATGGGACCGATGACCTCGCTGTTTTGTCCCCTCCCCCGAATCAACCAATCAACCTAGAGTGTTATCTGCAGGTGGTCAGGCCACAAACTCATCCACGTGGGATAGCCCTCAAGCAAAGCAACTGAAAACTATCCTGCGTTAAACGTAGTATATCTTGGCACATACTCCGAAAGTTCCCTGAGAAGTCTGGATATCTGTGCATGAGAAAATATATACGGTTTTCATAAAATGACTTTTTTTTTGCGGGGTCATGATATTAGGTGTCCCCTGAATTCCTGATGATTACATTGCCAAATATGGTCATGAATCTTATATTGTTGTGATCTATAGAGCTGTTGATTCAATAAGAATCCTGTGGCTTACCGACAAATCGAGCATTCTTCAGTGACAAAGGCGATCTGCTAAGAAGTCTAAATGCTTAACAAATTTCGACAGTTGCTCTGAAATTGCGAAATCAGGCAGTTAGCCGAGGTCCCTTGTGAACTGTTGGTCAACTGTTTAGCTTATCCAGAATACGATTTTCACTTTGCAGCGGAGTGTGCGCTGATATGAAACTTCCTGGCAGATTAAAACTGAGTGCCGGACCGAGACTCGAACTAGGGACCTCTGCCTTTCGCGGGCAAGTGCTCTACCAAGTGAGCTACCCAAGCACGACGCACGCCCCGTCCTCACAGCTTTACTTCTGCCAGTACCTCGTCTCCTACCTTCCAAACTTTACAGAAGGTCTCCTGCGAACCTTGAAGGACTAGCACTCCTGAAAGAAAGGAGCACTTGTCCGCGAAAGGCAAAGGTCCCGAGTTCGAGTCTCGGTCCGGTACACAGTTTTAATCTGCCAGGAATTTTCATATCAGCGCACACTCCGTTGCACAGTGAAAGTCTCATTCTGGAAACATCCCCCAGGCTGTGGCTAAGCCATGTCTCCGCAATATCCTTTCTTTCAGGAGTGCTAGTCCTGCAAGGTTCGCAGGAGAGCTTCTGTAAAGTTTGGAAGGTAGCAGACGAGATACTGGCGGAAGTAAAGCTGTGAGGACGGTGCGTGAGTCGTGCTTGGTAACTGACTTGGCAGAGCACTTTCCCGCGAAAGGCAAAGGTCCTGAGTTCGAATCTCGGTCCGGCACACAGTTTTACTCTGCCAGGAAGTTTATGTTTAGCGCATCCCTAAGACGCTGTAAGTGCGATCCCAGGTGATCTGCAGGGAAGGGAAACTCCTCGTATGATCGTGCAAATTCAAGAGAAACAATGTTGTACAACAGATAATTTGTTATTGAATGAAAACTACTACAGATGGTCCAATTAAGCATGAAAGTATAGGTTCTGCACCTCACACGGATGTATTAATGAAGGGGCTCATCGAACTACAAAAGGAAACTAGTGGTCACTACAAAAATTTGAATTATTACCATAAGACATCAAACAAATCCCATAGTGCCCCTGCAAGCGCTACGGTCGCAGGTTCTAATTCTGCCACGGGCATGGATGTGTGTGATGCCCTTAGGTTTGTTAGGTTGAAGTAGTTCTAAGTCTAGAGGACTGATGACCTCAGAGGTTAAGTCTCATAGTGCTCAGAGCCATTTGAACCATTTACCCACTGAATCAAACATACAACTGACAAGTGGACAAAGGGTTGTGAAACGTCCCCATTTGAAAATTTATGAATGACTGTGCCGGTATACTTCTACGTTATTTGATTTTCAAACAGCTGAGCGAAACTGAACGTACTCAGACATTTCTCTCTTTATTTATTCTGACCATCACTAAACTGACACAATATTTTTTGCGCAATGAAATCTGTCTTTCAATAACAAGAATGGCCCTGACTAACAATAACCTATACCTTTATGAATCACTTACCTCACAAAAATCTTCGTTACTCGAACTACTGCAATACAGCGAGCGCCAATACTGCCAACTAAATAAAAGATTCTAGCTACTGAAGGCACTAACTACTGATAGGCATAGTTAGCAAATGAAAGATTTTGATAGAGAACAAACATTGTATTTACCTTAATAGTGTTCAAAAGTCATAATATATGTATATATCAGTTCATGACATCCAGTCTTACAAATTTACTGTCTCTGATGGACACGCGTCCAGATCATCCGCTCTCAAAACTCTGCCATCTCTCTCCCCACATCCACCACTGCTGGCGGCTCACCTCCAACTGCGCAACGCTACGCGCTGTTCACATCCAACTGCCCAACACTATATATATATATATATATATATATATATATATATATATGCCTGTGGGCAAAACAAGCGACACGTGAGGTGTCCCATGCGGCGCGCCAGATTCTCCGCCACCGCTACACCCTGAGGCAGTAGTCTGAAAGTAATTGACTGCAACCAAAAGCGCATTCAGCTGTTCGCGAATCATATACAACCGTTCGCTTGACGAAAGACCCATACCCAAAGACTGGAAAGTTGCACAGGTCACATCAATATTCAAGAAAGGTAGCAGGAGTAAACCACTAAATTACAGGCCCATACTGCTAACGTCGGTATGCAGCAAGATTTTGGAACATATATTGTGTTCAAACATTATGAATCACTTCGAAGAAAGCTGTCTATTGACACAAGTCAACATGGGTTTAGAAAACATCGTTCCTGTGAAACACAACTAGCTCTTTATTCACATGAAGTGTTGAGTGCTATTGACAAGGGATTTCAGATCGATTCCGTATTTCTGGATTTCCGGAAGTCTTTTGACACTGTACCATACAAGCGGCTTGTAGTGAAATTGCGTGCTTATGGAATATCGTCTCAGTTATGTAACTGGATTTGTGATTTCTTGTCAGAGAGGTCACAGTTCGTAGCAATTGACGAAAAGTCATCGAGTAAAACAGAAGTGATTTCTGGCATTCCCCAAGGTAGTGTTATAGCACCTTTGCTGTTTCTTATCAATATAAACGATTTGGTAGACAATCTGAGCAGCCGTCTTAGGTTGTTTGCAGATAACGCTGTCGTTTATCGGCTAATAAAATCATCAGAAGATGAAAACAAATTGCAATACGATTTAGAAAAGATATCTGAATGATGCGAAAATAGCTGGTGATCCTAAATAACGAAAAGTGTGACGTCATCCACATGAGTGCTAAAAGGAATTCGTTAAACTTCGGTTACACGATAAATCAGTCTAATTTAAAAGCCGTAAATTCAACTAAATACCTAGATATTACAGTTATCAACAACTTAAATTGGAAGGAACACACAGAAAATGTGGGGAAGGCTAACCAAAGACTGCGTTTTATTGGCAGGACACTTAGAAAATGTAACAGATCTACTAAGGAGATTGCCTACACTACGCTTGTCCGACCTCTTTTAGAATACTGCAGCGCGGTGTGGGATTCTTACCAGATAGGACTGACGGAGTACATCGAAAAAGTTCAGAGAAAGGCAGCACGTTTTGTTTTATCGCGTAATATGGGGGTTGGTTGGTTGGTTTGGGGAAGGAGACCAGACAGCGTGGTCATCGGTCTCATCGGATTAGGGAAGGATGGGGAAGGAAGTCGGCCGTGCCCTTTCAGAGGAGCCATCCCGGCATTTGCCTGGAGTGATTTAGGGAAATCACGGAAAACCTAAATCAGGATGGCCGGATGCGGGATTGAACCGTCGTCCTTCCGAATGCGAGTCCAGTGTCTAACCACTGCGCCACCTCGTTCGGTAATATGGGAGAGAGTGTCACAGAAATGATACAGGATTTGGGCTGGAAATCATTAAAAGAAAGGCGTTTTTCGTTCCGACGGAATCTTCTAACGAAATTCCAATCACCAACTTTCTCCTCCGAATGCGAAAATATTTTGTTGACACCGACCTACATGCGGAGAAACTATCACCACGATAAAATAAGGGAAATCAGAGCTCGTTTGGAAATATATAGGAGCTAGTTCTTTCCGCGCGCTTTACGAGATTGGAATAATAGAGAATTGTGAAGGTGGTTCGATGAACCCTCTGGCAGGCACTTAAATGTGATTTGCATAGTATCGATGTAGATGTAGTTGTAGAAACTGCAGCCAGCTCCTCCTGCATCCGCACATAGCATGCTGATGTCCTGACTATCCTAGCAAGACTAACTGAAGAAATAAACTATAAAAGCGGACAGAATCGTAGACATGCAACCTGCTACCTTCCTGATGTGTCACCAATGGACGCTGATGCGTTAACGAGCTATGTAGCTGGCTGTTAAATGAACAACTACTGCGCTACAGAGTGAATGAATTTACACTTACAAAAACCCGAGATTAAACCTCTTAAAGAGAAAAACACTCATGAAATTAATAAATATAGTACGAGGAAAACACAGAAAAAGATATCAGCCGAGAGCTGGAGCCTGAGTGGCACTCAACCCCTATCTGTGCGCGCAGAGGGATGGCAGACATGCTCTCTGTCGGTGATCACAGTCACTTCCAGAGCTTAACTTCTTACGAACTGCCGGCCTCCATCTCACTCTATGACTGTCCTCTGCTCCAGCGATACTGTATACGCACCGCTTAAAAAATGGTTCAAATGACTCTGAGCACTATGGGACTTAACATCTGAGGTCATCAGTCCCCTAGAACTTAGAACTACTTAAACCTAACTAACCTAAGGACATCACACACATCCATGCCCGAGGCAGGATTCGAACATGCGACCGTAGCAGTCGCGCGGTTCCGGACTGAAGCGCCTAGAGCCGCTCGGCCATCGCGGCCGGCCGCACCGCTTAGTTCGTGTTTTAGAGAACAGCTGAGTGACGGATCGATCAGCACTTACCGTAATCAATAATACGACACGGTTCAGAAGAGAATTTCTCGCGAAAGGCAAAGCTGCAGGTTCGAGTCCCAGTACGGAAAGCGCTTTTAATTTGCCAGGAAGGTTCAAAACAGCGCACACTCCATTACAGGCGAAAGGTTCTTTCTGGAAAGTCTGCTTCCTCTCTGCTTAACAAAAGCGATGCGGCTAAAACACTCCCATGCTGCGCGGTCCACGCGCTCCAGGTCTTTGCAACGTAGACACTCCCATTCCGCACCGCAATCGCGCTTTTATCAGTGAAGAAATTGCTATTCGGTGCACCCAGATCAATTCTCTGCAGTTCTATATTAGTGAACCGGCATTCTACAAGGGTAACCAGCCGTGCTTTAACTCCCAAAGGCGACGTTAACTTTGACAAGAACTGAAGGACGGCCGCTACAGCGTGAACATCGTCCATAAATCAGCACTTGTCAGCCCACATCATCTACATCTATCTACGTGATTACTCTGCTATTCACAATAAAGTGCCTGGCACTCTCGAACGGCACGCGGGAAAAACGAGTACTTAAATTTTTCGGTGCGAGCCCTGATTTCTCTTATTTTATCGTGGTGATCATTTCTTTCTATGTAGGTGGGTGCCAACAGAATGTTTTTGCAATCGGAGGAGAAAACTGGCGATTAAAATTTCATGAGAAAATCCCGTCGCAACGAAACACGCCTTTGTTTTAATGATTGCCACTCCAATCCAAGTATCATGTCTGTGACACTATCTCCCCTATTTCGCGATAATAAAAAACGAGCTGCCCTTCATTGTACTTTTTCGATGTCATCCGTCAGTCCCATCTGATGCGGATCCCACACCGCACAGCAATACTGCAGAATAGGGCGGACAAGCGTAGTGTAAGCAGTCTCTTTGGTAGGCCTGTTGCACCTTCTACGTGTTCTGCCAATGAATCGCAGTCTTTGGTTTGCTCTACCCACAATATTATCTATGTGATCATTCCAATTTAGGTTATTTGTAATTGTAATTCCTAAGTATTTAGTTGAATTTACAGCCCTCAGATTTGTGTGCTTATCGCGTAATCGAAATTTAGCTAATTTCTTTTTGTACTCATGAGAATACCTTCTCACTTTTCTTTATTGACGGTCAATTGCCACTTTTCGCACCACACAGATATCTTATCTAAATCATTTTGCAAGTCGTTTTGATCATTTGATGAATTTACAAGACGGTAAATGACAGCATAACCTGCAAACAATCTAAGACGGCTACTCAGATTGTCTCCTATGTCGTTAATACAGATCAGGAGCGATAGAGGGCCTATAACACTTCCTTGGGGAACGCCGGATATTACTTCTGTTTTACTCGATGACTTTCCGTCTGTTACTACGAACTGTGACCTTTCTGACAGGAAATCACGAATCCAGTCGCACAACTGTGGCGATACTCCGTAGGTACGCAGTTTCATTAGAAGACGCTTGTGAGGAACGGTGTCGAAAGCTTTCTGGAAATCTAAAAATATAGAATCAATTTGACATCCCCTGTCCATAGCACTTATTACTTCATGAGTATAAAGAGCGAGTTGTGTTTCATAAGAACGATATTTTCTGAATCCGTGCTGACTATATGTCAATAAATCGTTTTCTTCGAGGTACTTCATAATGTTCGAATAAAGTATATGTTCTAAAACCCTACTGCAAATCGACGTTAGTGATATAGGCCTGTAATTCAGCGGATTACTCTTACTTCCCTTTTTGGGTATTGGTGTGACTTGAGCAATTTTCCAGTCTTTGTACGTATCTTTCTGTGAGCGAGTGGTTGTATATAATTGCTAAATATGGAGCTATTTTATCAGCATACTCTGAGAGGAACGTGACTGGTATACAATCTGGACCGGAGGCCTTGCCTTTATTAAGTGATTTAAGCTGCTTTGTTACACCGAGGATATCTGCTTCTCTGTTTCTCATCTTGGCAGTTGTTCTTGATTGGAATTCAGGAATATTTACTTCGTCTTCTTTGGTGAAGGAGTTTCGGAAAACCGTGTTTAATAACTCTGCTTTAGTGGCACTGCCATCAGTGACTTCACAGTTGTTATCGCGCAGTGAAGGTATTGATTGTGTCTTGCCACTGGTGTGCTTTATGTATGACCAGAATCTCTTTGGGTTTTCTGCTACATTTAGAGACAGGATTTCGTTGTGGAAATTATTAAAAGCATCTCGCATTGAAGTACGCGTCATATTTCGAACTTCCGTAAAACTTTGCCAGTCTTAGGGATTTTGCGTTCTTTTAAATTTAGCATGCTTTTTTCGTTGCTTCTGCAACAACGATCTGACCGGTTTTGTGTACCATGGGGGATCAGTACCATCACTTATTAATTTATGTGGCATATATCTCTCACTTGCTGTCGATACTATCTCTTTGAAAACATTCCACAATTTCTCTACACTTGCATGATCAGATCGGAAGGAGTGAAGACTGTCTCTTAAAAAGGCGTTAAGAGCATTTTTATCAGCTTTTTTAAGTAGATATACTTTGCGTTTCTTTTTGATGGTTGTAGGTGTTACGGTATTCAGCCTAGCAGCAACTGCCTTGTGGTCGCTAATCCCTGTATTCGTCACAACACTCACTATTTGTCCAGGATTATTTGTTGCTAAAAGGCCTAGTATGCTTTCGCAACCATTTACGTTTCGAGTGGGCTCATGAACTAATTGTTCAAAATAATTTTCTGAGAAGGCATTCAGTACAATTTCGGATGATGTTTTATGCCTGCCGCCGGCTTTAAACGTATAATTTTTCCAGCATATCGAGGGTAGATTGAATTCACCACCGACTATAATTTTATGAGCGGGGTACTTATTTGAAATGGGACTCAAGTTTTCTTTGAACTGTTCAGCAACTATGTCTTCTGAGTCGTGGGTCGGTAAAACGATCCAATTAATAGATTAGTCCGATTGTCAGGTATAACCTCTAGCTATACTATTACACATGAACTATCTACTTCAATTTCGCTACAAGGCAAACTACTTCTGACAGCACCAACAAATGTATTTAATCTATCCTTTCGGAACACTGTTAGACCGTTTGAAAAAATTTCGGCTGAACTTATTCCGGTTTTAGCCAGCTCTCTGTACCTACAACTATTTGAGCTTCAGTGCTTTCTATTAGGGCTTGGAGCTCTGGTTCTTTCCCAAAACAGCTGCGACAATTTACAACTATCCGTCACTAGCCGACTCTGTCCACTGGATCGGTACATCTTTGCCTCATACAGTAGACAGGTATCTTGTGGAGAAGCGAAAGTTACGACCAGCCCATCAATCAGAGTACTGGGTGCCTATTTTTTTGGACGTCTCGTGCAGTTTTAAGCCCAAACCAAAATCCTCCTGGGCAGCACATCGAGCAGAAGTGATTTAGACACTTGACTGTATAACTGATAGGCGCGCATTCGACAATAACTTTAAGCATGATGGTGAGATTGCAGCTAGCCGCTAATATTCTGGTTGTAGTCATGTGATTGGAAAACACGAGTGTGTTGGCGTTATGTAAAATTGTGTCTTTTTCGCGATACCTTTTGCATTCCGACTTGCCGTGGAAAATGTTGTGTGTTTGTTCTCATTTTTGATGACGTCAGAACAGTGAATATTTGTATCCGTTTGCGAGTTAGCCAGACGAAAATTTAAGTGACTTACAAACAGATTCCCTCACTCGCAAGATCGGTTTTCAGAAATTTGCAATGTTATTTTTAAGGAATTTTGTACTATGATGTTCGGATGACGGAGAAGGGGTCATCGTAAATTCTTACTCCCTATTTTCAAGTTATTAGACTACTAGGCCACAAATGATAAATACACTTTTCCGGTACAAATCGAGGCTATAAGACCCAATTTATCACACTTTGAGGTATGGCGTTGGCAGTCAATGTTCTAATTCCGGTCTCAGCTGTCTCGCTTTAATATGATGTTTGTGCTTATCCATGAAGATTAACGCAAGTTGCCTTGATTACTCAAACTTTATAATGGATTTGTCACAAGTTCGGTCCTCGCGAGCTTATTATCTTACACGTTCTCCTTCGTTCACGAATTCCACCACGTGTACCTTACTTGCAAGTGTGAGTACTATTTGCTTCACAAGTACCTTGCTCCATTCACCTGTGTCGCAATATGTTCGGCGGCTGTGATACTTACATAAACAGCGCTTGCAATTATTTTGCGTAAGAACTTTTCAGCAATTCCGGTAAGACGAAGTGAATGCTGTCCTTCTAGTCACGTGGTGACAGAGAAGCCGTTATCGTAAATTCATACTTCCACCATACAAATTCTCTGTTTTCAGATTATTATACTAATAGGCTACAAATGACAAACACATTTTTCCTATACAAATTGAGGCTATAAGACTAAATTTATCACACTTTGAGGTCGGTGTTGGCAGTTAATGTTCTAATTCCAGTCTCGGCTGCGTTAATTTCCGAGTAATCTACCTCCCGCCTTTCGTTGCTCTATGTGTAAGTTTTATCATCTCCTAAACTCGATATTTGTAGTCAGTGTCCGGGGATATATTTCAGAGTAGGAACGAATTTCGTAATTTCATATGAACACTGAAATTTAGTTTAAACGAGTGGCAGGCTAACATACTGATTTTTTCCCCTGTAGCTATACGATTCTACTTACAAGATAAATTCCAAGATGTGACCACTGGACTGGAAGAATTTAGCGCTAACAGTCATCGATTAACCTCCAACTGGTTCTTTTCCACGTCGTCGGAAATCTCAGCAACTCTCAGGATAGCAGCTCCGAGGTGTGGAAGTCACAAATTCACACAGAAATCAAATATTCCAGTTTACACGGAACCTGTTATGTGTATTACCTTTTCAATAAACCTCGCCAAGTCCGTTTCTTCGATCAGCATTTCCTCCACGAATAATATCCCTCATTTGATACAGAACTGCCACCGAATAACACCAATTTGGACTAACACACTGTAGGCACAACTTCGTCACAAATCCCAGCAGTTATTCTACAGAAAATAGGCTACAGGATAGTCACGAACGCCTGCGCTAAAAAAAGTTCGTCTAGGGTACTCGAAACTGACGATTATAACGAAATCGTGGTGTGGAGTGGAGTTGTGAGATTTTCTGCTGGAACAATTAAAATATTCAATTTAGGTTCTTTGCACGGTCACCACTGGGGAACATCCCAGTATAAGAAAATCTTCTGAAAACAAAGATAAACTTAGGTTATCGATGCTCTTTAAGTAACTGCTGGGAGCAATAAGCTACAATGAAATATCATCTTAACTGATAGAACTATTTATTTAGTAAGTGTATCAGTGAAACAGAAGTGTATCCAATCAGCTTTGACTGCTAAAGTGACTAAGACAGAGCTTCTGTTTTACCTTTTCGCCCTAAATATAAAATAACACCTTCTCCTTCCAGATCGAAGTGCTGGTTTCTACCATTCGAAACTGTTCTTCCCTGACATGTAAGAAGTACGATAAAAGCTGTCCAATCAGATTGATTCATTTAAGCCACTAATATACACTGAAGAGCCAAGGGAACTGATACACCTGCGTAATATCGTGTAGGGCCCGCACGAGCACGCAGAAGTGCCGCAACACGACGTGGCATGGGCTCGGCTAATGTCTGACGTAGCGCTGGAGGGAATTGACAGCGTGAATTCTGCAGGGTTGTCCATAAACCTGTAAGAGTACGGTAGGTGGAGATCTCTTCTGAATAGCACGTTGCAAGGCATCACAGATATGCTCAATAAAGTTCATCTCTGCAGAGTTTGGTCGCCAGCGGAAGTGTTTAAACTCAGGAGAGTGTTCCTGGAGCCACTCTGTAGCAATTCTGAACGTGTGGGATGTCGCACTGTCCTGCTGCAATTGTCCAAGTCCGTCGGAATGCACAATGGACATGAATGGATGCAGATGATCAGACAGGATGCTTACGTACATGTCACCTGTCAGAGTCGTATCTAGACCTATCAGAGGTCCCGTATCACTCCAACTCCACACTCTCCACACCATTACAGAGCCTCCACCACCTTAAAGCGCCGGCCGCTGTGGGGGAGCTGTTCTAGGCGCTTCAGTCCGCAACAGCGCTGCTGCTATGGTCGCAGTTCGAATCCTGCCTCGGGCATGGATATGTGTGATGTCCTTAGGTTAGTTAGGTTTAAGTAGTTCTGTAGTGTCCATGGATTCATGAGGTTGTCTTCATAACCGTACACTTCCATCCGCTCGATACAATTTGAAATGACACTGTTGCGACCAGACTATATGTTTCCAGTCATCAACAGTCAATGTCGGTGTTGACGGGCCCAGGCGAGGCGTACAGCTTTGTGTCGGCAGTCGTCAAGGGTTCACGAGTGGGCCTTCGGCTCCGAAAGCCCATATCGATAACGTTTCGTTGAATGGTTCGCACGCTGACACTTGATGGCCCAGCATTGAAATCTGCAACAATGGGTGAAGGGTTGCACTTCTGTCACGTTGAACGATTCTCTTCAGTCGCCGTTGGTCCCGTTGTTGCATGGTCTTTTTCCAGTCGCAGGGATGTCGGAGATTTGATGTTTTGCCGGATTCCTGATATTCACGATACACTCGTGAAATAGGCGTCCCCACTTCATCGCTATCCCGGATTTGCTGTATCCTATAGCTCGTGCGACGACTATAGCACCACGTTCAAACTCACTTAAATTTTGAAACCTGCCGTTGTAGCAGCAGTAACCGATCTAGTAATTCCGCCAGACACTTGTGTTATATAGGCGTTTCCGACCGCAGCGCTGTATTATGCCTGTTTACATATCTCTTTATTTGAATACGCATGGCTATAACAGTTTATTTGGCGCTTCAGTACATCTTTCTATCGTTACTCCGTTAATTATTACTGTTGTTTCCCCCTAGGAGATACGGAACACAGCTATACACAGAAAAGCAACATAGCTGCGACATGAAGTCACAAAGGAGGTATGCAACCATGTTTAAAAATACGCTCAGTCTGCAAAACGTTGAACAGGACGCTGAAGAAAACGTCGGTGACTGGATGCAAGTTGACTTTACTATTCCTATATTACGCGTTTCGGACGTTGCCATCATCTGATATCTCGGAACATCATGTTGCACATAGATACAAAAGTTACATGTTGTAGTAGTAATGATCATCAGCGGACTATACATAGAACAGCATCGAGAAACCTAGACCTATGGTACACAGTAATTACGGTTAGCCTCCTTAGAGGGCGCTTCTGGAAAGATCTAATTTATGCTTCTATCTTCTGCCAAAGGGACATTCATTATCGAAATGCAGATATAAGCCAGCATATAGTTTGACTCAAGACAGTGTTAACATAGCGTCAGCAGTCTAAAGACCGCATTAGGACTCATTATTGGCAGCAACGAAGAGCCAAACTTGACATTCTACAAGTGATTGCGGCTGTAGTCCACTGGAGTCAGGATTAGACCAGAGTTAAAGACACATCAGTGCAAGTTAACACTATTTCTCCACCACAAATTTTAATAAAGTTTCTACTAATAAAATATTGTTAATTGTCGCTTGTCTGCGTTGCCATCATTTTGTCGTAGCAGTTGCCTAATCATATTTGGCCCTGCAACCACGTTATACAGTTGCCGCGTGCACGCACGCCACCTCATAACAGCAACTACCTTTAGTGGTAAAGGGGTCTCTTCCTGCCAGATTTATGTTTGACACCAATATCGTTTGATTTAAATACAACAATTACAATTTTTCAGTTGAATTAAGGTACTTGTAGTAACTTCCAAGCTCAAGAAGCGAGAACTATACCGCAACTTTCCTCTGTCATCATTTATCCATTTAACTAAACATGAAGTCACTTGGGTTGTTGGTCTCGCCGTTTTCCCCATCTACTCTTAGCGATCTTACATAGTACCAGAATTTTCTCGGTTTCTCTGCCATATCTTTTGCTAAAGCGTGACGGTGGTAGTTGTTGTATGTCATTCGGTCCCTTGTTGGCCATTCTAGTGTGGCAATTGAAGATAGAAAAACGAAAGCAGAAGTTATAAATTCCACGTTCAAGAAATGGTTCACACCGGAGAAAAGTACAGACATGTAGTCATTTCACCATCGGACGGACTCCCTTATGGACGACATAGTAGTAAGCGTCCCTGGTGTAGAGAAACAACTGAAATATTTAAAAGCAGATAAATCACCAAGTCCGGATGGAATCCCAGTTAGGGTTTACAGTGAGTACTCTACTGCATTCGCCGCTAACCTAGCCTACATTTATCGTGAATCTCTTGCCCAGCGCAAAGTCCCAAGAGACTGGAAAAAAGCGCAAGCGACTCCAGTAATGCCGTATAAGAAGGGTAAAAAAGCGGACCTGCAAAATTACAGAGGAATATTCCTAATTTCGGTTTGCTGCAGAACCCTTGTACATGCTCTCAGTTCCAATATATTAAACTTTTTTGGGACTGAGAAGCTTATGTCCACGAATCAGCATGAATTTAGAAAGCATCGCTCGTGCGAAACTAGCTTGCCCTTTTCTCACATGATATACTGCGAACTGCGAATGAAAGGTAACAGGCAGATTCTAAATTTCTAGACTTCCGGAAAGAATTTGACACGGTGCCCCACTGCAGGTTGTTAAAGAAGGTACGAGCAAATGGAATAAGTTCACAGATACGTGCGTGGCTCGAAAACTTCTTAAGTAGTAGAACCCAGTATATTTTCGTCGGTGGCGAGTTTTCATCCGAGACAGGGGTATCGTCAGGTGTGCCACAGGGAAGTATGATAGGACCACGGTTGTTTTCTATATTCATAAATGATTTTGCGGACAAGATGGGCAGCAATCTGCGGTTATTTGCTGATGATGCTGTGATGTACAGTAATGTGTCCAAGTTGAGTGACTTTAAGAAGATACAACACAGACGAAATTTCCGGTTGCTGTGACGAGTAGCAGGAAGCTCTAAATGTTGGAAAATGTAAGTTAATGCGAATGAGTAGAAAGAATAACTCTGTAATGTTCGGGTACTGTATTACTATGTCCTGCTTGACACAGTCAAGTCGTTTAAATATTTGGGCGTAATGTTGCCAAGCGATATGAATGGAACGAGCATGTGAGAACTGTGACACGAAAGCCGAATGGCTCCAGTGTTTGGGATCCGTACCAGGTGCTGGCCACTGTGACCGAGCAGTTCTAGGTGCTTCAGTCCGGAACCGTGCGACCGCTATGGTCGCAGGTTCGAATCTTGCCTCGGGCATGGACGTGTGTGATGTCCTTAGGTTAGTTAGGTTTAAGTAGTTCTGAGTTCTAGGGGATTGATGACCTCAGATGTTAAGTCCCATAGTGCTCAGAGCCATTTGAACTTTACCAGGTTGGAATGAAGGAAGACATCGAGTCAATTCGAAGGAGGGCTGCTAAATTTGTTGCCGATAGGTTTGAACAACACATGTGTGTTACGGAGGCGCTTCGAGAACTGAAACGGGAATCCCTAGAGGGAAGGCGACGTTCTTTTCGAGAAACACTATTGAGAAAATTTAGAATTTGAAGCTGACTGCCAAACGATTCTACTGCCGGCAACAGACATTGCATGTAAGGACCACGAAGATAAGATACGAGAAATTAGGGCTCATAGAGAGACATGTAGATAGTCCTTTTTCCCTCGCTCTGTTTCCAAGTGGAACAGGAAAGGAAGTGATTAGTAGTGGTACAAGGTACCCTCCACCACGCGCGGTACGGTGACTTACGGAGTATCCATGTAGATGTAGATGTAGATGTAGATGTAGATGTGGTCTCTGCGACGGGAGGCAAGTTGGTCAAATTATGACACGAACCTTGTCTCTTGGCAGCAGCGACACAGGTCTAGATTAAGGAGCGTGGATTTGGAATGCATCCACCATCAATGATGAACATTGGAGTTGCTGGTAGACTACGCTGAGTAAGCGGAAGGTCCGTTAACCTTGGGAATCTTCAAAAGGCGCTGTGTTAATTTAAAGCACGGGTATCGATGTCATGTCACACCATTAGGAAATGTTATTTTCGAGAACGTTACTTAATTGTATTACGAATGTGTCAAAGAATTAGTGTGGTCGGTGTAATGATTATTAAAACTGGTAGTAAGACGAGCTACTCCGAACTCCGGGTCTTATTCACTAATACATCTCATAACAAATTTGTCGCCGGTCGGTGTGGCCTAGTGGTTCTATGCGCTTCAGTCTGGAACCGCTCTGCTGCTACGGTCGCAGGTTCGAATCCTGCCTCGGGCATGAATGTGTATGATGTCTTTAGGTTAGTTAGGTTTAAGTAGTTCTACGTTCTAGGGGACTGATGACCTCAGATGTGAACCCCCGTAGTGCTCAGAGCCATTTGAACCATTTGAACAAATTTGTCACTGGACATAAATCTGTTGATAACAAAAGTCCTTATTGAACAATCTCCAGTATAGCAACAGTAAACGTGTTTGTTTTAAACTCATTTGTTTGAAGATAATTTCCACATGTATTTAAAAAAAAGGTGGGTAACTCAGTTTAGTGCCATTTTAATTATGAAAAGGCTTTTAAGTTTGTGAAAGTTTTTGGTTTAATGTGATTCCATTTGTGTACACACAGCTTGAAGTGAGTTTTAGTAGTTTCTCATGCACTCTGCAACGGGCAATGTTAGTGCACTTTGCAAGGTGTCGAATTAGATTCATTAAAGGCCGTGAGCACTAACAGTGATGTGGCAGAGCGCTGTGTAACTGTTCAGCAGTGATGTATTTGTGTCGGGCTGCTGAGTGTCAAACAGAGTATTTAAAAGTATTTGTTTGGCAACCAGTAATAGTCTGGTACGTTGCGCTTCCCAGTTCACCTACTGTTATCCAGGCACAACTCATGCCACATCCCCCACTGAATCAAAACAGAGCACACTGGGCTGCATAGACAAAGGTTCGTTCTGCAAACGAACTCGTACACTGTGGCTAATTGTCAGCCACTTCTCCCCAATATCTGTTCTTCCTCGATTGCTAGTCTCGCAAGATAAGTGGGAGAACTTAGGAGAATTTAAAAGCTCTGGATTGTTAGGTCGCAACATGTTCTTCTTTCTATTTTTTATTCAAAAGTTGACTTTTCGACTCATCTGCTAGGATTTTCTATATGATTTTTCTGGCGACCTCATGAATAAAGACTACATGGGTGTTCTGAGGACATAAGAAGAAACTTGGTGATGATGGTTGCAGAGGGGTTGAAACGTGGGCTATTGAGGAAGAAGTGATAGTTAAATCAAGACCCTAAGCTATCGACAGGCGTCGATATACATCAACGGGGACAATTGAAAATGTGTGCCCCGACCGGCACTCGAACACGGGATCTCCTGCTTACATGGCAGACGCTCTACCCATCTGAGCCAGTGAGGGCACAGAGGATAGTGCGACTGCAGGGTTTTACCCCTTGCACGCTCCCCGTGAGACCCACATTCCCGTCTTAATGTCCACACACTACATTCGTAGTGTCCCTTGCCCTTTACATTCATTACTCGCGGCAGACAATCTTACCGAGTCCCGTTAGCAGGAGATTCCGGGCTCGAGTCCCGGTCGGGGCACACATTTTCAACTGTCCCCGTTGATGTATACCAACGCCTGTTGGCAGCTTAGGGTCTTGATTTAACGATCATTTTATTCTAACAGAGCTGCATGTTCACCTATTACCTGTCCGAACGAACAGGTACCATCTTCATACACTACTCGCCATTAACATTGCTACATCAAGAAGAAATGCAGATGATAAACGGGTATTCATTGGACAAATATATTATACTGGAACTGACATGTGATTACATTTTCACGCAATTTTGGACCATAGATCCTGAGAAATCAGTACCCAGAACAACCACCTCTGGACATAATAACGGCCTTGATACGCCTGGGCATTGAGTCAAATAGAGCTTGGATGGCCTGTACAGGTACAGCTGCCCATGCAGCTCCAACACGATACCGCAGTTCATCAAGATTAGTGACTGGCGTATTGTGACGAACCAGTTGCTCGACCACCATTGACCAGACGTTTTCAATTGGTGAGAAATCTGGAGATGGGGTGGCCACGGCAGCAGTCGAACATTTTCTGTATCCAGAAAGGCCCGTACAGGACCTGCAACATGCGGTCGTGTATTATCCTGCTGAAATGTAGGGTGTCGCAGGGATCGAATGAAGGGTAGAGCCACGGGTCGTAACACATCTGAAATGTAACGTCCACTGTTCAAAGTGCCGTGAATGCGAACAAGAGGTGACCGATACGTGTAACCAATGGCACCCCATACTATCACGCCGAGTGATACGCCAGTATGGCGATGACGAATACACGCTTCCAACGTGCGTTCATCGCGATGTCGCCAAACACGGATGCGACCGTCATGATGCTGTAACCAGAACCTGGATTCACCCGAAGAAATAACGTTTCGCCATTCGTGCACCCAAGTTCGTAGGTGAGTACCCCATCGCAGGCGCTCCTGTCTGTTTTGCAAAAACAGACATAATGTCTTATGGGATAACAGCAATCAGTGATTTTATAATGTTACTTAAAATCCGTCTTGATTGCAAAAAAAAAAAAAAAAAAAAAATTTTTTTTTTATTATTCATATGACCGGTTTCGGTTCATTCAGAACCATCTTCAGATCTGTAAAAATAATTATACTAATTTACTATTTCACGGAAGCAAATGTTTTTCATCCTATCTAATCAACATCAAATGCACCAGAACGTACCTGATATTTCAGTTACAGGAGTAACCCGTCCAAATCCAGCAACTTTCACATGCTACGTCACATAAAATTGGTTGGCAGAGTGCACGTCATTTATATTAATTATAACACTATTACCGACAGGTGGCGTCTGGTACATTTGTTACATTCCATTTGTACATACTGTATTCAGTAGATCTTTTTTATATTAAAAATATTTGGTTAAAATATGTAGATGTCAAAGTTAAAATCTGTACTTGTCAGGATTAAAAAACAGTAAAATTATCATTTTTATACGATCTAAAAGCATAGGGCGATTTATATATCTATGGTGCTGGTGTGAACTTGTTTTCCTCTACGGTCTGCTTCCGTGGTTCCCGCCAGTTTGGTGTTGTGCCGCGGTACGCTCAGTCGTCTGATGTCCATCGCCGCGGGCAAGAGGGTCGCACAGGAGGGCCCCGTCAACGACTCCAGGCGCAGCACGCGTCTTCCGGCTTCTCCACCGCGCACCATCTCTCATCCCTCGGCCTGGATCTCCACACGCAAAAGTTGTCATCTTAGTAGGTCGTCATAAATGCTAAAATAGGCGTTATGATTGAATTCGTTTTGCTCATTGAGGATTAAATCCGGATCTTTATTTTTGTGGGTGTATATTTCGATCTCTTCCAAAATGTTAAGAAAACGCCCCTTATGAGCTCTATGCAGGATTTCTAAATTGTTTTCAATATTGGTGACTGAGTGCTTTGTCGCAGCCATATGCGCCCCAAAAGCTGTTTTGTTTTGAGAGTAGGTGTGCTCCCTGAATCTGGTTTCAAAGTTCCTAACAGTCTGTCCTATATATTGTTTACAGCAGTCATTACGTTTGATCTTATATACACCTGAATCCTGAAATTTATTCCTACTATTACATATTCTATGCCGGAGCTTCAATTCTAACGTGTTATTTGTTCGGAACCCTATTTTAACGTCGGATTTACGAAAGCATCTTTCAATTTTGTCTGCAATTCTTCCATTGCAAGTGAGAGCTACATATTTTTTCTTGTTGTTCCTCTTAACTGCTACTTGACTTCCTTCTGTTTGTTCCATTTGCCTCTTCTTTATCTTCCTATAAATATTCATCACCTGCTTACACGTATATCCGTTCGCTACGGCCACTTGTTTTAAAATACTTAACTCCTTTTCTACTTCCTGTTGGCTTAGTGGCAATCTTAGTAGCCTGTATACCATCGAAGTAAAATATGCCCATTTGTATCGCGGTGGGTGACAGGAGCGCTCATTGATGACTAGATCTGTACACGTAGGTTTTCTGAATATGCTAAATTCATGCTTCCCATCTTTCTTTATTAGTGTTAAATCTAAGTAATCTATACGGTTGTTTTCTTCAAATTCCATGGTGAATCTAATTTTCGGGTGTTGATAGCTCATTTTTTGTGCTAAGTTTTCGATATCATTTTTATCTCCTTTGTATAATAAAATGGAGTCGTCAACATATCTCCTGTAATATACAATTTTCTCAGCGATATTAGGATTTTCATCAAAGAATTTGTTTTCTAAGTGATTTACAAAAATGTCAGCCAGCGTCCCAGCTAAACTGTTCCCCATTGCCAGCCCGTCTTTCTGTTGATAAATTTTACCATTGAAAGTAAAGTAATTGAACGACAAGACGTGTTCCAACATTTCCACTAGTTCAATCACTTCCCCCAGTGCCAATTTACCATGAGTGAGGAGATTGTTCTTAATGATCGAATGTTTGTGTACAGATTGGTGATATCTAATGAAGCTAGTGACGCATTCTGAGGTATAAGTACGTCTTTAATTTGCTCGTCAAATTCGTAGCTGTTGCTAATGTTGAAAGTCCGACGATATGTATATGCCGCCTTCAATCTGTTATTTAGCTCTTTATTTAATTTATAACTTGGGCTGCTGGTGTTATTAACGATTGGGCGAATCGATTTTTCTACTTTATGGAGCTTTATTTGTGACCGTAATTCGGGGATTCGCGGATTCATTACTTTCAGTTTAAACTTTTCCTCCTCTGTGAATAGAAACGCACTGTTATCTATTTGTTTCCTTATTTCTGTTTGAAATTTCTTGGTTGGATCTTTCTTGACTTCTACTATTCCGTTTTCCATAAAGAACTTTTCAGTTTTCTCTATATAGTCTGTATCGTGTATTAAAACCATAGTGCCGCCCTTATCTGCCTTTGTGACGATAGCCTTACGTGATCCTAACTTCTTATTCAAGCCCTTAAGAGTTAGTAGATCGTTTCTGTTCTTGTGAGCAGAGTGCATTTAATCTATAATCGACTTCTTTACTTTAATTGCCGTGTTTGTCTGTTCGTATCTATTCATATTTGCGATATCACATACAATTTTCACTTCTGCGATAGTCTTTTTTATTGTATTTGAGTTAATTGCGGGATTTAGGTTATATTGCAGCCCTTTATTTAAAAGGTTCTGCTCATCCTTTGTTAATTCTATCTCAGTTAAGTTCACGACCCTCTCACAAAAAGTAAGCAACTTTTTATACGCCGTTTCGTTATCAATATTAAAATCTACACCTAGGTTAAAAAGCTTCTTCTGATGTCTGTTTAGAGTTAATTCTCACTCCCGTCAATTCTATTTTCAATCTCTCTGCTTACGTATGTGAACTGTAATGGAGATAAAATGTCACCTAAAATCAAGTGAAGATTAAAAGCTTCTCTATTTAACTTGTCTTTCATTTTATATGCTTCTTGAATTTGAGTTTTAATCCATAATATTTCACTTTTATGTTTTACTATTTGTGCTATGTTTGACATATTCCTGATTTTTACTTTTGCGTAATTAGGAGTAATCCCTGCGTCTAAGCATGTTTTGTTAAATTTTATTTTCAAGCTTTCTTTCATTATCTTTGTCCTAATACGTAAGAACTTCGTAATGTATCCCGAAGCCTGACGTGGCACAAACTTTGCAAAAACAGACATCCTGTCTGTGATGCAGCGTCAAGGGTAACCGCATCCACAGTCTCCGAGCTGATAGTCCATGCTGCTGCAAACGTCGTCGAACTGTTCGTGCAAATGGCTGTTGTCTTGCAAACTCAGGGATCGAGACGAGGCTGCAGGATCCGTTACAGCCATGCGGATAAGAAGCTTCTCATCTCGACTGCTAGTGATACGAGGCCGTAGGGATCCAGCACGGCGTTCCGTATTACCCTCCTGAACCCACCGATTCCATATTCTGCTAACAGTCATTGGATCTCGACAAACGCGAGCAGCAATGTCGCGATACGATAAACCGCAATCGCGATAGGCTACAATCCGACCTTTATTACTCGTAAAGTCGGAAACGTGATGGTACGCATTTTTCCTCCTTACACGCGGCATCACAACATCGTTTCACCAGGCAACGCCGGACAGGTGCTGTTTGTGTATGAGAAATCGGTTGGAAACTTTCCTCATGTCAGCACGTTTTAGGTGTCGCCACCGGCGCCAACCATGTGAGAATGCTCTGAAAAGCTAATCATTTGCATATCACAGCATCTTCTTCCTGTCGGTTAAATTTCGCGTCTGTAGCACGTCATCTTCGTGGTGTAGCAATTTTAATGGCGAGTAGGGTATATTGAGGAAGAAGTTTGAAGTGGTACGTGATGAGGTCTTAAACTCAGAAGATTTTACTATTAATGACAGTGTCCCGGGAAGCCTGCAGACTTTGTAGGTTATCTGAAGATTTTGAAAGTAGGAGAAATGAACTCGCTGACATATAGCGGTGAGGACGAGTTGTGAGTCGCGCCTGTATAGCTCAAGCAGTAAGAGCATTACCCACGAAAGGTGTAATTCCGGATTACTGTCCCAGTCAGGTACACAGTTGTAAACTGTCAGGAGGTTTCAAGGAACGGGTTGTTGCAGCCCTGTCAGTGAGTTCATATCGTCGTCACAAAATATCGAGAATGGCGCACTGGTACCTCTTTCCTATGTTTAGAACACCCGTATATGTGATTTACGTGTGTGGTGTTGTGTGAGTAAGCTCTGCTTATCTGAAGGCTCGGCGTGGAGGAGGGAGACGGTGGCGCGAGCAGCAAGTTTTTCATTGTTTACCCGCGGCACAAGTTATGAATAACGGAAGGGGAGGGGCTGGGCTGTTGCGGGGATTAGGCAGGTCTTCCACGTGCGCCGGACGGGCCGGGTATTTAGGGGCAATAGCGGGCAACGAAGCTGGACATGCGCGGCACGTCTCTACCGTGAGGGAACGCGCCACCGCCGCCATTGTTCCCCGACACCTGCCGCGGCCGCGGGCGCTTCCTGCCCACCGTTCCTACTATATACTTCCAGGGGCACAAGCGCGCAAGGGGGACAAAGATTTGACTCTCTGTGGAGTGTCACTGCGGAGAAATTGGAACGTGTGGCCGTACTGTTCGGCTCCGTATTCATCTCAGACACGTCATCCAATGCGAAAGAGCTGAAATAGGGGGGCGAAACAGAGCACAGCATCATCCGGGGCGTTAAACAAAACAGATGGCTGATATCGAAAAAAGTGTCCAAGGAATAGAAAAGCAACTGAAATCACTCAACAGAGGAAAGTCCACTGGACCTGACGGGGTACCATTTCAATTCTACACAGAGTACGCGAAAGAACTTGCCGCCCCCCCCCCCCTTCTAACAGCCGTGTACCGCAAGTCTCTAGAGGAACGGAAGGTTCCAAATGATTGGAAAAGAGCACAGGTAGTCCCAGTCTTCAAGAAGGGTCGTCGAGCAGATGCGCAAAACTATAGACCTATATCTGTGACATCGATCTATTGTAGAATTTTTCAGCATGTTTTTTGCTCAAGTATCATGTCATTTCTGGAAACCCAGAATCTACTCTGTAGGAATCAACATGGATTCCGGAAACAGCGAAAGTGTGAGACTCAGTTCGCTTTATCTGTTCATGAGACCCAGAAAATATTAGATACAGGCTCCCAGGTAGATGCCATTTTCCTTGACTTCCGGAAGACGTTCGACACAGTTCCGCACTGTCGCCTGATAAACAAAGTAAGAGCCTACGGAATATCAGATCATCTGTGTGACTGGATTGAAGAGTTTTTAGCAAACAGAACACAGCATGTTGTTCCCAATGGAGAGACGTCTACAGATGTTAAAGTAACCTCTGGCGTGCCAAAGGGGAGTGTTATGGGACCATTTATTTTCACCTAGTAAATAGTGTCGGAAGTTCCATGCGGCTTTTCGCAGATGATGCTGTAGTATACAGAGCAGTTGCAGCATTAGAAAATTGCAGCGAAATGCAGGAAGATCTGCAGCGGATAGGCACTTGGTGCAGGGAGTGGCAACTGACCCTTAACATAGACAAATGTAATGTATTGCGAATACATAGAAAGAACGATCCTTTATTGTATGATTGTATAATAGCGGAACAAACACTGGTAGCAGTTACTTCTGTAAAAATCTGGGAGTATGCGTGCGGAACGATTTGAAGTGGAAAGATCATACAAAATTAATTGTTGGTAAGGCGGGTGCCAGGTTGAGATTCATTGGGAGAGTCCTTAGAAAATGTAGTCCATCAACAAAGGAGGTGGCTTACAAAACACTCGTTCGACCTACACTTGAGTATTGCTCATCAGTGTGGGATCCGTACCAGATCGGGTTGACAGAGGAGATAGAGAAGATCCAAAGAAGAGCGGCGCGTTTCGCCACAGGGTTATTTGGTAAGCGTGATAGCGTTACGGAGATGTTTAGGAAACAAAAGTGGCAGACTCTGCAGGAGAGGCGCTCTGCATCGCGGTGTAGCTTGCTGTCCAGGTTTCGAGAGGGTGCGTTTCTGGATGAGGTATCGAATATATTGCTTCCCCCTACTTAGACCTCCCGAGGAGATCACGAATGTAAAATAAGAGGGATTCGTGTGCGCACGGAGGCTTTCCGGTAGTCGTTCTTCCCGCGATCCATACGCGACTGGAACAGGAAAGGGAGGTAATGACAGTGGCACGTAAAGTGCCCTCCGCCAAACACCGTTGGGTGGTTTGCAGAGCATAAATGCAGATGTAGATGTATCCAGGAGAGAGCTGGAGTTTCGTTTCCGAAGACGAGAGAAGAAAACACTAATGCGCCGTAAGGAAATACGAGGCCATGCTGAAAAGTAATACTTTCGAATTTTTACTTGTAATCTCTTGAAGCTTTCTAAACAAACCAAACTTTATTAACATTCTGTGTTTTTATTATTGATGTCTACATATTTATTTCTCAACATAGTGAACCTGGCGGCGAACACATTTCTTCCAATGAGAGGCCAGTTTGTTCATACCGCCACTATAGAATGTTTGACTTTGTTGACAGTGCCACAACCTCAACTCTGCGTGCACCGCCTCATCACTGTCGAACGGAAGGCCTCGAAAGTGTTCCTTACATTTTGGAAATACACTACTGGCCATTAAAATTGCTACACCACGAAGATAACGTGCTACAGACTCGAAATTTAACCAACACGAAGAAGATGCTGTGATATGCAAATGATTAGCTTTTCAGAGCACAGCGTGCTGACATGAGGAAAGTTTCCAACCGATTTCTCATACACAAACAGCAGTTGACCGGCGTTGCCTGGTGAAACGTTGTTGTGACGCCTCGTGTAAGGAGGAGAAATGCGTGCCATCACGTTCCAGACTTTGATAAAGGTCGGATTGCGGTTTATCGTATCGCGACATTGCTGCTCGCGTTGGTCGACATACAATGACTGTTACCAGAATATGTAATCGGTGGGTTCAGGAGGGTAATACGGAACGCCGTGCTGGATCCCAATGACCTTGTATCACTAGCAGTCGAGATGACAGGCATCTTACCCGCATGGCTGTAACGGGTCGTGCAGCCACGCCTCGATCCCTGAGTCAACAGATGGGGACGTTTGCAAGACAACATCTGCACGAACAGTTCGACATCTGCAGCAGCATGGACTAACAGCTCGGAGACCATGGCTGCGGTTACCCTTGACGCTGCATCACAGACAGAAGCGCCTGCGATGGTGTACTCAACGACGAACCTGGGTGCACGAATGGCAAAACGTCATTTTTTCTGATGAATCCAGGTTCTGTTTACAGCATCATGATGTAACATCCGTATTTGGCGAGATCGCGGTGAACGCACATTGGAAGCGTGTATTCGTCATCGCCATACTGGCGTATCACCCGGCGTGATGGTATGGGGTGCCATTGGTTACACGTCTCGGTCACCTCTTGCTCGCATTGACAGTACTTTGAACAGAGGACGTTACATTTCAGATGTGTTACGACCCGTTGCTCTACCCTTCATTCGATCCCTACGAAACCCTACATTTCAGCAGGATAATGCACGACCGCATGTTGCAGGTCCTGTACGGGCCTTTCTGGATGCAAAAAATGTTCGACTGTACCCTGGCCAGCACATTCTCCAGATCTCTCACCAATTGAAAACGTCTGGACAATGGTGGCCGAGCAACTGGCTCGTCACAATACGCCAGTCAATAGTCTTGAACTGTGGTATAGTGTGGAAGCTGCATGGGCAGCTGTACCTATACAGGCCATCCAAGCTCTATTTGACTCAATGCCCAGGCGTATCAAGCCCGTTATTACGGCTAGGGGTGGTTGTTCTGTGTACTGATTTCTCAGGATCTATGCACCCGAATTGCGTGAAAATGTAATCACATGTCAGTTCTAGTATAATTTATTTGTGCAATGAATACCCGTTTATCATCTTCATTTCTTCTTGGTGTAGCAATTTTAATGGCCAGTAGTGTAGATGAAAATCGGACGGGTCAAGTCCGGGCTGTATGGAGGATGGTCGATAAGTCTGTCGCAAGGTGTCGAATAGTTGCAGACATCACAGCGTGCGTGTGTGGTCTGGCATTGTCAAGCCGGAGGAGAGGCTGGTCCATGTGTGGACGAACTCGGTTACAGCACGCTGTTTCCGATGCTCGACATACGCTGAGGTGACAAAGTCGTGGGATACTTCCTTTTGCCCGGTGTTGTGCAGCAGTTCGACGTGACACGGCCTCAACAAGTCTTTGGAAGTCCCTTGCAGAAATACTGAACCACGGTGCCTCTATAGCAGTCCATGATTGCGTAAGTGTTGTCGGTGCGGGATTTTATGCACGCACTAACCTCTCGATTATGTCCAATGAACGTTCGATGGGATTCATGTTGGGCGATGTCGACGGCCAAATCATTCACTCCAACTGTCCAGAATGTTCAAACCAGTCTTGCGCAAACATTTGTGGCCCTCCGACATGGCGCGTTGTCGTCCACAAAAAGTCCACCGATGTCTGGAAAAATTATGTCCATTAATGGCTGCAAATGGTCTCCAAGTAGCCGAATATAACCATTTCCAGTCAATGAACGGTTCTGTTGTACCAGAGGGCCCAGTCCATTCCATGTAAACGGAGCCTACACCATTATGGAGCTACCACCAGCTTGCAGAGTGTCTTGTTGACACCTTGGGTCCATGGCTTCCGGGCCACACTCGAACCCTATCATCAGTTCTTACCATCTGAAATTGTGTCTCATCTGACCAGGCCACGGATTTTCAGTCGTTTAGGATCCAAGCGCTGCAGGCAAAGTGGTGCCGTTAGCAAGGCAATAGCGTAGGACGTCTGCTGCCATAACCCATTAACGTCATATTTCTCCGCACTAACCAAACGGATACATTCGTCGTACGTCCCACATTGATTTCTGGAATCGTTTCATGGTTCAAATGGCTCTGAGCACTGTGGGAGTCAACTTCTGAGGTCATAAGTCCCCTATAACTTAGAACTACTTAAACCTAACTAACCTAAGGATATCACACACATCAATGCCCGAGGTAGGATTCGAACCTGCGACCGTAGCGGTCGCGCTGTTCCAGACTGTAGCGCCTAGAACCGCTCGAATCGTTTGATGCAGCGTTGCTTGTCTGTTAGCGCTGACAACTTTACGCAAACTCGGCTGCTCTCGGTCGTTAAGTAAACGCCGTTGGGCACTGTGTTGTTCGTGGTGAGAGATAACGCCAGAAATTTGGTAGTCTCTCCACTCTCAAGAGAGCGTTTAGCTCCAACTACTATTCGGCGTACATAGTCTGTCAATTCCCGTCGCGCGGCCGTAATCACGTTGGAAACCTTTTCGCAAGAATCACCTGAGTGCAAATGACAGCTCTGTCAATGCACTGCGCTTTTACATTTTGTGTACACCATACTACTACCGCCGGGCGCAGCCCCGAGTCCTCCCGCGGTCAGAAAAATGGTACCGAATGCTCCCAAGACCGCAAGGGTCTGAAAAACGAAGGGATCGAATCCTCCCGTTTGAAGCAGGTAGCAGTTCTAAACGTTATGAGTACTCGAAGTAGGCAAAGGAAAGCATATTAATTTACAGTAGAAGATGTAAAAATTTTTCGCGTGTATTTTGAGTACGTTTAAAAGTTTTATCTTTTATCTTATTGAGATAAAGTCCAGCCGGCACAGCGCCAGCGACTGAGTCCCACTCAAGGTCACGCGCAAAGTGGATCAATATTTTTTTGTTTAAAACATGGGAGGGGTAGGGGAAGGAGATAAGGAACATGGCAGAGATAATTATATTATTGTCTACAATACAACATACAATGTGTCAACTTGGGAGGATTCAGTCCTGTTACTTGCTTACCTACCGGGTTTCGGGAGGATTCGGGGCTGCGCCCCTGCCGCCATCTGTATATGTGCATACTGATATTCTGTGACTTTTACCAGCTCAGTGCAAATAAGCTGAAACGTTCCTTTCGTCCGTGTCTCGGATCTTCCGCAGTGTCACGCAAAATCACACTGTATCCACATACTAACGGCGCGCGAGCGAAGTTATGCGACGTGCTGATCTGCGGATTTACACGATCCGGTTACATTAATGTGAACATCTGTCAGAAACTTAACAACCACCTTCTGCAGCGCGGACGTACATGAACTGAGTCAATGAGGTTCTGAAAGGTACCGACATGAGTGCTTCGCTAGGCTTCTCGGCTGAGGTTCCATGGCGGGGACAGCCCGGTCGAGGTTGTAGCAGATTTTCTCGATTGGGTTTAAATCCGGGGAGTTTGGTGGCCAGGGGTGTACGGTAAATTCATCCTGGTGCTCTTCGAACCCCGCACGTGTACTGTGAGCTGTGTGGCACGATGCATTTTCCTGCTGACAGATACTTCGTTCTGAGGAAAAACAAATTGCATGTAGGGTCGACATGGTCGCTAGGGGTAGCTTCATACTTGTGTTGATCCGTTGTGCCTACCAAAATGATGAAATCGCTCAGGGAAAGCCGCGGGAACATTCCCCAGGCCAGAAGGCTCCCTCTTCCAGCTGGGCCGTTCTGAAGTTTGTTGCAGGGTCGTACGTCCCAATGGCCATAAGTCCTATGGATCATAAAATGTGAATCATTAAAAAAAAACACCTGTCGCCACTCACTGGAAGTCCATTTGCGATGTTGACGTGGAAATTCCAGTCTTTGTCGTCGATGAACAATAGGCAGCAGGGGTGCATGACCCAACCGCGGCTGGCACGGTAGCTCAGCATGTTCGGTCAGAGGGCCAGCTGCCCTCTGTAACAAAAAAAAAAAAAAGAGTTAATGGATCAACGATTAACTCGACCAAGCATCATGGATGGGACATCTGCCCTGAACAAAAAAAAGAAAAAAAAAAATAGCCTGCTGCGGAGGCCCATGTGCAGCAATGTTTGCTGAACTGTCGTTGAAGAGACACTGTCCGTAGCTCCTTGATTTATCTGGGTCGTCAGTTGCTCAAAAGTTGCACGTCTATTCACCTGTACTCATCTCCAACAACTTCGTCGTTCATCCCTGTCATCTATGGCCCTTGGTGCACCACATTTGACTCGGCGCCGGTTTTGGATAGAGCCATTTTGCCACGCACGGTACACTTGAACCACGGCAGCACATGAACACTTTACAAACATTCAAGATGCTACTCCAGGCGGGTGTAAAATGAATGTGCGCAGTAGAGATTAATAAACGCTAAAATGAAGATTTGGCGCCGGCCGGAGAGGCCGAGCGGTTCTAGGCGCTACAGTCTGGAGCCGCGCGACCGCTACGGTCGCAGGTGCGAATCCTGCCTCGGGCATGGATGTGTGTGATGTGCTTAGGTTAGTTAGGTTCAAAATGGCTCTGAGCACTGTGGGACTTAACTTCTGAGGTCATCAGTCCCCAGAACTTAGAACTACTTAAACCTAACCAACCTAAGGACATCACACACATCCATGCTCGAGGCAGGATTCGAACCTGCGACTGTAGCGGTTGCGCGGTTCCATATTGTAGCGCCTAGAACCCCTCGGCCACCCCGGCCGGCGGTTAGTTAGGTTTAAGTAGTTCTAAGTTCTAGGGGACTGATGACCTCAGAAGTTAAGTCCCATAGTGCTCCGAGCCATTTGAACCATCTGAAGATTTGGCCCTGTGTGACTACCCCCTGAAGCAGATCTTAGGCTCTCTTAATTCTATAAATTACAATCTAAACATAAATGAATAACTAATCCTATTAAATGATAAAAGTTGTTCCTGCTTATATATTTATGTAGATAAAAAAATCCTTTATATTACAAAGTTTACATTTACTAAGTAAAATTACTGGTCAGTTGACCAACTTTGCCCCTTATTACGACTCCACGGTCTAATATCAATAACGCGAAATGTATGACATCATCTATGCACCAAACACTAGAAGACACTACTTTCAAAGATGATCTGTGGTGGTGTGGAACCTCAGTGGAAATAAACTAACGTGATCACAGTTGTTTAGCTTTTATAGCCCTAATAAGCCGAAGCAATTTGCGATATCACCGTATGTACTGCATCCGGTGCGTCTAAGTGATAGTTCTCGTACTGCACTCCAGCCACAAATAAATACTCTGTCAAACACTACGACGGCAAAAGGCGGTCCTCTGACTAATGTACTCTGATACTGTCTTCTACTCTCTGTGTTCTACAGACGATATCCGCGAACTCCCAGCCACAAGGAGGGAGTTCAGATAACGTCTCAACATAAGTATAGGCAGAGGAAGTGCTATCAATTACTGAATGCTGTGTACTCAACGACGACTTCCAACCCAGAGGTGAAGTCCAGAATCGTATAGGTTCGCAAACAGTACAGTGCCTAACTGTTTTAACTATAAACTCTCCTGACAGCAAAGGCAGCAAGTCCGTGTGTACCAACAAAGTGGATATCGAGCTATCGTCATAGATGGGCGCTCACAACGGAAGACCTCTTCTCTCCACTGCTGGCCTCCCAGCCATCATAATTCCGAAAACGAGTCGTATTCCCGAAACCACGGAATATTCTCCCTCTCTACAGATTCTTCCGAACGCCGACCAACCATATTTTAGTCTTTTGTCGTCCAGCACAGAACGTTTGCGTGGAAAAACCTATACTCGTACAATGGTACGCTTCTGAGTAAAAATCCTTAGAGATAACCCAGCCTGCGTGGTTTCCGAGGTGCCACTTCTTTGTTCCTCCCACCTGCGCCGAAGATTTTCGTAGTTTCCGAAATATAATCTTTCCAGTTAGGTCCTAAGACCGGCCGGTCGCGACTCTATTGTGCTCCAGCACTTAGGTGCTACGACGTCCGTCTTGCTACTTCCTGTGTTTAAGCAGGACCAACACACCTGTGTGGGCCTTCCACCCTGGGCTTGAGCTCCGCCTCGCATTTCATTTCCACTGGCGTTCCAACCTTTGCTAGTATAGGCAATCACTCATTACGCCGTTTTTATAATAAAGACACTCTGTCGCCTTTCATGCTATAAGCATTAACAATTATTTACAAGGTGTACTTGACAATGTCAGTCATCTTTAAATATTCATATATACGATGTACAACCTATCAAATGATATCTAATTGTGGTTGTAGTTCATGGCAAAGTATGTGGATGAGTGCTTGTAAGGTGTGAAATTATAGCCACCTTACAAACATAGTCGTCTCGGAAATGCTTCCATCCTAGTACGAAATCCAATGTTCGTGCCAGTTTTGACGTCAGATTAATCGCTCCGGTTACACATTACGACAACGTATGCACTATTTCCCGGTCCCCCCGACAGGCTTTATGTACCCTAGTGCTCACATTAGTATGACTGGGAAGTGTAATAGGAAACTTTGGTGATGGACCCAGGTTATTTCTCTGTTGTGCTTCACATGTAAAATCACTCTAAATAAGGATCGCAAGCCTCGGTTTGACTCGCCGAGACAAGATTACGCTTCTCACAGCTCCAAATACGATAATTTAAAGGCCTGTAGCTGTCTAACTGCTTTCAGAAAAAATTCCGAGATCCGAACTCCAGATTGGAATATGTTCATCGCTAACAGTTCAGTACACCGTCTCCGACTAGTTAGTATCACACCCTGGCGATTATCCTCACAACAAGAAAACAGCAACACAGTTCAAAGTTAACAGGAAAGAAGTCCGACAAAAATACCACACTCAATTTTGCATGGAAACAAATACCATTTATTTATTTCAATTAACTCTAGCCAGTACCACCTCCAGCTAGTTAATGCTTCCATAATCTGCTCTGGGACCTTTCTCTACAGAAGTAGGATACACTCACTAAACACCCACACAGGAAAGTGCATAGGTAGAAAATTCCACGCACTGTGACGCACTTCTGAATGCTCTGTAGGCTTTCCCTACCGGAAAGATATCCTTCTTGACCACCAACTCCAGACCTTCGGTTTAAAACGCAAACTCTGTCCTAGCGGGCCCTCAGCTTGCCGCCAAAAGCCCACGAGGGCTGTTGGCTGACTCCTAGATTTCATGAACACGACTGCTCCACGGAATTGTTTAACGTTTTGGCATACCTGCCAAACAGAACCCCAGAGCAGAATTTAGGCATTCTCATTGGCCATTTCCTGCTTATAGCGCTTCTGTATGGTAGAACTTTAGCAACTTTTTCTGCGACGAATGTTGAAAACACCTGCCCCCATGGTGAAATTTCTCGCCCTGTAAGCCAGCCATCTAGGCTCTGACCACAACCCATTTAGGGGAGGACGATTAGGGAAAGACCGGACCATCACCGTTGTTGCAGCGTATGTCTCTGATGTAGGTATAGTAAAGGTAACTATTACTTGATGGCCCATGTGGACTGGTTGTGAGTTGAGAACAGTTTTGAATAAATAATCGTAAGAACAATAACGAAATGACTTTCATTAAGACACTAAAGATTGCAAGGTTCATAAGTAAAACATTCTACTGTCCCGCGGGATAGACAGATAAACAAGTAGTATGAATGGCAGTTGTTTCCAAGAAAATGCCTTTTTTGCATGCTGCACATCGAAATTTTTATTTTTATTTGTGCACCCAGACGCGTTTCGCCTTTTTTACAAGGCACCTTCAGTGGGTGTCCTGAAATATTACATTATTTGTCCATTTTTACACATAGGTTATGGTTTCACATCTAGGTAATAGATTTAAAAACAGTTCCTTCTCGTTTTTTTTATGAAATAGAAAGGTACTTACAGGTAACTTCTAACTATTGCATCTAAGCAAACTGCTTTTTCTCCTCTGGCAACCAGGTGGACATCTTACAGTTCACTTTTAGTTCACTGTTTACGTAACACGTCACTATAACTGCCATCTTTTTAATACAGAGTTTCATTTGTTTTTCTAAGTGTTACCAACATTCTCAGTTTTCTGCATTCAACTGTTTAGTGAATGTGTGTGTGTGTGTGTGTGTGTGTGTGTGTGTGTGTGTGTGTGTGTGTATTAGAGAGGGAGAGAGATTTTTTAATCAATAAAATAAAAATTATTATTTTTCCTGTATAAACTTATGAGAGGAATCAGATGTGTAATCATTTGTAGGTATTTCTGTCTAGTATATGATCAATCAGTGTAAACAGTGAGTTGTTAGTCATATTTAATTGGTCATTTAGTAGTTGTTTCTTTTCAGCCTTTGTTTTGTATATATGATAATTTTCCTGTAATATTACGAGATGTCTTTCATTATTTATTCTAATTATTTTCATACCATTTTCTCTAGTAGCGGGTTTGTGGTTATTTTCTCTCAAATGTCCTGCAAAACTTGAGTGGCTCGTTCCATATTTCCATGCTCTGATATGTTCTTTGCACCGAGTGTCAAATGTTCTGCCGGTTTATCCTATATACCTTCCATCACATGTGTTGCACTGTAGTTGGTATATTCCTGCTTTTTGGTAGATATCTGTGTTTTTTGTTATTTATAGAATGTGCCTTTAGATTGAATTGTCAGTTCTGAATGCTATGTTTATCTCTTATCTTTATGAAATGTTTGTTATTTTATGTGTGAGTTTGCGCTGGTATATCATTGTGTACCATCTTGAATCTTCTTTTTTGTTTTCCTGTATTCTTTGTGTCGTTATTGTTCTGTCACCGTTTGAGCCTGTTTGCGTAGTGTTTTGTTGTACTGTTGTTTGTGGGTGTTTATGTACTGTGTTCACTGGCTGTATTTGTTCTTTTTTAATTTTTTTGTTTAATTTGGTGACTAGATCTCTATTGTACCCATTGTTTGTTGCTATTTGTGTGATGATGTCTAGTTCTTTCTGGTAATTTTCTGTGCTTTATGGTAATGTGTTGAGTCTACTAAGCATGTATCTGAGTGCTGATTGTTTCTGTGAATGTGGGTGATTAGAAGTCTGATGTAGGATTGTGTCAGTTGTTGTAGGTTTACGGCAGATTTCAAAGCTATGCTGATTGTTTTCTTTTTTAATGGTTATATCTAAAAAAAATTTATTTGGTTGTTCTGTTCTTTTTCCATTGTGAATCTTATATTTCTGTATATTGTGTTTATATCTGTATGCAACTGGTCAATTTTTGCCAACACATCGGCCTGTTCCAATAGTAGTGTGTCCTCTTTGGAGCAATACATTGAAGGTTCCTTCCTGCTCCAATTATGTACAATAGATGATGTCATCTTGGGCAGTACTCTAGATGAGCCTCTCTGGAAACTGCACGTCTTTTCAATTTCTCGAACTTTCTCCTCTCGGTCAATACGCGAGATGTATTTGGGGGGAGGGGGGGGGGGGAGAAGTTATATGCTGCCCGACTCCTCCTGAAGCGAAGCAGGACTCAGGTGCAGTCAGGAAAAATACGAATTTTTCTACACCCAAATCGAATACCTCTGTATCGTCATCGGCTCTCAAGTTGTTAACCTCTGTACCAAGCACTTAGAGGCTATTTCAGAGCGCTGTTCCCTGAAAAATCTCACCGAACTACGAGCTGTTCTCGGCGTACATATATTCGCTTCATACCTAACGCAGCTCAGATCACGGCATCCTTACATGCTCTCTAGTGGAAAAATGTTCCTTTCATTTGATCACATGAGAAAGAAACAATTTTCCAGGTACTAAAAAAGTCTTGCTTAGCGACAGATGTCAAGTCCACTTTGATCCTGCCATTCTGGTTGTTTCCTCCTGTGATACTGGGGCAGTGCTGTCCCACAAGATAGGCACAATGGACCGCCTGATTGCTTTCACATCAAAACTGCTTAACAAAGCCCCGGTCAACTGAAGGAGGAGGCCTTGGAAACCTTCATCTACATCTACATCATACACTACAAGTCACCTAATGTGGCGGAGGGTACTTTCGGTACCGCTATCTGATCCCTCCACCCCTGTTCCACTCGCGAGTAGTGCGTGGGGATTGTATTGGCTCTAATTTATCGAACTTTCTCCTCGTGGTCAATACGCTAGATGTATTTGGGGGGGGGGGGGGGGAGGGGGGAAGTAATACGCTGTCCGACTCCTCCCGAAAAGTGGTGTCCCGAAGTTTCAATAGTAAATCTCTCAGTGATGCACAGCGCCTCTCTTGTAACGTCTGCCAGTGGTGTTTGTTTAGCATCTCCGTAAAGGTCTCTCGACAGCTAAACGATCCCGTGACTGAAGGCGCCGCTCTTCGTTGGATCTTCTATATCTGCTCTATCATTCCTACCTTATAGGGATCCCAGATAGATGAACAATACTCAAGAATCTTGCGAACAAGCGCCTTATAAGCCACTTCTTTCGTGGATGAGTTACATTTCCTTAAGATTCTTCCGATGAATCCGTGTCTGGTGCCTGCTTTTCCCACAATCTGTTTTATATGGTCATTCCACTTAAGATCGCTCTGGATAGTTACGTCTAGATATTTTACAGCAGACGCTGTCTCCAGCTGTTTGTCATCAATAGTGTAGCTGTACACTAGTGGATTTCTTTTCCTATATATGCTCAATACGCTACATTTATTTACGTTCAGGGCCAACTGCCAGAGCCTGCACCATTCATCAATTCTCTAGGGATCGTTCTGCAAATTCTTACTACATTCTGGCGTTGCTACTGTGGTATAGACAACTCAATCATCTGTGAATAGTCCTAAAGACCATCCGACAACGGTCCTTCCACACTTCCCTGTGGTACTCCGGATATTACCTTTACATCTGTCTATGTAGTTCCGTTAAGAGCGGCGTGTTGAGTTCTATCTGCAAGAAAGTCTTGAATCCAGTCACAGGCCTGCTCCGATACTGCATAAGCTCGTATTTTTTTCATTAAAGAGCAATGCGGGACGGTGTCAAATGCCTTATTGAAATCAAGGAACACGGCATCAACCTGAGAGCCATTGTTCACTGCGCACAGTTTCCAAATTTCGTCAGTACCATTATGAGCAGAAATTTTTTCTTCTCACAGGCCACAAACGTCTCACCGGTTTATTTCACCCTGCCAAACTTGTGCCCATTGGGACAGCAAAAAAGCTCAATTTTGGGGGCTTATCCTGGCAAATCACAAGTATCAGATTCTGTATCACCTCATGGCACTTCTCACCTACGAAGATATATTATCTCGTCTTCCTGTCGGATCAGATGCGGAATTTAATTCTTCTGAGAAATTTTGTTTTCACACTGGCCAGATTGAGGAAGCCATAGTGCTTATATTTCTGACTGACCACCATAAAATCGCCACAGCCATGGGGCAAGTTGATATCATTCAGCTCCTTTGCCAGTTTATTCAGTCAGGCTGGCCATCTGACAGGAGATCACTGCAAAGTAAGTCTCTTCGGCGTTGGTTTTCCCAGCGGGATGCCTTTTCAGTCCAAAATGGAGTCGTGCTTTTACACTCATCAAATGAACAAACCTGGGTACTGATCCCAGCATCTTTGCAGCAGCAGGTGTTGGCTTTACTTCGTAAAAGACATTAGGGTATCGGCCTTACAGCCGGCCGGGGTGGCCGAGCTGTTCTAGGCGCTACAGTCTGGAACCGCTCGACCGCTACGGTAGCAGGTTCGACTCCTTCCTCGGGCATGGATGTTTATGATGTCCTTAGGTTAGTTAGGTTTAAGTAGTTCTAAGTTCTAGGGGACTGATGACCTCAGAAGTTAAGTCCTATAGTGCTCAAAGCCATTTTTTTCGGCCTTACAAAGCAATTGGCCAGACAGCACTTCACGTGGCTGCGGAAGGGCAAGGACATTGAACACATGATCTCGCACAACAAGAAATACGCTGAGAACCTTCCTGGTCGTCCACAACAGCTTTTTGACTGTCATCGACTAGACGTCCCGTGGCAACAAATTCACATCGATTTCGTAGGGCCATCTTGGGCTCTATGGTGGCTTATTGTGGTGGACGCTTTTTCCAATTTTCCGTTTGTGGTTCCCCTGAATTCTACGATGTCGGCCAGTACAATTCGAGCTTCAACGACGATATTCTGCTAAGAGGGATTACCAACTACCACTGTATCTGATAAAGGCCTACAACTGACTTCAGCAGAGTTTACGTCTTTCTGTAAAGGCAATGGCATCACCCACGTCTCCTCAGCATCTTTCTCCTCACAATCTAGCGGGGAAGCAGAACGATTCATGCATACCTTGAAGGCACAAATATGGAAGTTAATTCAGTCCCACTCCAAGGAAAACGTTCTGATTCTCTTTTCATCGATGTACGTTGTACTGTGCCTTGTAAGTCACCTGCTGGACTTCTGCGTGGCAGGTCACAGACACCAGCATCATCTGGGCCCTCATGCTACTGACAATCCTGCTGTTGACCTTTGTATTCCAGAACACACACCAGCAGTTGGTGTCCCCCCTAGCAGTCATCCTTGGCCTGGCTCTTCCAGTAGGATTCTTGTGTCACGACCACCGTTGCTGCAGTCGCAGTCTTTGGAGCCTGGGTCACCTCAGCCATGGGTGCTGCTTCCTCCACTGCAGCACCTCAGCTGTTGCAGGTCCTGGTTTAGCAGGCCCTGTCGTCACAACCCCCAGCAACCCTGTCACTACTGTCGTCGCCGCGTCCTCTGCTATCTCAGCTGCGGCTGTCTCCCTGTTCAGTGTCATCTGCTGCAATGCCCATGGATCTGGACTCACCTATGCCATCACATGAATGCTTGCACCCAGATGACTTGGAAGCTTATTCTGCCTCCAGTTTGTCTTCTGGTTTTTCCGGGGTCTGTGCAGTGGATGCTGCAACGCGGGTCGGCCATCTCAGAACCCAGCTCCTGTTCTGACCTCATTGCTGCCTCCAGACTAGATCTCACCATTATCGCCATGGCCTCTCAAAGTACACCACCACAGTGAGGCATTTTCTAGGCGAGGAGTGTGGTACCATCAGTGCCTACAACATTGTGTTGGCCGCAACTGACTGCAGGTCACATGTCAGACAGTCCACATCCAATCGTTCTTAGCACAGGCACAGAGCTGGTGAGCTGGACAGTGGAGGCGCAGCCCATGCACATAACTGCCTCCGTGGTAACCTAGCAACACCCAGCTGGTGTACCCACGTCAAACAGCTACACGACAGCACTGCACCTATGACGCTATGCTACGCTGCAATAGACTCCTCAACAGTGGGCATATCCCTACATTTCCCGGGGCTTTATAAGTGTATGCAGCCCCTCACTACAGCAGTCTCATCTCGGACTTTGTAACCACTGATACCACTATGCCACACCATTCAGATCACCATCGTCAGGGTTTCAACACCGTTCTGGAACAGGACTATCCAAGGCATTCTGCTTCACAGTACTCCAACCTCGGTGCCATACATGGACTCTACTGATAACTGTCCAGTGGCTGCACTAGATCGTTCATTCGTGTATAGTGTTCTTCATTCTCGCCTTTTCCTTTTTTTGTAGAATTAACTTGTTGTCTACTCATGCCTGCTGCTATTTGTTGTTCTCCATTCAGAGACACGACAGTAGGCCATGAGTTCATAAAATTATAGTAATTCAGGTACACACTGTAATCTCGAAGTGCCATACCTTGTAAATTGTGGTAATATTTGCCGCCATTTCTTGTGTGGGATAACTCGGCTGCTGGCACTTCATGATCCTTCCTCTCACTACAGCATACCACAGAAGAATGATGAGGACCACACATTTGATGGCGTTGAAAAAGGAGGAGGAGGAGGAGGAGGAGGAGGAGGGGAAGTTTGCTTCCTATTTGTCCAGAGAGAATGGTGGAAGGGGAGGAGGAGTGACTTCATCTGCCACAGCGAGACCCTGGGGGAAGGGATAGGGTGAGGATGACCTTAGAGATAAAAAAGCTCATTGCCTCTGTTGTAACGTGCTTACCCAGAAGTCTTATCAGTGACCTTGAATTTGGCTCCAGAATGCCTGCTGCCTAAGTGCCACTACTACAAATGCCTAGTCCCTACAGACAACGCAACCACACAGAATCGCAACTTCAGCCTGCGAAGAAATAATGAAGCAAATGATTGAAATATTCATGAGTGAGATTAAATTCCAAGAGTAAAAGGATATCAATCGTAAGATTCGCTGACAACTCAGAGAAAGTGACAGAGATCTACAGGACCTGTTGAATGGAATGAACGGTCCACAGAGCGTGAAATATAGACTAATAGTAAACCAAAGAAAGACGAAAGTAATAAGAGTAACAGAAATGAGATTAACGATAAAATTAATATTCAGCATCATGAAGTAGAAGAAGCGAGGGAACTGTACTATTGGAAAGAAATCAACACATAATGAATGAAGCAAGGATGAC